>NW_015505319.1:433714-437888 GCF_001515645.1 Sinocyclocheilus grahami | reverse complement strand
GGTTACTAGGAAGCTACAGGCAGGTGAGTTTTCATTAGGCTTGGAGTTGAACTCTGCAGGGCTCTCCAGGACCGGAGTTCGCCACCCCTGATATAGATAGATAGATACATTATATACTGTTATATATCGATGATAAACAAATAGATAATTTATATATATAATAGATGGATGGATACAGATAGACAGACAGACAGACAGATAGATAGATAGATAGATAGATAGATAGATAGATAGATAGTTATATATCGATGATAAACAAATAGATAATTTATATATATATAATAGATAGATAGATACATTATATACTGTTATATATCGATGATAAACAAATAGATAAAAAATATATATATATCAGATAGATAGATAGATAGATAGATAGATAGATACATTATATACTGTTATATATCGATGATAGACAAATAGATAATTTATATATATATATATATGATAGATAGATAGATGAGACAGTCTGACATTTGTGTGGGAAAGAAACGGGGAATGTGATTGGTGGATAGCTTGCAAAGTCTAGCAGATTCACACATTTTATCAGGGCACTCCTTGAGTCAAAGGTTGCCTTTGAAAGAACATGGATCACAGAAATGAGCCAGATAGTGTATAAATTTAAAAAGTATAAAATTATACAAAGATGATGAGAAAGTTAAGGCTATTGAAATAGTTTCTGCAAATGTTTGCATTCTGAATCTACACTAAACGATTAAAGTTTGAAAATATTTAATATTGGAAGTAAGTCTATATAAATATTTACAGTTCAAAGTTTTAAATTATAAATATTAAATACTGTATTTAATGTAAGAAATGTTTTAATAAAATAAGATTTAAAGTTTTAAAGTATACATATACAATATTGAATGTTTAAAGTTTCAAAACCAAGTTTGAAAATAAATTAAATCTATAGAAAATACATTTTTAATGTCACTGTAATATCTTTATTTTGTGTAACATTTTTCCTTCTCGCATGATGTCCAACAGCAGGGCTGTGCAATGCATTCAATAAGCTGAAAAATATTATATAATTAGGGATGCACCGATATGAAAATTTTGGCCGATACCGATCTTGTGTGGGAATGAAACGGGGAATGTGATTGGTGGATATCTTGCAAAGTCTAGCAGATTCACACATTTTATAAGGGCACTCCTTGAGTCAAAGGTTGCCTTTGAAAGAACATGGATCACAGAAATTAGCCAGATAGTGTCGCAGTCATTTAAAAAGTATAAAATTATACAAAGATGATGAGAAGGTTAAGGCTATTGAAATAGTTTCTGCAAATGTTTGCGTTCTGAATCTACACTAAACGATTAAAGTTTGAAAATATTTAATATTGTAAGTAAGCCTATAACATATTTACAGTTTAAAGTTTTAAAGTATACATATAAAATATTGAATGTTTAAAGTTTGAAAATAAATCAAATCTATAGAAAATAAATTAATGTCACTGTGATATCTTTATTTTGTGTAACATTTTTCCTTCTCGAATGACGTCCAACAGCAGTGCTGTGCAATGCATTCAATAAATGAAAAATATTACATAATTTATATTGCCCAGACCTATATCTACCAGTAATTTAAGTTTTGCCATTAGATCTTAAAAAGATGTTTTCTTTCTTCAGTGATTGCCATCTTTTAATTTATTACAGAAAGATGATGAAATTGAGGAGGGCGACTTACCTGAGCACAAACGGTCTCCTCCACCCATCGACTTCTCTAAAATAGATGTGTCTAAACCAGAGGAGCTCCTGAAGATGTCCAAGAAGGGAAGGACCCTGATGGTGTTTGCCACCGTGTCAGGAAACCCCACAGAGAAGGAGACGGAAGAGATCACCAGCCTGTGGCAGGGAAGCCTCTTCAATGCCAACTTTGATGTTCAGCGGTAACAACCATATTACTGTGCTGATGTGTCCGATAAGGATATTGATCGACTGTCAAAGCAGTTATATTATAGGTTCATGTCTGGGTGACATCAAGTGTAGATATTTCATAACAAGAAAAATGAAATGTAAAACCGCTCCAAAAAATGACAATAGTGTGATTGTTTAGCTTTAGTCAGTTCAGTGTTGATCAGTTCAGTTCAACTGTATAAAGCTGAATAAACTGTTTGAACATAAAGTCTTGGAAAGGTTTGTTTAGAAAGTTCATTTTAATGAACTGATTCAAAATAATAATTCACAGATTGATTTGAATTATTACTCAGTTGTGGTTCTGGAATCCCTCTGCTGCATTTGATGTCTTCTGTTTTGTAGTGCAATATATAACTACACTGCAACTTCTTAATAGCTTTACAATTAGTCTTTTTTTACTTGTTTTCCTGTTAAAATATCTAAAACTTCAAGAGACACATTTACTTGAGAGGCAAAGAGGTCTTGTTTTCAGAGAATCAGTCTTTAATATAAGTGTATTTTGTCATACGCCACTGGCAGATATTTTCACTTGTTTTTAAGTATAAACAAGTAAAAAAAAAAATAATAATCAGGTTTTGCAGAGTTACAAAATACAGTTACATTGTTTAGAATTGATCAAATCTGAGTCCCCAGACCTATATCTACCAGTAATTTAAATTTTGCCATTAGATCTTAAAAAATATGTTTTCTTTCTTCAGTGATTGACATCTTTTTATTTATTACAGAAAGATGATGAAATTGAGGAGGGCGACTTACCTGAGCACAAACGGTCTCCTCCACCCATCGACTTCTCTAAAATAGATGCATCTAAACCAGAGGAGCTCCTGAAGATGTCCAAGAAGGGAAGGACCCTGATGGTGTTTGCCACCATGTCAGGAAACCCCACAGAGAAGGAGACGGAAGAGATCACCAGCCTGTGGCAGGGAAGCCTCTTCAATGCCAACTTTGATGTTCAGCGGTAACAACCATATTACTGTGCTGATGTGTCCGATAAGGATATTGATCGACTGTCAAAGCAGTTATATTATAGGTTCATGTCTGGGTGACATCAAGTGTAGATATTTCATAACAAGAAAAATGAAATGTAAAACTGCTCCAAAAAATGACAATAGTGTGATTGTTTAGCTCCAGTCAGTTCAGTGTTGATCAGTTCAGTTCAACTGTATAAAGCTGAATAAACTGTTTGAACATAAAGTCTTGGAAAGGTTTGTTTAGAAAGTTCATTTGAATGAACTGATTCAAAATAATAATTCACAGATTGATTTGAATTATTACTCAGTTGTGGTTCTGGAATCCCTCTGCTGCATTTGATGTCTTCTGTTTTGTAGTGCAATATATAACTACACTGCAACTTCTTAATAGCTTTACAATTAGTCTTTTTTGACTTGTTTTCCTGTTAAAATATCTAAAACTTCAAGAGACACATTTACTTGAGAGGCAAAGAGGTCTTGTTTTCAGAGAATCAGTCTTTAATATAAGTGTATTTTGTCATACTCCACTGGCAGATATTTTCACTTGTTTTTAAGTATAATATAATAAAAATAATAATAATCAGGTTTTGCAGAGTTACAAAATACAGTTACATTGTTTAGAATTGATCAAATCTGAGTCTTAATATCTAAAGCTGATTTTGTAGTAAATTGATCTTGTTTCAAAGATATTTAAAAGGAAAACAAGAATATGATTTTATTACAGGGCAAATACTGCTGTTTATTATTATGTGTAGTGTTGGCATATTTGAAATATCTAAAATAAAATCAGCTAGTTGCCAAGGCAGTTTCTCATTTTCATTTAGTTTATCTTTAAGTACAAAAATAAAACTGAAATAAAAATTATATAGACATTTGTATAAAAACATAATAAAAATTTAAATTAAAAAAATTAAATAAAAATGTTTTGTAATAAATAAAAATATATTTTGTACCCTTTTTTGCCTCTTAAATTTTTTTCAGAAGTTTGTATATATATATATATATTTTTTTTTTTACCAAGCAGACAACAGTGTCAGTAAAGAGTATGTTTGAGATTAAATATTAGATATGTTAAGTGTGATCATCATTTCCAATCAAGCTGTAATTTTGTTAATGCAAAAAGTGTGAAAATATTATTTAATTGTGTGTGTTTTGTATACATAAAAAGCTAAGCAAATTATCCTTAGAAGGACAAAGGAGTCGGTCATTTTATTACAAAAATGTTTGAATGATTTTGATTGAATTTAATTTCCAGCATAGATTGTGAGATGTGGTAAAAATTAATT
>NW_015505319.1:403108-433701 GCF_001515645.1 Sinocyclocheilus grahami | reverse complement strand
CAATTGAGCATCTCTGGAGAGACCTAAAAATGGCTGTCCACCAACGTTTACCATCCAACCTGACAGAACTGGAGAGGATCCCCAAATCCAGGTGTGAAAAACTTGTTGCATCTTTCCCAAAAAGACTCATGGCTGTATTAGATCAAAAGGGTGCTTCTACTAAATACTGAGCAAAGGGTCTGAATACTTAGGACCATGTGATATTTCAGTTTTTCTTTTTTAATAAATCTGCAAAAATGTCAACAATTCTGTGTTTTTCTGTCAATATGGGGTGCTGTGTGTACATTGAGGAAAAAATTTTGCAAAATTGTGAAAGTGTTTTAGAAGAGTTTTAAAAAGACTCTCACAACGAATGTTGTGATGCTAGAAATAGTTGAAGTATTTAACAGATGCATTAATAAGTAGATTTGAATCAGAGCTTCTTTGTGCCACAACTCTCCATTTTGAAGCTCTCCTTCTCTATCTGTTGAAATGCTCTTTGGTGCTCTGTCACCAGTCACGATAATCACTGTTTGTATCTTTCTCATCAGATTTGTGGTGGGATCCAACCGTGCCATCTTCATGCTGCGTGACGGGAGCTTCGCCTGGGAGATTAAAGACTTCCTGATCGCTCA
This sequence comes from Sinocyclocheilus grahami, assembly GCF_001515645.1. Classification (NCBI taxonomy): domain Eukaryota; kingdom Metazoa; phylum Chordata; class Actinopteri; order Cypriniformes; family Cyprinidae; genus Sinocyclocheilus; species Sinocyclocheilus grahami. The sequence goes on along the minus strand of NW_015505319.1, from coordinate 433,087 downwards.
GGACCGCTGTGAGGATGTGACCGTGGAAGGACAGGTGTACCCCAGGAAAACTGTCAAGAAAGATGCCAAGGGGAATGAGCAAAACGAGACCAAGAAGAAAGGAGAAAAGAAAGCAGCCAACCGAGCAAATAAAAGCAAGCAGGAGCTTTGATACACAAGCCTCAAAGGCGCAGCGTGGTCTTAATGGGACTGAAGGAGTGTTTCTCTAACATACTTTGACACACAGGTTGATGAGTCAAATTAGCAATCTTTTGTTTCGGTTTCTTTGATTTGTTTTACTGTAACTCACCTCATTTTTTCACAGTCTGAATCAAAGAATAAACCACTTTTATAATTATGTGGCGTGCATTGCATTGATGGTTTGCAGTTGGCGTCAAATTTTCAAATGCAGAAAAAGTGTAGCACTTAAAGGAATAGTTCACCCAAAAATGAAAATTAGCTGAAAATTCACTCACCCTCAGGCCATCCAAAATTGTGTATATTTTAGAGTTAGTTTGTTCATGGGAACCGATTAGGAGAAATTTTGCAAACAGCTGATAAAACATCACAATAATCCACACCACTCCAGTCCATCAATTAATGTGTGAACATCAATTTATGTTTCTTTTTCTTTTATGCAACAAGCTAGTACATGAGTAGTCTGGTCTCGGCAGCAGTAGAGAATATCTGATTTATCTGAAGGTTTACATAACAACTTGTTGAAGGATGCTGGAATGCACTTGGAAGATGTGGCAGAAATGAACTGATCTGGAATCAGTCAAACAGCTTCTGGCAAAAGAAAATGAGTTTAACAGTGGCAGAGTCATTGCCCCAGTTTGAAAGAGAACAACATTAGGCGCTGATAGAGTAATCGATCATCCTTTCCCTTCTGAAGCCCCATATGCCATGATACCAGGGAAAACGTAAGTACACCTCATGGAAAGCTGTGAGCTTTTCAGCACTTAACTGAATGATAAATGTGATCTAATTGAAATAAAAAATTATCTTTTGTTTGCAATCATCCATTCTTGCAGGCGCTTGTTGTTCATCTTCCTACATTGACGTATGTGTCCAATCCTTACAGAACTGTGATGATAATGGCAGAGTAATGGAGAGCCTTAATGCAAAATCCATTGCATAGTTTCTACACTAAATGTTTCTTATATATATATATATATATATATATGTATGCACAGATGCTGGAATGTGTCTTTCGTTTAGCAAACACTTTAAAATCAGCTGATGTTGATTGATGGTATGTGTCTAGTGTGTTCATGTTGGGGTGGGGGACCATGAAGAATTTCTTCAGCAGATGGTTTGGAAATATGACCATGGAGGCCATACCGGACTAGGGTGGATCCTGCATTCTGGACATACATGCATGTACACTAATGATCTGGACATGTTTGCACAGTAAAGCACCCTGAAGCGCTCTACAGTCGCTGTGGAAACGCTACTTCAGATGTGGGAAACTGTACGGGCATTCTTGAATGTCATCATGAGTTGCTGGCTGTGGAGTATATACACATATATGTTGCGTTTCTGGAACGTCAAATCTTCTCATTTGACCTAATTTAATACAGCGCCGTCAGTCATGTCCAAAGCAATTAAGAATGCGGTCAATGCGGCTGCTTTTCTCACATGGCAAATAGATGACACTCGGTGTAGTGCAGGTCCAGACAGCAACATAGTGTCGGCCCAAATCTGGTACGTGGATTCCACTCGTACCGGATCTGGGCTGACACTATGTTACTGTCTGGGGAGTATATACAGGTATCTTCATCAGCCGGCATTGCGTATTCACACTTCAAAATCCCCTCTGAAGCACATCATTCAGTAGAGTCCTGCGTTAGTCAAATCATGACTGTCCATGTGAACAAATGCAACTATTCCCTAAAAACACTCAGTAATGCGGTCAGAACCTAGGTGTAAACACGTGCCAGGAAATCCTTAATATGGATAAAGGCATCCCGCGTTTGCTGTAGCCAAAGCAATCTCAGCTGTAGCTGAGCTGAATAAAAAGAAACGTTTTGACTGATGAAACATGAAGACAGTAAACGCACGATTGCGACAATATATGGTTCATGTGTGTTTTTCAAGTCATCTGCAGGTAATAAAAAAAGCAAAGTAAAAATATATATACAGAAACATAATATCACTCCAAAAATGTGAGGAAAAAAGATTTATTTCTGTACAAAAGTCTTTATATTTTTTTCTTAAAGTAATACATTTTTATTACTTGGCAATCATTCACATTTACATCACATCCATATACAACTTAAAAGTTAATGTCATGTATATTTGAATTATACACTAAAATGAAAATTGTACTTAAAAGTTTTTTTTTACAGATAGGACAGAATTACATTACAACTTAAAAGTCCCTTAAAAGATGTCCCTTCTGGTTTTGTGTAATAGTGCCTGTACAATAAATAAGTATAAAATATATCTCTGTTATCAATCAGGATTTTTTTTTAGAAACACACAAAACATATAAAAACACTAACAAATTACAATCTCCGAAAAAAGACCAGCTATTTCGGCAAAGGGACAATGTTGTACTTCTTGCCAAATGGAAGAAAAGCCAATTCATCACAGATCTGATCATTTTATGATAGACTGACATTTACTAATGCTCAGATTCAAATCCATTCTTGATTATTCGATTTAAAGGAACGGTTCACCGAAAAATTGTGTCCATATTTTTTCACTCTCATTTAGTCTCAAACCTATGTGGTGTAGCTTTTGCTTGCATTAAACCTTGTTTAAAGTTATTTTTAAATGTTCATGTACTACACATGCAGTTTCTCACTTAAAAATATTGGATTACATCAGAAGATGTGAAATATGGATGCATGGACTACATTTATAATGCTTTTGGAAGGTATGCTTGGAAATTTTTCAAAGATTCTTGTTTGTTGTTGCGTCAAACAACATGATGCATAAATGAGTGACATTTTCATTTTTGGGTGACCTGTTCCTTTAAGGCTGGATTGTTTTTTTTAGCTGGTTCTCTCCTTCAACACTAACAAAACCAACTCTTGTGCGTGACAATTAAAATGAGGAAACCTCACGACATTTACAATCTGAAACCTCTTTTTCTACATATTTAGAAAAAACCATGTAACGAAGGCAAACATCACCGAGAGGGACAAAAACAAGGAATGTTGCATTCATTTTTAGTTTTTGTTTTCTTGTTTATCTCCCGTCGAAACTCAAGTATAATCAACTGACGACACAATCCAAAAATCACAATGTCTACGTTGTCACATACAACGGAATCCGCTGGGAGGGGTTGCTAGGTAACATAAACACATGCTGGGCTGTGATTGGTGCTTTAGGTTCAGTAGTCCTGTAGCTGGGCTCGTCCGGCAGTGCTGCTACTGCGAGTCTGAGAAGTCCTGCGGTGTGTGTCGCTCGTCTTCATAGCTTCATCATCTTAATCACAGGGATGGGCAGCACTTGGTGGAATTTGGCCCGCTCTTCATCAACACTCATCTTCACCCAGGTTGGCCGGAAGGAGCCTTTAAAGCCCACAAAGGCAAGTTTATCTGGAAGAAAATGGCCACAAAATGAGTTTTAAAGACCTGATTCATGACAAAAATGTTGGTTAAGGCCAGTTTAAGATTCTACTATGTGTGTGCCAAACTGCAAACTGGAAAAAATGTAAATGATTTAATTATACAGTCTTTGATGTTGTGGTGCTTATTTAACAGCTTTCTGGATTAGTTGATTCTGATTGGTCAATCATGACATTCTTTGGTTGTATTATAAGGCTAAACTGTATGACTGTCATCCCTGGCAGCAGATTTCCTACATACACTACTGTTCAGACGTTTAAGGTTGGTTAGATTTTTTTTAATGTTTTTGAAAGAAGTCTCTTCTGCTCACCAAAGCTGCATTTATTTGATTAAAAATACAGTAAAACTGTAATATTGTTTAATATTATTACAATTTAAAAATAATTGTTTTCTATGTGAAAATATTTTAAAATGTAATCTATTCCTGTGATGGAAAGCTGAATTTTCAGCAGCTATTACTCCAGTCTTCCGAGTCTGTGGAAGTTTGTTTCTGCCACAGGATAAAAATAAATAAATAAAAAAGGTAATTGCAACTTTTTATCTCACAATTGACTTTTTTCTCGCAATTCTGAGCTTATATCTTACAATTCTAATTTTTTTTCTCAAAATTGTGAGATACAGTATAAACTCAGATATGAACTCGCAATTGCAAGGGAAAAAAAGTCATCATTGTGAGACAAGAAGTCGCAATTACCGTCTTTATTCTGTGGCGGAAACAAAAATAATTGTGAGATGTAAACTCTGAATTCTGAGAAAGAAAAAAAAATCCGAACTGCAAGAAATAAATGCAAAATTGTGAGATGTAAATGCAGAACTCCGAATATCAGAAAGTCTGTGTTTATAGCTTGCAATACCAAGTTTATATCTCGCAATTCTCAGAATTCCGTGCATCCTTGCTGAACAAAATGATTAATTTCTTTAAAAAATCTTATGAAACGGTAGTTTAGCTATGCTAGTTTCATGTCTCCCCTATCATTAAACATTTTTATTCATATAATAAAATAATCTAAAATCGATCAATATTCATTCATTTTAGCCATGAGATAGATAACAGGAAAATATGAAGTCAGATGATCAGTATCATAAAATCTTGTGTTGGAGTATTTTTCATTTTCATTTCTGTACAGACTCGTCATGCGGCGGTGGTCTGTGCAACATTTGGTGGTTCACGAAATGAACCTTTGGGAAGCACTTGGAATGTAAATTTAAGGGGGTTTTCCTGCTGGAATAACAATTCAACATGATAAATATAATATGTGAAGGGAGGGTCGAGAGGAAGAGCCCTGCTGCTCTGGTATGTGTGTGTGTGTGTGTGTGTGTGTGTGTGTGTGTCCAACCCAGAAAACAGCTTCTCTTTATAGAACTTGACTCTTTTTCTTTCATTGTCTGGAGGCTTCACTGTCTTTTTTGTGGTAATTTATCATAAAGCATCCCAAATACCATTGGGATGAAACTCTATAGCTAAAAATAAGTCTGAATCATTATCTGAGACACTAACAGATACACTACAGTTCAAAAGCTTGGGTTCAGTAAGATTTGTTTTAATGTTTTTGAAAGAAGTCTCTTATGCAGCAAAAACGGAAAAAATGTGAAATATTATCACAATTTCAAAGAGCTACTGTGTATTGGAATATATTTTAAAACTTAATCTATTCCTTGGATGCAAAGCTGAATTTTCAGCAGTCATTGCATTTGAAATAAAAATGGTTTGTAACATAATAAATGACTTTACTGTCACTTTTGATCCATTTAATTAAATCTTGATGAATAAAAGCACTATTTCTTTCAAACGAAATTCTTTCTGAGCCCAAACTTTGGTGCGGTAGATCAAAATACATTACGTACTAGATAAGATCTACTTTGCTTGGTTACAAGTGTTTCCTAGTATGCACATTTGTTTCAAACCTATAAATAATGCAAATTCCCTCATGTACTGATAATGTGAGACGTCTATCACAGTGTTTCCCAACCTTTTTTTAGTCGCGGCACACTTTGGAAATTGTAACAAATTTGTAGCACCCTACAAAATGAATTGTGTCACAATACTTGAATTTCTAACTTCGATATGATACCTTGAAAAGTATAGATATTCGGTACAGCAGGGAAGAACTGCAGAATATACTGTAATACAGATATTTGTAATATTATAAATTTTTTTGTCCATCAATGGTGGCAATCAGTAGGCTAATTTCTAATGAAGAGACCAATTTATATGACAGATTTTAAAGTAGGCTTTTATTTATATGTAAACATTGTTTAATTACCATTATAACTAGCTATCTGACAGATTTTTGCTCACTCAGTGAATTTTTTAATTTTACAGCGGGGTAATTTTGGTGCAGTAGCACGAGATAGCTTGATTTCAAACTTTGAATTGAATAAAAAATGGCAAGTAAGCAGTCGGTAATAAAATAAGAACAAATAAACAAATTACTAATGATAGCACAAAAAATAATAACGATACAAATGAAATAAATTGCTTTTTAGTTTTTCAGGTAGGTCTAACAGTAGGGCTATTAAGAGATTTAGTTGTTTTTTTGTGCCACCCCGGTTGGGAAACACTGGTCTATAACAATGCTGAATTATTATGAGTGAATCTTATTACCTTTCAACTTCACCATCTGATCTGCTCCGAGGGTTTCGAGAATTTTGGTCCATGGCCCTCTGGTGACCAGTTTCCCTTTAGACGTGACCAAAACCACCGACCTGCAAGTGCAAAAAATGAGTTTCAGTCAGACACAGCGGTTAAAAATGGAGGAGGAACACAATTAAACCCTCTGAAGTGGGGGCATGTGGCTGCTACACCCCTGAAATTAGGCTTCACTTTGTTTTACTTTACCTACTTAAAACTCATAAAAACATAGTTTAAATCATAGTTTAGTCGACCATTTTTCAATGACCGCCCAAGCTCAATTTCAAGACCACTGATGCATATGTAAACATACAATTGGTTTCTCCCTATATGACTGTGTGATTATCTCCCGTTCGGTGCTTTTATGTGAGAATCCAAACACTCCAGCAGTGTCACAATGACGCTACCCAACTTAACCGTGCAGAACGGATAACATATCTGCACAGCCCACTTCACAGACCAATTTGGAAAACGCCGTGTGTCGCACAACGCCTGTGTGATCCACTCGAATTCAACACATAATTCTCTACGCGCTACAGGAAGTGAAACATCTCAGATGGCTTCACGCTTAGCTGATAATGAGATGCTGTAAATCTAAAAGAAAAAAAAGGCTTCTTTCAAAACTGAAACAAAAAGATCATTTTTGACCTGTTAAAAAGCTTGTTTTGGTTTTATTTACACACGAAACTAGTTATTTTAAAAAAGTTAAACATTTCATTGCATGTGCATTTGATTTTGTATAGACGTAATCTGATGATTCATGCATTATACATGAAAATATATGCAGCATATATTTTTTCTATCAATCTTACAGCTCAAACAGAAAAGTAAGAGAAGTGTCTTATGCTCACCAAGGTTGCATTTTTAACAAAAATACAGGGGGAAAAAACGATGTATTAAATTAACTGTATTCTATTTGAATATATTTTAAAATGCTATTTATTCCTGTGATCAAAGCTGAATTTTCAGCATCATTCCTCCAGTCTTCAGTGTCACAGGATCCTTCAGAAATCATTCTAATATGCTGATTTGCTGCTCAAGAAACATTTATTATGAACAATTAGCTTTTGATGAATTTAATGCATCCCTGCCGAATAAAAACCCTAGTAATTAGAATAGAATTTTTAAAAAGTATAACATTTCATTGCATGCACATTTGATTTTGTATGGACGTAAACTATTCATGCATATATTTTGTATTATTCTTACTCGTCTTTGAGGTTTGTGATGTAGTTCTCTAGCTGAGCTGGAATTCCCATCAGGATTGAGTTCCTGAAGCCTTTAGACTCCAGGATTTTACCGCTGTGGCCTTCGATCACAGTCACATGAATGCCGTCCTCTGATTGGTAGATCTTCTTGCCATTCACCTACAGAAACAATAACTTTATTTTCATTTGTCTTATCCTTTTCTTTCAACATCTTGCTTGGTCTGTCTCTTATCCCTATGGTTCTCTTTCCACAAATCCAAAAAAATAAAAAATGATCAATGACATCATTACTATTAATTTAACAAATGAATAATAAATTAATTAATTAATTAAATACAATTATAATATAATATAATAATATAAAGGCCAGCGTGAGAGACCAGCTAAACCTAGATTAAACCAGCTAAACATCAGCAAACCACTGTAGGCTTAGGCAGGCTAACCAGCTATTGAGAACTGATGCTGTTTTAATGAAACATTATTAAGAGTTTGTACCTCAGTATAGGCGAAGTCCTCTTTGATGTGGAAGAAGCGTGTGTTATAGGACTCTAGTTTGACTTCAAGGAAGTGCCCTGGTGTGTGAGGCTGTAAAGGAAACAGGAGATTACAATAATATACCATTTAATAATATCTTCTTACTAGATGTTTGCACTTACAACAACTTGCGTATACCATAATCCCAGAACTTGAAGTTACATTGTGGTTAAACTAATGGTACTTGAACTTGTGAGAAAACTGACTGCGCCAGTAAGTGAAATAGCATCATATGAACATGTCGAAACGGATGCAGTTAATGATATATATTAGTGATAGACTAATATGCTTCCTCCACTTGGCTGAATAAGTGTTAGCTTTCCTTTCATTTTCAACTCTAGATAACACACATTTTTTTTAATTAATTATTTAATTATAGTTTGTTGTGTAATTTCCTTGTCATTTGCTATAGCAAATCAAATTTTGTAAAATAGCTATCATTGCTACAGTATATCTACCTATATAAATATATAAAAATATATGAAATAAATATATATAATTAACATTGATATATTTTATATATAATTTATAAAAAATATTAAAATGTAATCAAATGTAAATTGTAAATGTATAAATTGTATCGTATGGATTTTTTAAATAATAATAATACCCATATTGGTTAACCACTATTTTTTTAACACACACACACACACACACACATACACACACACATACACATACACATACACATACACACACACATACACACACACATACACACACACACACATTGTTTTTTATGGTTTATGGGGACTCTCCATAGGCGTAATGGTTTTTATACTGTTCAAACCGTATTTTCTATTGCCCTATAACCCTGTCCCTAAACCTACCCCTTACAGGAAACTTTCTGCATTTTTAGATTTTCAAAAAAACTCATTCTGAATTATTTATAAGCCTTTTGAATTACGGGGACATATATACTGTATAATATCTTTGTATAATTCATATATATTAATATTTATGTGGGTATGGACATTTAAAAACCATTTCAGTCAATCACAATGGAGGAACCTGTTGAGCAAACGTTTACAGAAACAGGTGTGCAAAATACAAGAACTATCCTGTTGAACAAACGCTAGCACTGCATATTCTCATTTATCCATAGCACAGTTCGATTGCCAGGAGACAACCAAACACCTGCAAAGCCTGACAGAAGCATTGCTGTTTGTTTCTTTAGACATCATCTTCAGAGCATCAGGCAAGTTGCAAGAATCCAGCAGGAACGTCCCACATCCAGCCCGCAGCATCACACTAGACTTCAAACACAGATGCTCTGTAAAGTCAAAAGTGTCTCCTCACCAGTTTGGAGCGAGGCAGTTTTTTGGGCATAGGCACATCGACGACGGGCATCTCTGTGTGTTTGGGGTAGGCTTCAGCCATGCAGTCACTGGGGCCGCTGCCGGGGGGAATCAGTGCTTTGATCTTCACTCTTTCACAGCCCTTCACCGAGCAGAATGCAAAGTCTTCCTTCTCATTGTGCGCTTTGATTTTAAGGAAGAGCAGCCTGCGGGGAAGACGGCAGACAGACATCAGAGAGAGAGAAACACAGAGATCAGCACATGAACGGGAGCGACAGCGGGGGTTTGGAAGCTGTGACACTTTTAAAACCACATCAAAACTTATACTTGACAAAACTGCAGCGTTTAGCATCCAGCCTCCTGGGTAATTTCACAGCAGTTCCAATCGAGTGATATTACTCATTTGCTACAATTTAATTATGTTTCATTAGCAAAGGAAGACTGACATAGCTAAATTAAGAACAGTTATTTTTTCATCCTCTATGAAAACACAGAAGTCTTATAATAACTTCTACTTTGCTCAGTATGACTTTCCATTAGGCCAGTCAATAGAACGTTTAATTGATTATATTTAACGCCCATTTTCCTTAATGCTGCAAACATATTTATTTAATTTGACTTTATAATGGATTCATTCTGTTCTGTGTGTTTTTTTTTCACTGATCAGAACTGTATTAGCTATCACACATGCAGCCGTTTATCAGTAAAAGATGGAGAAAGACCTTCTTTATGGGTCATTAATTAAAAAAATTAAGCCAGATGGGACATTTGGCAACAGTAAAATCATATGCACTCTTTTTTATGGTCAAATATAATTATCACCTGTTCAACAACAACAACAAAAATTAAATAAAATAAAATAAAAAAATCACCCATGAGCAAAACATTAAAAGTGATGAAAGTATCTGTCAAAACACATAAATGTAAATGTAATATTATGTCCATAAAGTGTGGGGTAAAGTTGTTTTTATTATTGTATACTGATTGTATTTGATATGAGTTACACACACAATTTAAAATAACTACTTTCTATTTTAATATATTTTACAATGTTATTTATTCCTGTGATTGTAAAATAGTTTTTTGTTTAATTAAAATTTTATTTTTTAAGAATGGTCTTTTATTCAGCAAGGACTCATTAAATTGATGAAAAAAAAATCACAGTAAATGCACTTATTATGTTACAAATTATTTTTTTTATTTAAAAGATAATGGCTGCTGAATATTCAGCTTTGACTATTTAATTTTAATTAATTTTACTTACGCACACACACACACACACACACACATATATATATAACAATTACAATTAAATGTTTATTAACATATTTATATAATTATATAAATTGCAAATAAATATTAAAGGTATAATATAATATATTAATATCAATATTAATATAAGCCACACACACACACACACACACACACACATAAAACATACATATGTTTTAAAATATGTCGACAGGAGTTTAAAACAATTTAATTATATTGATTATTCAATTATTTGTGTACTGATTCAATTTATCAGTATTGCATTTGGTGACCTACTGTACACATGCACCAACACTGACTCTGGGTCGTCTTTTCCTGATCCTGATCCTGATCCCACACTTCTCTGCATCATTTCCTGTCTTCTCTCAACTATTCTTATCAATAAAAAAGGCCATTTCTATTTGGTATGACATCTTTTTGCATTCACTAGCACCACACCTGCAGCTGCAGACAGGAGTGAGGATAGTGTCGCACAGAGACTATATAAAGCCAGCTGTTATTGGTCCATGCGGAGACACATCTGCTCTTACCCAGTGTCCTCCTCCCAGTAGTAATATCCTCTCGTCTGGTGAGAGAGGCCCATCTTTTCTCTCTGAGTGGTCCTTATGAACACCCCGGTCTTCCTCGTCTCTTTGGTGAGGCGGTTGTGGATGTCAGAGATTATGGTGAACTCTGTGCCTTTCGGGTAGCAGACGCCCATGTTTATCCAGTCATTTCTGTAAACGAAGCAACAACAATGCTGTCAAGAGTAAAGCATTCTAACTGGAGACTGAGAGAGTTGAGGTAGTGTGTTAGTATTATCATCAGTCACTAGGGGGCGCAATAGTCCTGGTTCAGAGGATCTGGATTAGTTGGAAAGCAAGATGTGTATTTTATTAAATATAATTGATTATCATTGTTACAAATGTAGCTATTTTGACATAAGTGTGCACATCTTTTATGTGTAATGCTCACCTGTTCATGAAATATTGGATTATCCTTAATTTAAAAAGTAAATTATTATATATATATAAAACAGCATGCAGCTCTTAACTGTTTCTTAATTAAGTAAAAATCGCTTCATGTCTTTAAAAGTAATTATTCAAGACAAATAAACAGTCGGTAATTAAACAAAGAGCAAAGAAACAAATTCATTTAAATTACTAAGAGACAAATGAAGTAAACAGTGCTTAAAATATTCAAGTAAACATTCAGAAATGAAACTAATGATGAAGCAATCACATTCACACTGATATATATATATTAATTACTGTCATAATATAATACATTAATAGTGATTATGTTGGAGTTTTACTGACAAGATCATTTTTTATTAAATTCACCTGTACAGTCTAAATTAGTGTTCACATTTGATCTTAGTGAGCTCATTACATCTACTTAAATCATCCAGCCAAGAGCAGTGAGTAATTTCCATGATTTACTGTTAATATTGTGGTTTTATTATAATTAATGACATAGCGACAGGTCTATTAGGCTGCATTTACACCCAAAGGCCTCATATACATATTCAGATGGCACAAAAATATTGGTTGGTGTCTTAAGCACTCCTCCAATCTTCCATTGCTTGGACAAACAGAATGCCCCGCCCCCAAATTCCTTATAGCTGTCTATGCAGGGCTGTTATAGATGAAACATACATGTGATCAGCTAAGGACAAAATAGAAGGAATTGAATATGACTATACAATACTGCTAACTACTTCTACTTATTATTATAATTATTATTAAAAATAACATTTTTATTTTATTATTTAAATTACGCAATTTGAACAAATCAATACATAAATATATTACTATTGCAATAATACTATAGTATTGTCAAATAAATGGAAAAATTAAATAGACTGCATTTATTTAATAATAATATATTATTATTATTATTCTTATTCCAAATAATATTTTTATTTTATTATTTAAATTGTACAAATGAAACGCATCAATAAAGAAATATACAACTATTGCAACAGTACTGAAATATACAAATAAGTATTTAATAACAATTATTATTTATAATAGTAATCATTTACAATAGTCTAAATTTCTTTGCTTTTCAAACGTTAGCTTTTTTATTTTGGTGGAAAACTGCTGAGAGACCCTAAAGCTGCTCTCTTGTTGACGACAGATATTAATTATTGAAGATGATAAATTCACCCTGAATTTCATCAACAAAAAAAGCTTGAACCTGAGCGAAGTGGAAACTATCAAGACTATAGAGTGCTGCAGAAATTACGTGTTTTTTGTAGGCCAAAACCCGGAAATGAGATGCATTTTATCCCTTCCAGTTCCATGGTCCTGAAGTTTTTTGGTTAAATGCCTGAAATAATGTCTGTGGTGAATAATGTCTTCAGGAAAAGAGGTTTTTTTTTTAAAATAAAGACTGAACGAGTTGTCAGAAGCTTAGTGATGGTGATGATAAAGTTATGTGACCGTGGTGTAATTTGTTCATAGTCTACGTTTAACTCTTGTGGTGATTGTATTTAAGCTGGACGTTATACTAATTTGTGAAGATGATCACGATCAGTGTTGGGGGTAATATATTACAAGTAACGCGAGTTACGTAATCAGATTACTTTTTTCAAGTAACTAGTAAAGTAACGCATTACTTTTTGGACCAAAATATTTAAGAATCTCATGCTTTTGTTGGTTACAGACATTATATTCTGCAGTAATCCAAAATCCAATGGAAAAATCCTATTGGGTTTTTGTTGAGGGAACCAGGGTGATGTGAGCTTCTCGGTTGGCCTACAAAAATACGTCATCACTGCAGTGCTCAGTTAACGGAATCGATCGCTCGCTGACCTGTTGAAGTTGATGAGCCAGATTGTGACCTCGGCAGGAGCTGCTTGGTCCCAGTGCATGGTGTATCCTTTACTCAGCATGACCACCGGCTGGAATTGCTGGTAGTGGTTCCTCTTTCCCAGAGCACCAACCAGCTCCAGCGGCTTGTCTGGATACTCATCCTTCACCATCTTCATGTTAAGGTTGGCTGGGTTTCGGGTCTGGATGTAAATCTGGAGGTGGGGCAGAATATTTTGCATGGTGTTTAAGTGCACGTGAAAGAACCCTTTTGAGTGTTTGACAGCTTTGATGGATTGATTGCCTTTTTCTCGGGAAACAAATTTCAAAGAAGACTAACCAGGTGTCTGGCTTTGTCAGAGAAAGTAAACACAAGTTCTTGGAATGTACTGAACAAGGTGCAGCAGTTTGCGTGTAGACCATAGACTGTATAAAAACATGGACGTAGTGTCCGTGACGTCACCCGTAGATTTCTGAAGAGTGTTTTTGAAGATGGCCGTCGCCATCTTGGCAGCGCGTCATCGAAAATGGGCAAAATCGAAATCGAAATTAATCGAAAATGGACAAAAAGGCAGGAGCTGGTGGCTGAAACCACGCCCACCTAGCTCGACGGTGGTGACAGCAGCGGCAATCCACCTGTCACTCAAGTGGCCACGCCCTTAATTATGCAGAACTTCAAGGCTTAATTTAATTTAAACGGATGACTTATAAAAAAATTCACTCCCCTCACAGTTGTCATCAAAGGCAAAATTAGCTATATAGACCAAAATGTTATTTTGTACCAGGCTGTAAACATGTATTTTTCTGCTGTAAAGTTGGGCATTTTAACATGAGGAGTCTATGGGATTGACTCCCTTTTGCAGCCAGCCTCTAGCGGCCAGTCAATGAATTACAGTTTAAGTCACTTCCATTTTGGCTTCACGAGAGAGAGTGGGAGGTTGCCGCTTGGTGTAGATGCTTGTGTCCCAACTGGCCGAATGAAGGCCGCTGGCACCAGACATGGGAATGTTTTGGGAGTAACAGGAGGGTGTGGGTCAGACTCACCTGGGCGTAGTGCCCGCTGCAGATGGCAGCTCTCCAGTCGGGGATGTCAATGCAATCAGGGTGTCTCAGGAGCCAGTTGTCCTCTTTGACCAGGAAAGCGCCCGGGTATTCGCTCACCGAGCCGTCGATGTCGTGGAAAATGGTTGTCTTGTCACCATCCATCTCCATCTTGCTGAACCAGGGGCCCGGTTCACCAAAGAACACGCGTGAAGTAATCTAGAGCCACGATTGGAGACAAGGGAATGGTAAACATGGGAAATTAGGAAATTGTTTAGAAATGACTTGCTTGTATTCTCTGAAAACAATTTTTGTTACAAAATCTGAAAACTGATTTGGCATCCGATTAATTAAATAGCCATTTAGTCATGCTTATTTTTTGGATATTCTGGTTAATTAAAACACTATAAAGCAAACATGTTAATATTTATGACTCTAAATTCTGATTGGATGAGCCATGTTTAAAGCTGTTACTGATTCTCACATCTGTGTGTTCACGTTTGTTAAATTCTATATTACTGTGGCAAGCTGCAATGTTGCTCGGCAACCATAAACAGAAAAATTCAAATTTGTTACATTTATATTAGTTCTCTGCCTTGACTTGACTTCAAAATATTTCTTCTGGCGTACAGTATGTACGGCCACACAATCAGATCTGTGCTTTAGACCTTGCAGCCAATGAAGCCTCATATCTGACTATTGGAAGTGACAGGAGGGTGGGAGAGAGGTGATTATAACCAGAGGAAGGACAACCTCTGTCAGTGAGAAGACGCTCTAAAATGTTATAATCCTCTTTGACAACCTGCACAAAATCAGTTAAGAGTTCCTGGAATAGCTCACAGCACAATGAGTGCTGCTGACATATATTTTGTCACAGGGGTCACAAAGATCTGGATGATACCGGACATCGCTCGATTACCGGCACGTCATCGAAGGTGATGTCGGTGACGTTGTTGTTCGGGCAGCTCTGCCACGAGTTGTTCAGGCGGAAGCCAAAAGCGCTGGTGTGTCGCCCGTCGAGAGCGATGAATTTACGGAAAGTGCAGTTCTGGATGTTGATTGGTCCGTCGTAGATTTGCATTCCACGAATGGGGAAGTCCCTGCAGGGCAGAGGGCAATTATGAACTGGTTTCCACTCATCAAACAACATCCAGGATGAGACATTTGCTCCATGTAATGCAAAGTACAGTGGATAGATTCAAATATGAACTTAGAAAAACATTTACAAAATCAACAGAAATTATATATTCTGAGTAACTAGACGCACTAAATTAAAAAGGGTAATTCTTTTGTATTTTTGTATTATATACTAGTGTTTTCTAATATTTAGAATTAGCTTCTAATTTCAATTTTACTCTAATTTGTTTTATAATTTTATGATGTACTTTTCATTTTTAATTTGATGAATTTATTTTTATTTTTGTTTTTTAGTTAAGCTGTAGTTTATTTTTATCTTTAGATCGTAATTTTAGTGATACAACCTAAAATTATTTTATTGAAAACATTCTAATTTTGTTTAGTTTTTCATCTAATATTTATATATGATTTATTTCAGCTTTATCTCAATTACAAATATTTTAATAGTTTTGCTTTAATGATAATAACAGTGAACTGAACAACAAAAATATTTACTTATGCATTCATAATATTATTTTTTGCCTTGTCTCGAGAACAAAATCTTGAGATGACTTTTTACTGTTGTTGTTGTTATCAATAATAATAATAATATTTTGAATTAGCTTTTATTTTTATATTATCAGTTGTAATTATAGTTTAATTTTTAGTAATTTTGTTATGTGCTTATATATATATATATATATATATATATATATATATATATATATATATATATATATAAATTATTCCTCAGGTTACATTTATTTTCATTTTAGTTTTAGTTTATATTTATTTCCAATTAGTAATTTTAGTGATTCAACTTAAACTTATTTCAGTTATTTGCCAATGCACACTTTCTCATTGTTGTTTAGTTTTTCCATCTAATATTTATATTTTATTTTGTTTCAGCTTTATTTCAATGAACAAAAATGTTTTTCATAGTTTTAGTTAACAGTAATTCCCCTGTATTGAATAACAAAATAATGACTTGTGCATTCATACAATATACATTTTTGCATGGTCTTGAAAAATTTTTTTTGACTGAGATACATTTTTACTGTTATAATAATAATGATGATAATAATAATTATTATTATTATTTAAACAAAACAGAAAAGACTAACATATGACCTTTGTGGGTTTGGAAACAGTCATAAGGAATGAAGCTGCTCTTCTTCTTACTATTTTCTTCCTCATTTTGAACAGCTATAACTTTCTCTCCCAGCGGTGCAAACTCCCCAAACTTGGCATGCATGAAGAGTCTGGGATTAATTGCATTTTCTTTCATTTTGGGATGGATGGGATGTATGGTTGCCTAGCAACTAGAGGTTACATTTTCAATATTTCAAACGCCCGCTGCCCTGTCTGAGCTTAAAACTTCAGTCCTTCTTATGAGTGACAAATTTTCCCAAAGGACCCATAAGTTTCGCCCTGTAAGTTGTTTTATCATTATTTTCTTCTCATCAACTGCTTATCAGATGGTGATTTTTTTATATGGCATCTTTGAATAGCCAGCAAAAGTTAAACAGATGCATTTTTCTGAATGTATTCATTGAAATGCAAGATTGTCAATGCAAATGACAAGTGTATTTGCATGTGCAGACTTTATAAATGTGTAGTGAATTATAAATCCCAACTGGCACAAAATTGCAATTTTGTTTGAATCAATTGTTTTTGCAAATCTATTTGCTGCCACTTCACCTTTCAAATGTGGCTTATCCTTTCTACAAATGGCTGTTCTTTTAAGAGAACAATTCAAATGACAGTGACGGCTGAATTTTCAAATTAAAGTTCTTTTCTACAATCTAAACGAATAATGCTTGAAGTTTAAAGAAGGCACCTGTCACTTTTCAGAGAAAGAGAGAGAGATTTTTTTTTTCAGTTTGACTCTCATGGGTGCAATAAAGATGGTGGTACAAGTGTTTTAGCATTCAATTTTTGTACACATCCACACAAAATCCAGCATGTTCTATAGGAGCAGAAGAATATAAAGTGACAGGTGCTGAGCTGCAATATTACAGATGAAAGTCAAGCACATGAAATCCTCAAGCCCTGTCAGGTATAAAGGAGTCTAGTGATAAATTGCTCTGAGACGTCGGAGAAAACAAAGTAAAAGCTGAAACGTTGGACTGATTTCTTCCCAATTGTAAACAGAACTCACTAAGCATATTTCATCTTTACAGCAGTTTCCTCTACTGACTGGATTCCACTAATTATGGCTTGCAGCTATTTATTTCCGCTATTTAGTTTATTGCAGAAACTACACACTTCACCTTTAGTGAAGTCCAAATGTACTTTTTTAACTTACTGAAAGGAATAGATCACCCAAAAATTAAATTTTACTCACCCTCAGGCCATCCCAAATGTAGGTGAATTGGTTTCTTTATAGGAACAGATTTGGAGAAAGATAGCATTGCATCACTTGCTCACCAGTGGATGTTCTGCAGTGAATGGGTGCCGTCAGAATGAGAGTCCAAACAGCTGATAGAAACATCACAATAATCCACAAGTAATGCACACCACTCCAGTCCATCAATTACAAGTCCATATTGTGAAGTGGAAAAAATGCATGTTTGTTAGAAACAAATATATCATTAATGCATTTTAACTTTAAAACTTTGCTTCCGGCTAAGAAGGCTTTCAGTCCATAATCCATAATAATGTTTTCTCCAGTGAAAAAGTCCCCTGTTGTCCTCTCACATCAAAATCCACCCAGATGTTTGTTTATGAACTGTTTTTGCTTGTAATCAGTGCTTGATCTGCGCATATTTCACTCCTGATTCAGACAAGATGACTTAACTTGCGAAAGCAATATTATGAATAAAGGACTTGTATTTTAGCCATTAAAAATGCATCTTAATGATTCATTTCTTTCTTACAAACAACTTTTCACTTCACAAATTGTCGGACTGGAGTGGTGTGGATTATTGTGATGTTTTTATCAGCTGTTTGGACTCTCATTCTGACGGCACCCATTCACTGCAGAGCATCCATTGGTGAGCAAGAGATGTAATGCTACATTTCTCCAAATCTGTTCTAAAGAAGAAACAAACTCATTTACATATTGGATGGCCTGAGGGTGAGTACTTTTTTTTTTGGATGAACTATTCCTTTTATACATATTCATGATCTTACTTCAGAGATTACTTCATTATTCCTTTTTTGATATTTTGAATATTTCAACCCATCTCAACCCACTCTTCATGATCCAATCAATTCCCGATGGATCTTGATGCATATA
This sequence comes from Sinocyclocheilus grahami, assembly GCF_001515645.1. Lineage (NCBI taxonomy): Eukaryota > Metazoa > Chordata > Actinopteri > Cypriniformes > Cyprinidae > Sinocyclocheilus > Sinocyclocheilus grahami. The sequence continues at coordinate 414,390 of NW_015505319.1, read as the reverse complement.
AATGCCATATACGCACATATATTAACAGAAGTAAATTGATTTCAATTGCAGATTCATATTGACAACTCACTTAAGCCTTTGGGCAACAAAAGTTGCTGAAGGCACTATCACCCTTTTGCCATTTGTAATGATTTCATTCAGTATCAAAAAAAAAAAAAATCTTTCAGTTCACCAGTTCTAGGACAGCTGTGATATCTCAGGACATCTAATTCAGTGATATATGTCAGATAATGGGCATATTTTCTGAGTGCCATTTTACAAAAATGGCTTACAGCACCTTTAAGACAAAATGTGGGCATTACGAGGTCAAAGTCAAAACCAAGGTCGGAGTGATTTTTCTCTTTGCAAAACCACCAAAATGAACAAATGTTTCCCTGGAAACCTTAGTGCACACTTCCAACCATTCACAACACTTTTAAATAGTGTTTTAAAGTGCAAAAACAAGATAAATGGTAAACTGGGGTTCACAACACTCACACTCCTCTGGGCAGAGACCTGCCGAGATGATCGGGGCCGCCCGGACCCCAGGATTGATCATTCAAGTCAGGCATCCCTCTGTTCCCGCTCTCTCCCACGAACAGAGAGTTCTTCACCTCCTGACGGGAGCCGTCGTCATCCGGGAAGGTTCCTCCACTATGCACGAACACAGAAGCACAAAGTGAGAAAAACAGGGTGCGAATCCACACCTTTTGAAAATATACACCACATCTCTGCTGCGTTCTCACCAATAAATTACTTTCACATTCCCACAAAAGCACTGACTCCTTCCCTGCATCTTAAGAAGTTGCCCGTATAAGGCATTTTCCAATTACAGGCACTACAATGAATTCAGCAAATATGAACACATTTCATTTTTAGACCGCTGAAATGCGTGCAAAGAAAATAGTAGAAGAAAGGAAAAATGGTGATTAGCGAGTTTACCTGGCGAGAGTCAGGCCGATTCCATTATCAGCGAACCTGCGTGCAATTAAGAACGTCAATGCTGACCGCATGCACACTGCAATAACGCTCAACAGATTCAAGAGTGCAGACAATCACAACTGACTCACAAATTTAAATCATCAATTTTAATGAAGCCCTTCAGTGGACATTGCATTTTGTAAGTGATATTTGATGCATGATGAATTCAGATTCATCATACAAAAACAACTGCTCATGTTAAACGAGATAGTAAACATTTATCTGGATAAATAAAATAATAAAATAAAATAAAATGCTAAGAAGATGCCATAATGACATAAATGTCACACAATGACATAAATACCAGTGAAAAATTTAAGATTAAATGTCCCATCTGACTCGGATTGGAATGAAATTAAATGAAATAAAATAAAATATGCTGTTAAGAAGATGACATAAATGCGAGTGGAAAATGTAAGATTAAACGTCCCATCTGTATATGAAACTAAACTAAACTAAAATAAAAAATAATAATATAAAATAAATAAAATTTAATTAAATATGATATTAAGAAGATGACATAATGACATAAACGCCAGTGGAAAACTTAAGATTAAAGGTGCTGTATGTAAGTTTTTGACTCTACTAAAGCATAAAAATACCATAATATGTTTGCAGATATTTAAGAAACATGCTAAGTTAACATACTTGTTTATCTGAAAAACAATGCTACAGTCAGTTATTCTCCTTTGAAAATGTGCGTTCCGGGCCGGAATGTCGGTCTCTGTTTTGGTTTGTGAAACCCGCCCACTGCCAGTTTACCCAATTGTATTTCGGCACCCCGGGTTGCCAGTTGGCGGAACAGCATATTTCATTTCAATCATCTTCAAGTGCGCTCGTTCCTGTTGGTGTTGTCAATCTGGCAACCTGGGTGTGCGTCAAGTCTGAGGAGGAGGGGCCGGGTGAAAAAACCCTCCCCAATATTTTGAATTAGGACTGCAATACCTAGTTCAACCACTCGGTGTCAAACCTACATACTGCACCTTTAAACGTCCCATCTGTATATGATAAAAATGTTTTTAAATAAAATAAAATATGATGTTAAGAAGATGACATAATGACATAAATGCCAGTGGAAAATTTAAGATTAAACATCCCATCTGTATATGAAAATAAATAAATAAAATATGCTGTTAAGAAGATGACATAATGACATAAATGTCAGTGGAAAATTTCAGATTAAACGTCCCATCTGTATATGAAACTAAAATAAAAAATTTAAATGAAATGAAATGCTTACTGGCAATCGTCCAGCCAAACGTCTCCTCCTCTTAGCCATGCACCATGGTCCTGGTTCTTGTAGGCCACAAAATGGTGGACTAGAGCAGGAACTCTTGGTTTGAAGGGGTCTGCGTCCTGGTGTGGGCTGTACCTGCCAATAAAAAGGCTCGGCATTAATGCAAATTAACTGGCTAAATCATATAGTTTATTGTCCCTTCTAAAAAGAGCAGAATGCCAGCACAGTGATGTTATTAACTAAGCTGGTGTGCTGGTTAACTAGCAGCATGATCTTTGTGGTTGTCAAAGCTGAGGTATATTGGCTTCAGAAGACTGAGCACTGGTCATATGTACTACTTCTGAAAAACTTTTGTGAGTTTTGCCGTTTCGGAGCAGGGGTGAGAAACTGCAAATGCTAACCTGGCTCCTATGAGGGAGAGGTAGGGTCTCTTGTCCTTCGCATTAGCCTCGGTCGTCTTTACTCCATGATCGAGGATCATCCCCGCCTACCATAATACATAAACAAAACCAAACATGAGTGTCATGATACACCCCATTTAAAATACTGTGATATACAGCAATTTGTTCACTCTTCTTTATTATTATGAGTATTATGCATATTTTATAAGCTCATACTAATTAAGAGAATATATGTAATATTTGTAATTTTACATTACACTGGAGAACCATTTAAAATTAACTAGTGAAGGCATAAAAAACAAAAAATGTAATATACACACTTTCCCTGATACACTATCAGTCATTAGTCTGGGGTCAGTAAGATTTTAAAGAAGTTAATACTTTTCTTTATCAAGGATGCGCTAAATTGATCAAAAGTCAAATTTTCTATTTCAAAATAAATTCTGTTCACTTTCTATTATTATTAAAAAAAAATCCTAAAAAAACTCTAAGAAAAATTCAAGTACAATCACAATTGCTTACATGTAGTTGTTTAAAAGTGACAGTAAAGATATTTATAATGTTGCATAAGATTATTATATTTAAAATGAATGCTGTTCTTTTGAAGTTCCAGTTCATCAAAGAATCCTGAAAGAATATATAAAATTTTCTACAAAAATATTAAGCAGCACAACTGTTTTCAGCATTGATAATAATAATAATAAATGCTTCTTGAGCAGCAAATCAGCATATTAGAATGATTTCTGAAGGATCACGTGACACTGAAAACTGGAATAATGATACTGAAAATTCAGTATTGAATCACAGGAATAATTACATTTGAAAATGTATTCAAATAGAAAACAGTTATTTAAAAAAACTGAATATAATTTCACAATTTTACTGTATTTTTGATCAGCCTTGATGAGCAGGAGAGGCTTTTTCAAAAACATAAAAAAATCTTACTGGCTCCAAACTTTTGAACAATCCATTTTTCCAAACAAAACTTTAGAAAAACACCAGCTTACATGCAAAAAAAAGAAAAAAAAAATCTCTGTTTTCCTCACTGTAAAAGCTTGGCATCATAAAGATAAGTTGCACTGTACTGAGGATGGTACTGTATTTCAGCACAAAGACACCAACCTCGGATTCCCCAACCCGTAAATCATGTTTTATTAAAGGGCTAAGTAGCTAGCAGCTCAAAATGAATTATTTTTCAATTACGGTGGCCGCACTGAGAATGACAGTATAGATTACAGTGGGAGGGCGAGAGAAAACGTTCGCTTGAACAACAAGGTCATCAATCTCAAGCATCGGCCTTTTAATGGTGTATACAGAGAGCGGCGCTAGCGGCACCTATATCTCTGGTGCTGTGGCCCACTTTCATTCACGATGACACACACACACACACACACTCACCCTGTAATTGGAATGAGCTCTGTTATTAATGAACAGCCCCATGGGTGTATGTTCGGACTTGCCGGGTGAGTACATGCCCTCTGATGGACCGGTTGGGACGTGGTGGAAAATGAACCAGAATCCTGTTTCCTGCAATACCACACACACACACACACACACACACACACACATATTACATGTGCACGGAGACAGTGCTAATGGCCGTCCTAATGACAGAAAACGCATTTGGAATGAGCTCACAGCGGTATATAAAAAATATCCATGGCTAAGCAACACACGGCGCTGTATGATCCATCACAAATAAGCATGGTAGGTGGAAAGGTGCCACCGAGATACAGCGGCACCATTTATCAGAGGCATCGCTGTAGTAACGAGACTAACCTCGGATCCGGCCGCGGCACAGTTGATGAGATTGTTATTGGGGTTAGCCATCCAGAAGGTGGAGGTGGCGCTGAGAAAGAAAGAGAAGGACACTGATTAGATTGTACGGCTTCTCATTGCTGCCCAATTCTTACGCCACAGACATAAACAAACACGGCTGACATTTAGCACATGTCCATTTTTAACCTCATTGCAACCAGATTCGGCTCTACTGTAACTAAATGTAGAAAAAACACATGAGAGATTCATCCTTTTCTGCTTGTGCCAATTTATTATTAATAGGAAAGGGAAATTGGTTGGGGAGAGAAGAGAGAATGGGACCAGGACACAAATCTATTTATCTATCTATCTATCTATCTATCTATCTATCTATCTATCTATCTATCATCTAATTTTCAACTCATTGTGGCCGATAGCCGATGCCGATACCGATATATAATTATTTTTAACTTTGGTAAGTTTTTAACAAGAACTTATTTGTTAGAATTAAATAAACAATAATAAAGTTATTTCATAATGACAGTACATTTAAGATTCGAAAATAACTATAAATAAACTATGTATTAATCACTGCATTTTTCCCCCCGGATATTTATTTTCAAAGCCATTATCGGCCGATTCCGATATCAGTCCGATAATATTGTGCATCCCTACATCCCTACTATCTATCTATCTATCTATCTATCTATCTATCTATCATTTAATTTTCAACTCATTTTGGCCGATAGCCGATACCGATATATAATTATTTTTAACTTTGGTACGTTTTTAACAAGAACTTATTTGTTAGAATTAAATAAACAATAATAAAGTTATTTAATAATGACAGTACATTTAAGATTGGAAAATAACTATAAATAAACTATATATTAATCACTGCATTTTTCCCCCTAGATATTTATATTCAAAGCCATTATCGGCCGATTCAGATATCAGTCCGATAATATTGTGCATCCCTACATCCCTACTATCTATCTATCTATCTATCTATCTATCTATCTATCTATCTATCTATCTATCTATCTATCTATCTATCTATCTATCTGTCTGTCTGTCTGTCTGTCTGTCTGTCTGTCTGTCTATCTGTCTGTCTGTCTGTCTGTCTGTCTGTCTATATATCTATGATGAGACATGAAATGAGATATGAAAATCTTACTGCAATATTTTAATATGTGACTTAATCACGAATGACTAAAGTGGTGATATTCCAGGATCTCTGGCAGTGTCTTCCTATATAATTTAAGAGCTATAAAGCTTTATCCTCTCTATTGACCGAATTTCAATCTAAAAGGTGAGCCGTTCATGCAATATATATGAGAGCAATTAGCAATTTAATGCAATTCAACTCCCTAATGCTTTGGAAGGCTCTTTGTTCCACATGCTACATGGAACTGGAATAAATGCACGGAAAAGGTGTTTGCATGAAGATAAACATCCATGTGCGGGAAAAAAAGCATCTGTTGCCTGTAGATGTGTAACTAGACATTGTTAAAAATGAAGGATTCAAGTCCATAAGTATTCACCGCATCCTAACGCTGCACACTTAACCACACTTCAAAGCAATTACAAATTAAACATATTTACTGTCAACACCAAACCCCAGTTTTCCCAAACCAGACAGTTTCGCTGCCAGAGTTTAGCAGGGTTTCTTAATGTGGGGATGTTGTTATTTTAATTAGCAAAGACTATTCAAGGTTCTAAGAATTCGAGTGCATCCAAGGATAAAAATCATTACACAATAATGAGCTTGGGTGGAAACGATCATCAGCGCGACCGCATGTTGTGTTGTTGCTTTCTTAAGAGGAAGCCTTGATTAAAGAATACCAGTGAGAGTGAGAAAACAACTGAAAGAGGGTTTGTTAGAGGAATGATTCAACAGAATGTAGCTACTGTAGTATAATAATCATGACAATGGTAACTCTTAATGACATAAAAAATTAGAGCTGCACAATTTGCTGCATGACAGCCATATTGCAATTAGTTTGACAAATACAGGAAATGCAATTTGAACAACAATATGATAATAACATTTCATTTCTTTGATATAAAAGCAATAATAAATATAACATTGCTTAGATATAAAAGATAAAAGAATAAACTAAACTAAACTAGGGTTGGTTTGCGATGGTTGGCTAGTTATCCAGTCATCCAAGAGCCATTTGGTTCCATGAGGTCAACTAGTTCACTTTTATATTAGTATATGTTTATGTATATGTGCATATACAAATATATACATAAAATAGTCAATATCAGGGTTCTTATCGTTAACTAATACTAAAACTATTAAAGACCTTTTGTTACCTGAAATAAAGCTGAAATACAATAAAATGTAAATATCAGATAAAAAAAACCTTTTATAAGAAATGTAACATTTAAAAAAATTGTAATGTTTGAAGCACTAAAATCAGTAGAATTACTATACTGAATAAATAAAAACTAAAACTGAAAGAAATTAAACCTAAATAGTAATATTTAAAAAGAACAAAAAACGAATAAGATGACAAAATAAAAAATATAAAAGTTTTTTTTTTAATTAAAGCTATTTTAAAATTATTTGAAAATAAATACCTAAAATACATTACATTATAAAAAATTACAATTTGTATAGAGAATAAATTCTGATCTATATCTATTTTATATATCTATTTTTAGTTTTGATCTTAATATTAGCTCCGTATTCCTAAGGCAAAATAGTTCTTTCTTTTGATTTTAGGGTGACATATTCTTGGTTTCTTGAGCTACAATCATCCATACCATCCTCTCCAAGTTTATCTCTCTGGTCAGTGAGTTTTACCTGCAGTCCTGGCGCGGTTTGGCCACGTATCCAGGATAAGCTCCGCTGGTTATGTCACGACACATCTTGCTGTCTCTGTCGGAGGGCAGAAGTGTGCTCGCCTTCACCAGCAGACCCAGACAATGGTCGAATGTGTTCCTCTCCTCCGGTCCGTCCTCAGTGAAGAAACAATGTCCTAAAGCGTCATAGCCGACAACATCCTTCACCTACAGAGAAATGAAGAACATTATCAGACAGAAGATGAGGTTTTTAGCGACTGTCCAGAGGGCAAATAATGGAAACTTCACATAAAGACAAGTGAAAACTAACTAAAAGAAACCCAATGACTCATCGTTTACTCTTAAAGAAAGAGGTCACAGTACGCACATCCAAAAAAGTCTTGGCCAGGTGAAAGACCAAAAGGTTCATCAAATAATAGAAAAAAGATCTGCACACTGCTATTCTCCCTTTATTCAAAAATAAATAGCAAATAGCAACGTTTCGGTCAAAGACTTGCATGTTTGCCTGATGAAGGTCTTTGACCGAAACGTTGCTATTTTTTACTTTTTTGAATAAAGGGAGAATAACAGTGTGCAGATATTTTTTCTATTATCATCATTTACTCTTAAAATGAATCAGAATCAATGTGAATATTTTCAGTGGCTTTAGAAGACTTAACCCTATGGTGCTGTTCGGCTATTTTTAACAAAAAAAAACATATATATATATATATATATATATATATATATATATATATATATATATATATATATATATATATATATGTTTTGTTTTTTAGAATGTTTTACTTCATCTGAATGGTACAAAACTTGGTAAAGGTTTTGGCACTTGCTATGTGAACACATACACAAAAAGGGTTAAATGGTCCCGAAAAAAATACTTGTCACACTTCTACTGTTCGCAGTCAAAAATGGCCGCATTGGAAATGAATGGGAAGTGAATTTCATCTAGTGGAAATGTTTGGTATTGTGCCCAAACAAAATCTTACTGCCAGCAATTTTTGGAGATATCAACCTGAAATTTGGAACACAACATCTTTAGATTTATGGCTTTGATTTTCACACAATTTTAGACTAAAACATGTTTTGGAAATATATATTTCCAAAAATGTAAAAATATTATTTTGTGCATTTTTCATTATAATAAAATTAAACTTCTATAACTTAAAAGCATTTACAATTTACTACAGTTTAAGCTGGAAATTGTATTTTCAGATCTATGCTTACAAAGTGGTTAACAGGTAATAAATGGATCATAACTATTCCATAAATACAATTTAGTACCATAAAATCCCCTAAAATACTAAATATTACATAAAAACATTAACAAAATGAAAATATAGTACATTCATTTCATTGAGAAAAAAAAACTGTAATTTTTGACCACCACAATATAGCGCACAAGTCGTATGGACAACTTTTATTTAGCTTTTTTGAAGCGTGCCAGTTTAAAACCCCAACCACAAAGTTTGGACATCCATCCAACATTTCCTTTTGCATGTCACGAAAGAAACAAACATTACTCACCAGGACATTAGGTGAGTAAACCATGTCAAAATCCTCATATTTTCTATTCCTTCATGCAATGCTCATGGTAACCAACAACTCAACATAAAAAACCACTACAAGATGTTTCCATAAAAGATGCCAGCTATCTTCTCTTTTCCAGCACCTGCTGTGAATACATATTTCTAAAAGCCTCAGGTGAAGCTGAAATGCTGCACTTTTTGCCACCACATTCAACGCTGATGGAAACATCATTCGCTCAGTGAGAGCTGGCAAACAAACACGGTTTTTGGGACTGAAAGCAATTCCATTAATCCTTTCAAAGAAATAGGTGAAGTGCAAACTCCCTCAGTGTGTAATACAACTACCGCTGGGCAGAAGAACATTTAGCCTTGTTAAACGTATTAGAGGCAACCCTCGTCAAAGAGTTATTCACGTCAGAACTCAGATGTTGGTGTGCCCCCCCCCCGCTGGCTCCAAAATAAAATCGTAGCATGCTATCACGAACAAATAATGTGGCTTTGCCGTACTGTAACCTTTCACCCCATCTCCTGTGAAGAAAATAAAGCAGCTTACAGCAGCGCTCCTGCATCTTTGAGAAGTGTTTGAACAGCAGCTCCACACTTTTTAGAAAATAAGCCAAGGACGGACTGCAATGTAATAAATGACAGATTCATATTCCTGTTCTGTTGAGCTCTGACAAAGCATATTTCATTTAACTAGATAGAGTCAAAAGAAGCCAAGTACTCTTTTCAGCTCCCCTATGATGTAAACAATACTGGAAAATCACCTGGATATCATGCAAGTGTGAAACAGAAAGCCTAGTTCCCTTTCAGTCGGTCACTCTGGACGTCACGTTGGATGACCGACGAAATTGGGATCCCGCTTAGAGAGACCAATCCACTTCGAGTGTAAACTAAACGAGCCAATGCACATTGGCATGCGATTATTGCATCCAGCTGCTGCTGATCACAGCGCGAGTATAAGTAGGCAGCAGGTTCAGCGCATATTTAGCTTTTCGCTGAGGAGCCGAGCAGTTCTATCATTCTGCTCCTGACCTTCTACGAGTAGAGTAAAGACTAGGAGTCAAGCACGCTCTTTGTGGGCTCTCATGTTGGCGGACGGCACTTCAGCAGCGGTGGTTTTCCCGTTTCGAGTGGGTTGCACACAGCAGGCTGCACTACCCCTGTGTGTGTTGCAGACGGCCATCTCCCCTGTGCGCTTCAGCACACTGAAAGAGCAATTTTCCATTCTAAAAGAGCTTCACGGGTGGAACGTCTTTTTGAAGACGCGTCCTTTTAAAGATGTCTTACCACCCGTGTGTTTCTGGGTGCGGTCGCTACCTGGCGCCGGGTGATGGTCACGATCGCTGCCTCTCGTGCCTGGGCAAGCACGCTGAGGCGGCTTTCGTGGATGACTCATGCTCCCATTGCTGGGGTATGACCATCTCGGAGTTGCGGACCAGACTCCGTTACCTGCAAGAGGGCGGCGTACCCGTGCCACTGCCTAGATCTGGGGTTCCCTCTGGTGGCTGCCGGGGATACCCTTTTTCTGGCAGTGGGCGGACTGGTCTCACGGTCACGGTGAGGAATTCCCCTCCGGGGATGCCCCAGCCAGCCGGCACTCCGAGGATGGTCACGACCCAGAAGTTCTCACGGAGCTCTGCACCACGACAGACCTCGCGCTACGAGCGACGAAGGTTACGGCGCGGTCTCTGGGTCGTGCGATGTCCACTATGGTGGTCCAGGAGCGCCATCTCTGGCTGTGTCTGGCCAACATGCACGAGGCGGACAAGGCACATTTCCTAAACGCCCCCATATCCCAGACCGGCCTGTTCGGCGACACAGTGGAGAACTTCGCCCAGCAGTTCTCCGCTGCCCAAAAGCAGACTGAGGCCATCAAACACATCCTGCCCCGGCGTGCAGCTGCTGCCTCCACCCGGCCGGCGGCGGCAGCGCCTCAGTCTGCTTGTCGCCGAGGGCGGCCCCCCTCCGCCACCCCCCCTCCCACACAGCAAATGCAGCAGCCTCCAACAAAACTTCATGGAACCGCCCCGCCCGTCCAGGCCCCCACCAAACCTGGTGGCAAGCGAAGAGCAAGAGGCCCTGAGATGGGTGACCCAGAGATGGAGGAAGCTGCTCTTCAGGAGATGGTGAATGCCCCCCCCCCTCCCCCGGAGGAGGGCCAGCCGGACAAGCTTTTGTTTATTTTTCCCCCGCCACTGACTTCACTGTCAGTGGTACCCAAAACCTCGACAAAAGGACCCCAGTCCGTCTCGTTGGCTCCTTCAGACCATCAGACTCGGCTATGTGATTCAGTTCACCTCACTTGTGAACTCTGCTCACTTCACTTCAGTGAAGGAGGCAGATATACGTCTTGCGTGCAGAGATCGCAGTCCTACTGGCGAAGTATGCGATTGAGCCAGTCCCTCCAACCGATATGAAGATGGTGTTTTACAGCCCTTACTTCATTGTACCCAAGAAAGGCGGTGGGTTAAGACCAATCTTGGATCTGCGCATCTTGAACCGGGCCCTTCACAAGCTTCCTTTCAAGATGCTCACGCAGAAGCGCATCTTCGGGTGCATCCGTCCCCGAGATTGGTTTGC
>NW_015505319.1:399773-403037 GCF_001515645.1 Sinocyclocheilus grahami | reverse complement strand
CCAGCAGTTCTCCGCTGCCCAAAAGCAGACTGAGGCCATCAAACACATCCTGCCCCGGCGTGCAGCTGCTGCCTCCACCCGGCCGCCGCCCCCACTCCCGCGCAGCGTTCGCAGCAGCCTCCAGCAAAGATGCGCCGTGGAGCCGGTCGCAGGGCAGCCACCCTGCCCGTCCAGGCCCCCGCCAGACCTGGCGGTAAGCAAAAGAGCAAGCGGCCCTGAGACGGGCGACCCAGAGATGGAGGAAATTGCTCTTCGGGAGATGGTGAAGGCACCCCTCCCTCCCCCGGAGGAGGGCCGGGTGGAGAATCTTTTGTTTCCTTTTTTTCTGCCACTGACCTCACGGCCAGTGGTACCCAAATTCTCGACATAAGAGCAATTTCTTGGCCGATTCCTTTGAGGAAGGATTTACTGACTCAGAGACGGGGCACCCTTTGGCACCCGTGTCCAGACCTCTGGAAACTTCATGTCTGGTCCCTGGACGGGACGCGGAGGTTCTAAGTGGCCTTGAGAAGGTTAAATCCTCCACAGCCGCCCTCTATACCCTCTAGGGACCTGACTCTAGTGCTCACGGCACTACAGCAGGGCCCATTTGAGCCTTTGCAGGCGGTTGAGCTGAAGTTCCTTTCAATGAAGACTTTGCTCCTGCTAGCATTGGCCTCCATCAAGAGGGTAGGGGACCTGCACGCATTTTCGGTCAATGATGACGTCTCCGTTCCCTCCTTCAGGGAACGAGGGTTACCATACGTAACCGAGACGTTTCTCAATTACAAGGTTTTGACTACAAAGGTTTAGTTTCCTGACTTGCCTGTTTTCCATCCCTAAAGCTTAAATTTAAGTCTTGCAAAGAGCGCAGGGGTGTGGCCTGTCAATCAAAATCAGACAGATGATTGACAGCTAGAGATCACTAAGAATGGAGGAGCAGCTACTCCAGGAAGGCACTGAGCCATATTGTAGATTGTAGAAGTTTTTCAGGATTCATCTTTTCAGGCTTTCTGCTTTTAGCCTGTCTTAAACTACTAGTCTTTGTTACAGAAAAACCTAATTCCAAATATATTCTCTAAAAATCCTGAAAGTTTCATTATCTAAATTGTTTGTTCTCTTAAGAAAATGTATCTTGTTTGAAGTATTTTACATTTATACAGATAAAAACATTGTTAAAATTTAGCTTCTCAAGCAAATTGATCTTGTTTTAAGAATTTTTAGATACTGATACAAAACAAAAACAGTAAAATTAAAATGAGCTTCTCAAGTAAATGTATCTTGATTTAAGTATTTTTAGATATTTAAACAATTAAGAAAAAAATATTCTCAAGTAAATTTACCAAGGATTTTAAGATATTCATATAAACAAAAATTTTCAAATTTGCTTTTCATCTAAATTGATCTCGTTTTAATGGAGTTTAGATATTTATACAAATCCATCTATTCACATTGTTAACTTTTTAACCTGTCTTAAACTACTTTTCCATCTAATAGTATTCACCATTAATGTGATCTATTTTTCATACTTCATTGGCAAATAGTTTGCCAGCTCACTAGATTACTTTATGCTTAAAGCAAAAGGAAAAAACTATTTGTCACTGGGTTACGAAAAACTTAAATCAAGATACATTGTCTGAAAAGTCTTATGATCTTATGATATTGTGTTTCTCAAATAATTGTATCTTGTTTTATGGATGTTTAGATATTTTTTTACCGTTTCAGTAAATTGAGTAAATATTGTGTCCCAGTAGTTCTATGTCAGCGCTGTGTGAAAATTAAGAGAACGATAAATAAAAGATTCCATTCTATTAATTTTGCAGCGGAGACTCAAAGCACACATAACCTCTGCACCTGAAACTCACCAGCAGCCCGTTGGTGCCGTGGATGGTGACGCATCGGGAGAAGGTGTGATGAATGGACAGGTCTTTCACGTAAGTTGGTGGGTTGTAGCCTCCCTTCTCATCCACGTCCCCGTTCATATGGAAGTGGACGGGGTAGTGACCCATAGACTGCTGTCCCATGTGCTTTAACTCTACCCCTTCTATATGCACCGTGCGGAAACCTCGCTCCACCTGAAGAGTAAAACATAAGAGATGGGGAAATGACACTCTTTTGTGCTATTTTGACTTGGACGATGATATTCATAAAGTCTTGGGGGCTAAAAAATATTTAATTGTAACTTGCATGTCATGTGATATGGAAGCTTGTTTCTGCCATGGGATAAAAAAAAAGAAGAAGAAGATAATTGCAATGTTTTATCTCACAATTCTGACTTTTTTCTCTCGCAATTTTGAGAAAAAAGTAAAAAAAAAAAAATTGCATGACATAAACTCAGAATTGCCAGATGTGGGAATAGAAATCTGAGAAAAAAATGTCAGAATTGCCTTTTTTCAAAAAGTCGCAATTACATTTTTTAGAAGAAGAAGATAATTGCAATGTTTTATCTCACAATTCTGACTTTTTTCTCTCGCAATTTTGAGAAAAAAGTTAAAAAAAAATTGCATGACATAAACTCAGAATTGCCAGATGTGGGAATAGAAATCTGAGAAAAAAATGTCAGAATTGCCTTTTTTCAAAAAGTCGCAATTACATTTTTTTTCTTTTAATAATGTGAAGGAAACATGCTTCCATATACGTGACCGTTAACTGACATCAGAAAACAAACCATGAACATGCAAGTGTGTTGATAAATTATTGAAATATTAACTTAAAATCATGAAAGTACTTCAATGTAAAAAAAAATAATAAAATAGAAGTTGTAAATTAAATAAAGATCACTGGAGTATGTTTTACAAGAAAATGTCATGTTATTCATTGTGTTACTCGTCATTTCTTTGCAGTTACTATTCTTTGTGACATTTACTAGCAATTTCTGAGTGAAAAAAAATTGTTTATACACTTTTTTTTTGTTTGTTTCAAGTAATTATTTTAAGTCAAAGGGGTTCGGCTGACAAAAAAAGTTTCAGAATCCCTGAAATAAAGAACAAAAGATTCCATTTTATTAATTTTGAAGCAGATACTCATTTCTGCAATTTTTTACTTTAATGGACAATGATATTAATATCCAAGTTGGGTGATCCGACAAGTGCTCACAGGGTCTATGCAAGTTGTGCTCCTTAATACGGAAATTCGAAATCTGAAACTTGAGAATCTAGACCAGGGATAGGCAAGTTCGGTCCTAGAGAGCCGCAGTCCTGCAGAGTTCAGCTTCAACCCTAATCAAACACACCTGAACAAGCTAATCAATGTCTTCAGGATTACTAAGGCTATAGGCAGGTGAGT
>NW_015505319.1:382044-398468 GCF_001515645.1 Sinocyclocheilus grahami | reverse complement strand
AGCTGAACTCTGCAGGACTGCGGCTCTCTAGGACCGAACTTGCCTACCCCTGATCTAGATGAAAGAACATCAAAAGTGAGAAATGTAAATATCATCACCCTTTCAGAATAAGATTTGAAACGTGCACGCCAGTGAATATATGCATGGGCGGGAAGTAAAGGTGTCAGATAGATTGATTTCCTCTCTTCTCTCGTTCTCACACGTCTGGCAGAATGTTCACTTTTGGACTTCATGGCTGCTTTTTTTGTGACCTACATCAAATTGTTTCAAGTCAAAAGACGTGAAATATGCTGCACGTCATATCTGTGCAATGCAGTAGAATGCGAGTGAATGTAAGATGATTTGACGTTTCCCAGGGGAAGGTGGCACACTTTGGCTCCAATTAATGTCTTTCATCCTTTTGGACGGCCAAATGTACGATCTCACGCCGGCCTGACATTTCTCTAAATGTTTCATCAATTAGATTAGCCTGGCAAATATCATAAGAATGTGACAGCACGGCCTCGGAAGGCGGTTTTTATGACCTCCCTTGTGGTTGAAAACCATAAACACAAGCTCAAATTGTCCGGTCGGGTGTTAAGTGTGTCAGTGGGTTTTCAAACAAACAGGCCGAACATGTTTTCAAATGGGTGTGTGAGTCAAGAGCATTTTTGACTGACATGGATGATGACATGGATTGTTGACCCAAACATGGATACAGCTCTCATTAAATTACTGAACTCATTCCAACCAAATAATTAAATCATTTATGAGCCCCTGTCGACAAATATTTTTGTTGTCGAGAAGTCGTTTGATCTCATATGACCTAATGTAAGGGCCTGCAATAATATGGTTTGACCAGTGTGGCGCTGTAGAGCAAGATTGTAATTCAGTCTTCCCATCCAATTAAGAAGACACAGCGCTATGTACAAACGAAGCCGAACCAGTAGAGTTTGGGAAAGGTTCCTTCCCATGTAGGGGTGGAAAGATCTTTTAAGAAAAGGCTCAATAAAACATGAAATAGTTGATATACAAGTACCAAAACTATTAGAAAGGATCATACACACAAAATATGGCAGGAATATTGGGACATAGCAGACACAGGATTACATCTATACAGTATACAAAAACATGTAGGCATGAGTATGAGGCAGGACAGGAACCCAAAGGAAGAGAGGAAAATTAAACGTCTTAGAATAAGCCACGCTGGATTAAATCTAATGTTACAAAAAATAGGAAAACACCCCACTGGAATTTGCACCTTCTACAATGTACAACAAACTGTAAAGCACATAGTCACTATTAGAGTTTTTTTCCTCAATAAACTCTTAATTTACTGCTTATTAATAGTTAGTAAGGTAATTATCAGTGTTGGGGAAAGTTACTTTTAAAAGTAATGCGTTACAATATCGCGTTACTCCATAAAAAAGTAACTAATTACGTTACTTAGCAAAGGCATTGGTTAATAGAATGGGATTAAATACATAAAGGATATTTGTGTTGTTTAACATTTAAGTATTGCAGGTTTGCGTCATATTCTGAGTTGCATTATTTTTATTAATTTTGAGGAATACTGAATCGGTGTTGTTTTTTTTGCGAGTGAGATGAATTAATGCATATTCATATTTATTTTAGAGCTACAGTAACATCTTCTGATTTCTCTCAACATGGGGACAGGAGAGCTGTCAATCAATCAATCAATTGGGAAAAAAAAGTAACTTGCGTTACTTATTTGAAAAATTAACTCAGATATTCTCTCGTAAATTAAAAAGTAATGCGTTACTTTACTAGTTACTTGAAAAAAGTAATCTGATTACGTAACTCGCGTTACTTGTGATATATTACCCCCAACACTGGTAATTATTAAGTTTAGGTATGGGGCATGGATAAGGGATCTTGAATATGGTCATGCAGAATAAGGCATTGATATGGGCTTTATAAGTACTAACTAACAGCCAACATGCTAGTAATAGGCATACTAATGAGCAACTAGTTAATAGTGAGAATTGGCCCTTAAAATGAAGTGCTACCATGCATTCTATTAGATTGCAAAATATATGAGAGTTAGAGATGCAAATTGGAAAAAATATGCGGCAAAACGCTGGCAAAATATGCCACTAAAGAATTAGCTTGGAAAACATCAGAGAAAAATGTATAGTCTCCTAATAAATCTGAGGAATACTGGGTTAATTGAGAGAATTTAGTGTGTGGGTTTTTTCCTGTCAATCTTCTGTCCACACTCCAGTCCAGTAGGTGTCAGTAATGCTCCTATAAGTTGGTTTGCCAGTCATCATTAAAACCAAAAGAAAAAGAAGAAGAGGCGGCGTTTGGGAAAGTTTTATAAAACTAAAAACGGGAAATGCTGTCATGTGGTGAAGCTCTTTTTCAATCTTCGTTTGGGGGTAAAAAGAGGTTTGATATAAGCAAGCAGTCGTTTACTGTTAGTCATTTACTCTCCGGACGCAGCTGAATAAAATAAACAGCAGTTAAGAAAGCATCTGATCTTAGCGATGTGGATGTTTACATCAGCTCTATGTGTATATGCAAATGTATAGAATATGTATTACTCAATATTTTAATGAATTACAAAAGCTGAATAAAAATGATATAATCTGTGTTTAGTCGATTAATTGTTCTAATAATCTTAAGATTAATCGATTATCAAAATATTCATCTGTTGCAGCCCTAGCCTGGTTACTGTGTTAAGGAGTTTCTAGGATGTTCTAGCTGGTTTCTAGTGTGGCAGACTAAAACTATAAAAATTAAAACACTAAAATGAACAAAAACATAATGCCGCAAAGACTTCAAAATAGTCTAGGAAAAATGAAATATCCTAGCAGTAATTATTTAAATGATACTCACTGTTGAGAGCCATTTGTATTTGTAAATGATTGATTTTATGGTTTAGTAAATGATGATTTTAGCTCTAATATTTTTTATTGGCAAGAATTACAACAATTTACTTATTTTAACATTTATCACTTCTAAAATCATTACTGTGAAGCAGGTTTTGTCAAAAGCAGTTTCCTCACAACTTGAAAGACAGGATGGCCTAGTTGTTGCACATGGAAATTTCTTCTTGAGTGGAGAAACGGGCCAACCTTCTGCATGACAGCGAAGGTGAGGAGGGGAAAGGAACAGTCAGATCTGGGCCAATTACTAGAGAGGTCAGACGCTTGAGTCGCCCCATCACGTACATACACACACACACTGACAGGCCCTTCACAGGAGCCAAAGCCAAAAAAAAGTCCGTTCTGCTAGTTTGACAGAGTGTTAATGTCTAGCTAGAGGTGCCATCACTGTAATAACTCATTCTGAGGGTGTGAACATCCATGTTCGGATGAGCTAGTGGACGGATGGAGGCATTACAAGACAACTGTAGGTGGTATTTAAGAGCGAAATGCATGTTTGAAGTGACAGGAGGGTCGGATTACCTTAAGATGTCCACCAAACGTGTCGAAGGAGAAGAACTTGCAGGCATCGTTGCCGTAACAGGTCGGCTCCATCTCGCCTCGGATCAAAATGTTACGAGTCAGCAGTCCGACCTCTGCCCGCATGTCCACACCGTCCACCTCCTCTCCTATGTGAAGGTACGCTGGTTTACCTGGAGGATGCACACACACAAACATACACAATTTCATCACACCTCAGCTATGTAATATTTTATAATAGGTGCGTCCCAATTTGCATACTCATGCACTATTCTATGCTGTTTTGTAGTATATGTAGTGCAAGTAGCGCATTCAGACTGAAAACTATAAATAGAAAAAGTTCACTTTAAATACCCAAATGATGCACTTAATAATAAAAAAAATATTTAAAGTGTGGAATGTTGCAGATTTCTTGTTCTCAACTGTCGCAGCTTTAATTATGTAATGGAGGGGAAGGAGCTATTCGACTACAATGCTGAATGACAAAATAACCGTGTAAAATTCATTCACTACACATTTGAGTACATAGTGTATGTGTAAAGTGCATAATTTGGGACACAACTATGTTTAATACCATTTACATGTTATTTTGTTGCTTAATTATGTCTTACATTCCGTATGAATTAAAAAAAAATTATTATTATTTATTGCTGTATTTGTATAGTGCAAAGCATAAGATAATTTGTACATAATGTATAATTTATATATATTTTGTGTTATTTATATAATTTGAAGCAGAACAACAGTATTTTGTGTATGTGTACACATTTCCATAGAAAAGTACATTTAATTGCATTTTATTGCCATCCCAAAAACAGTACTAAAAAGCATTATATTTGGACATCGTCATGTTTACAATAGTTTTTACAGACATATACCATGGTAAGACCAAGAAAACACCATGGTGCATGAACAGTAGATACTATAATTTTGTGTATATCGCGAATTATATTGTATCTTTCACATCCCACATCTTTGTAAAATAGTAATAAATAATGAGACAATTTAAATATCAGAAGATGACAGTCCTGTATGAAAATTTTAGGGTCCATAAAAAGATAAAATAACCAATTAATATTATTATATAATATAATATTCGCAAATTATTAATTATACAATTTTAACTTACAATTTTAATTGTTTTAGGGCCCATACATTAAACTACAAATAATTTTGTATACAATTTAATAATATTAATGTAACAGATTTAATGCACCTTTGAAAATGACAGAGAAATGGCACTTTAACAGGAGCAACATGAACACGGATGCTGAATGTTGGCTAATTCTGCCATGTGACACAATATTAATTTGCGTTTTCGCTACAAAAAAGTGTTTCCAAACCAGTTTTTGCAATATCTGGAGTATCCACACAGAATTGATGTGCTATAGCTGAACATTTTGTTGTGCTAAATCTTTCTCTGCCAAAAAATAATAATAATAAATTCCTTGGACGTAAACTTGGCTGAAGTCCCGAAGTGTGCTCAGATATCAAAAGCCTGCAGTGAAGCCTGAACTTGAGTTTTCTGAGCTATGAAAGAAACTCTTTCGGGTTTCTAAAATGAAGATGGATTTCATATCCCTGACCATTTTAATTTAAAAACAAACAGCAGTCTGCAGCTTCCTAATTGTTGAGCGCCATTTTATTGGCTGCATGCTGATAAGATGAATGCCAATCTATTTCAATCACACATCTCAGTGTATCGGCACGCTTAGAATCACCATCAGATGAGCTGATGGCCAGCTGGCACCAAACACACAGATGAGGAAAGGGTGAAAGTTCAGAACAAACAGGGGTCAACAGATTGAAACTGCTTCGCAGCCAGCAGTGGGACAAATCCAACAGATGGGTCTCTTTCCATCACCACACACACAGAGTCAGCTGTGTGTACATCTCTGTAGTCAGGCTGAGCCATTGCCAAGCAGTTAGTGCACTTGCTCTGACACGGTGAGCTTTGGTGCTCATGCAGGAGATAGGTTGCTAAAGCTTTGCTAAATGTTGACAGATTAAAATGGGTGTCATCAGTTCAACTGAATCAAGAATCATTTCAAAAGAATGATTCATTGACCATTCATCACATGCTTTCAGATCCTCAAGAGAGTGTGAACAGATGAGGTGTTTTGAAAAATAGGATGGAATCCTATACACACATGCACACACTCATCCTGTCACTCCACATCCACACCCACACAGCCAAAATACTTAGAGACTCCACCAAAAAACATCAACGCTTAATTCACAGCCTAGCAAAAATACTCTCCACCCATCAACACCCAGCTAAATGACACATGCACACAAAACGATGCTCCATCAACACGATTCCCTCCACTTATGAACAAATGGAATGATCCAATCAGGGTGGGATGATGGGCGGGTTTGGGCGAGTCTGACCCTCCTAATTAAAGGAATATTCATGGTTAAGTTTAGCTCTATCATCAGTATCTCTGACCTTAGTAAAAACTGTATGTTATATTCCATCTAAGTTGTTTAAATGGTCTGTTGTTTTAGCAGTGTGACTACTTTTGACAAGTGAACTTAAACTAGTTATGCATTATTAGTACTATGGATGGAATTTTGCTCCATATAAACATTTTAAATATATTTATGAAATATATATATATATATATATATACAGTGGGGCAAAAAAGTATTTAGTCAGCCACCAATTGTGCAAGTTCTCCCACTTAAAAAGATGAGAGAGGCCTGTAATTTTCATCATAGGTATACCTCAACTATGAGAGACAAAATGAGAAAAAAAAATCCAGAAAATCACATTGTAGGATTTTTAAAGAATTTATTTGCAAATTATGGTGGAAAATAAGTATTTGGTCAATAACAAAATTTCATCTCAATACTTTGTTATATACACTTTGTTGGCAATGACAGAGGTCAAACGTTTGCTGTAAGTCTTCAGACTAAATACTTTTTTGCCCCACTGTATATATATATATATATAATATTATAAATAAAATGCAAATAACGTAAAATAAAAAAACTAAAATAAAAAAAACTCATTTTAAGTCATATATAAAATGATATGGGTGAAAGTTTGCTTCATATAAACAATAAAATAAAATAACTACATAAAATTAAATTAAAACTAAACTCTATATTTTATAATAGTTTTGAATAATATTTATAAAATATTATTTATCATTTTAAAATATGAAATTTTTAGAACTTGCTTTAAACATTATGAATACAATGGTGTACTATCATACAGGAGTTTGATTAAGCCAACAAAGAAATATGTATACAAAATAAATAAGCTCTACCATTCAGTGCTGAACAGGGTATATAATCACCATTTCTCTTGTTCTGTCTGCCGTCTTTTTTCACTGAACGTATGTATTGCAATGCATTCAGGGATTGTTTTCTACAATTATGCTCTAAAGAAGGCATCTAGACAGACAGAATAATCATGCTGCCTACCATTCTGAACAGCCTTTTGTGTTGTAAGTGCGCCTACGACACCTTAAAACGCTTCCACTGTGTGATTCGCACACTTGATACAATCGGGCTCGTTTCTGACGCTGAGCGATACTCGTTCAGACAAACAAACACGCGCATTTGCTCAGCATGTGACAGGCATCTCCATAGACAACTGAAGAGGATTAAATGAGTTTCCTCAGGGCTGGAAAACTGTCTAATGGCTTTCATAGCAGTCTTAAAGTGAGAGAGCGCCCTACACTTCCGAATCAGAGACAGAAACACGGAGAGACAAGCTCTCGCCATCAATCTCCTGTGAGAGCATCATTAGCGCCGTATCAGCAACACGCATCTTTAAATTTGTCGTGATGAATACACCAGGCGCTTTGTTTTTATGACATCTTCCCTTGTGTGCCGTCGCCCACGTGCGACACAAACCTACTCTAGTCACACATGCAGTCGAGACAAATTACGACCCCAGCGGATAATGAATGCGCGACCTCTGCTCCGCCAGAGGTCTTGGTGTGCGAACACGTGCGCATGCACACATACAGGCCTTGATTCTCAAACAGACATGCATTCGGTGCCATTAAGGTCTTAATTATGGCTCTATTGAAAAATTACCCAGTCAACACACACATTCACATTCACACACACACACAACAAACAGCCAGGGGTTGCTGGCAGAAGGACCTACGTGAGCAGACTTTCAATGCGGTTCAAGTTGTGTCCATCTTTAATTAGTGTGTGTGTGAGTCACAGTGACATGCACACAAGCTGAGCAGACCTTGACCTGTACTCTCCACAACATCAGAGAGATATATATATATATATAAATATATAGAATAGCACATCATCTTTAATTCAGTTATGGAACAAACTGTGGCCGAGGTGAGATGTTAATTCCCATTCAACAGACACTGCTTGCACATAGACATATGGGTTATTAGCAAAACGCACCTGCATTATACACACTGCTATTGCTCATACTTCTGATTAGTGATCTGAGCAAACCAATAACACTAAGTAATTAACTTTGGTGTGTAACTCGTTCTGTGCAGGTTGGGATACTTCAAATGAAGTGGTACATTTCTAAGCAATTAGACTTGATTTTCAAATGTTGGATGATAAAATATGCCAAAAAAAAAAAAAACACGAATTTTGCAAGTGATTATGCCATATCTGTTTGTTCAATTTCTGGTATATCTATGTTAGTTAAGTTACTTATATGTGACTAAAGTAACTTAATGACAATAAAGATGTATACGTCCATTAAAAAATTTGGGGTTAGAAAGAAAGAAATTAATACTTTTATTCAGCAAGGATGCATTCATGTATCAAATGTTACGAAAGATTCTTATTTCAAATAAACGCTGTTCTTTTGAAATTTCCTATTCATCGAGAAAAAAAATGGATCAAGGTTTCCACAAACATATGAAGCTGCACAACTGTTTTCAGCATTGATAATAAAAAGAAATGTTATTTGAGCTACAAATCAGCATATTAGAATGATTTCTGAAGGATTATGTGTGTGTGTGTGTGTGTGTGTACATATATATATATATATATATATATATATATATATATTGTATATACACACACACACACACATACACATATATATATATATATATATATATATATATATAGTAAGTGAATAAATAGGGTGGGGTCTGTCATAGCTACAATTTATAAATAGGCTTATTTAAAATGCAAATATAATACATTATCTGAGCTGCAAATCAGCTAACAGTATTAGAATGATTTCTGAAGGATCATGCGACACTGAAGACTGGAGTAATGATATTTTTTTATTTTATTGAATATGACAATTGAAATGAAATATGCTGTCCAGATGATGCCAGTCTCTATGCATTATAGACAATTTGGATGCATGACACAGCTGTTAACCTTACTGACAAATATATTCAGATTACACAGTCATGCATGCAGTAGAATGACTTGGCAATGAAACAACAAATGTCCAAAGTGTAATGTACTCAGCTAACTGTCATGGTTTAAGACAACGTGATAAATACAATCGTCTAAGTGAATCAGCGGCGTTTACCTGCACAACCCCCCCACCCCGAGCAACTTCTGCAATGACAGGGACAGACGTTATTGGGGTTTAATAAACTGCAGCTTTGTGTGGTGTCACTCTGCTGAAGGAGCGAGGAACTGACTTGGCTCTTAAAATAGATCCGTCCTGTCTGCCGAACGGAGAGCTGCCACACACAATTATGAGGAGGCTTGAAGATGAGGAATCAACAATGGAACAGCTGGAAATGCTCTCCAAAACAGTTGTTTTGGAGAGAGACAGAAAGTGAGAGATGAAAAGATAGATGAGAGGCTAAAAGAGACAGATAAAAAGAATGTGAAGTTTGGAAAACAACAACAAATTCTAAGCAACTCGCACAGAAAAAGAGTTTTCCTGCACACACACGAGCGTTTATCAGAAAAACCTGCTCCCATTAGGTTGCATGCTCATATGATGGACAGTTTTATTTGTAAGGAATCCTGGCTCTGTGCGTCCAGGCAGTACAGACAGTCATTTTTTGGCAGGATTGTGCTGGTTGCTATAGTAATGACGTCAGGTGACACCAAGTAAGGTTGTTGTACAACAACTGAGATCAGCAAACTGGCAGTGCAGACAGAAAACTATCACACAATATATGATAGCATATGCTTTTACTTTTCCGGGTAGAAAATGTGAGTGATGCCTTTCTGAGCAAAACAAAAGGCATCTTTGGTGGCTGCCAATGTAACGAAATAACAAATTAGTAACATTAATTACATGGATATTAGCATTTAAAAATCACATTTTGATTCCACCCTGCAATATATTGTGTATTTTACAGTAGAAAAGTTATTTTAAATTGTAATAATATTTCACAAAATTACTATTTTTACTGTATTTTTAATTAAATAAATGCAGCCTTGACCACAAACCTTTGAACAGTACAGTTTTTCAAATATTTTATTTAACTTATTTTTAATTTTTATAATGCAAAAATCTCATTTCAAATCACATATTTTTAATGTCAGATTTTTTTTTTGTTGTGCTGGTCAGACTACAAACAACTAAACAGATTTGAGTTTAAAATGCATAAACATAAGAAACAGCATAATACTGCATGCTTCAAATGGCAAGCATCACTCATTTTCTTTAGTATTTTATTTATTTATGCTTTTTTTCTATGTACTGTATATAGATACATTCCTGTAGCTCAAAAGGCATTAGAAACGTCAAGGTTGCAAGCTTGATTATCAAAGAATGCATGTACTGATAAAATGCACAGCTTGAACTCACTATACTGTAAGTCACTTTAGATAGATAGATTATATACAACGCAATTATATAATATAAAAAGATTATAAGGAATAAATAAAATATAAATAAGTGAATAAATCTGATGGAGATCTGTCATGGCTATAATTAATAAATGACCTTTGGCCTTTGACAGTATAAACTGGTAAAATAAGGTAAATAAGGCATTAGTGAAAGTTCTAGTAACAATGGAAACAAATGTTTTTCAAATGTAAGTGGAAGAACTAGTTTTAGCTTCAGTGATTCAATTAGATTTTGTGCAGAAAACTTTTGGCATTTAAAAATAGCTGAGCTATCTATCACACACTGATTTTTAATTAGATTGCTTGATCTATGATTATGTGTCCCCTTTTAAGTATTTAGTTCCTTTGATATGCAAAAGATGGGCAAAGAAAGACATAAAGCACTAGCCTTTGTTTCCAGACATTTGTGTTTGATTGTAATGGAAAGCTGGATTCATTATTCAGAACATAAAAAAACATACATTTAACAAGCCACACACAGTCTACTCCAACAGAAAGAAAACAGGACGGAGCTGACATTAGAAATAAAGAGACAGTGTCTGAAAAGAGGAACCGTCTTGCTATTTCTTGACAGGAGCAATTACGCTGATGTCCTGCAATTTAATGCATAGAAAGAGGAAAAGGCTCTTTGGAAAATCCTCAATGAGAAAGCTAAATATTAAAGCCAAACTGCTTATTAAATATGAGCAATGCTTGGCAATGACATGCAAAGTAACCGAGCTGGCTAATTCCTGGAATTATGGATGCATGTGGTGGCTTTGGAGACTGAATGCGTTTGAAACAACATGCTTTTCATGCCATATATGATTATACTATATATTCTGTGTAGTATAATAGGAATATTTTTGGGGATTAACGCATTTTTGTGAGAATTTACACCTGTACAAGGCTCTCTAAACAGCAAAAAAGAATAATAATTAGAAGAAATAAGAACATTTTGCTGACATGTTTTGAAAAGAAAGCTTTGGAATGTTTTGGAAAAACGTTGAAGCTATTGGAAATTCTAATTGCTACAAATGCTGCATTCCATTCAAGGTCTGTGGAATATTATGTGGAATATTCCGATCTTATATTCCAAAAACAAAAACATTCCATGCTTAACACTTGTATTAAGAAATCAATTGGAATAGTTGCATTTGCTTTAGAGATGTTTGGATATCAAGAACATAATCCCTTGGGGTCGTATTACCGGAAAACATTCTAAATTAGAATCTTTTTAGTAACCATGGCAATTTAAATTAAAATCTCATTTAGAACATTGAATCTTCTCAGATCTTACACAAAAAAAGACCCATCTCTTTAACCTGGCTTACACATAACACACAAATATATTTCTAATATTCAAATCCGTTAAAGGATTTTTAGGCTGCATTAATTAGGACAACTGGAACTGGGAACACTTCCCATAACACCCCATGTACTTGCTACATCGTTGTACTTGCTACATCAACAAATTGGATTCAATCTTTTCAAATTGTTTTATTTCAATTAGCACAGGTTTTTTTTTTTTTTTTTGGAACTTACTGATCGTAGGCCTCTTTGATTTGAGTTTTTGCACCACAGTTTTTGAGCTAACATTGCCAAAATTATACACAAATAATGCTTTTTTCGCTCAACTGAGGTGCATAAGCTCAAAACAATCAGGACTCTGACAAATCAGTTTTAAAAAGGAATACAAAACCTATGCTATCTGAAAGAAAACATGCTGTGAATCAAATATTTTGTAATAATATAGCATAATGAGACATTTTTACAAGCTATTTTTAGAAGGCCGGTCATTTCTGACTGGGAAAACCAAATTAGGATTTTCAGCACAGCAAAAGGGTTAAAGGTGATTTTTTTTGCTGCTAAAATATATCCAAAATGACCCTTTTCCAAGTTGAATGAAACACAACAGTGCAGATAAAGTTATCAAAATCAAAACAGCGTCATTAAATGATTAAATTACAAACAATGTGGAAACGTCACACACTTTGTACATCTGTAATGACTTTCGGAGAAAAACATCATAAGTGAACCTTGATTCTAACTGGTTTAATTTTTCGTCTGGCATGCATCAGTAAAAAACACTGAAAAAATGCAGATTGTTTGAGGTAGAGATGAGGACTGGAATGATGGGATCTGTCAGCAGTCCTGAGCCATTGCACAAATAATAAGCGCAAATTGTTAAAAGAATGCAAAAGTACATTGTGTCCTTTCTGTGTGCAGAACAGTTGTGTGTGTTTAGTATGAGCAGGCAATGGGAGACTGTTCACACCATGACGCCTTCAGAGAGACAGCAATTATCTGTGAGATTTGGAAGTTTACTGCGGACATGCTTTTGCATGATTAAGAATTCTGAAATATTATGAATTCAAATCCTACTTCTTGTGGTAAAGTAATGCAGCAAAAAAAAATAAACTTTTTTTGTCTTGTTGTCCAGTAAAAATATGTAAACATCTTTAAACACCATCAAATTAATTGAGACGCAAACTTGCATAAGACTTGTTTTTAGAGAATATATTTTATATTTTGAAGTTTATTTTTCATACCTTGTTTGCAGATGCAAAAATTGTATTAGACAATAAGAATTAAATCTTGA
The DNA here is from genome assembly GCF_001515645.1 of Sinocyclocheilus grahami. Classification (NCBI taxonomy): domain Eukaryota; kingdom Metazoa; phylum Chordata; class Actinopteri; order Cypriniformes; family Cyprinidae; genus Sinocyclocheilus; species Sinocyclocheilus grahami. Next base: position 385,697 of record NW_015505319.1, on the reverse strand, counting down.
ATTTATCTTGAATTATGTTCATGTTTCTTTCCCCATGGCATTGTTTCATGTTTAAAGGCATAGTTCCCCCTAAAATTAAAATGTACTCACCCTCAGGCCATCCAAAATGTAGATGAGTTTGTTTCTTCATCAGAACATATTTGGAGAAATTTATCATTACATCTCTTGATCACCAATGGATGCTCTGCAGTGAATGGGTGCCGTCAGAATGAGTCCAAACAGCTGATAAAAACATCACAATAATCCACAAGTAATCCACACCACTCCAGTCCGGAGTCAGTTAACATCTTGTGAAGTGAAAAACAGCATGTTTGTAAGAAAAAAAATCCACTATTATAGACGTTTTCACTTGTAGACAGTTCTTGATCTGTGCATATTTCTCTCCTGATTCAGACAAGATGACTTTTTCAATGGAGAAAACAATATTACAGATAGAAGACTCATTTCTTACTTCTTGGATTTGTTTCTTACGAACACACAGCTTTTCGCAATCAGTTTTAAAAAGGAATACAAAACCTATGCTATCTGAAAGAAAACATGCTGTGAATCAAATATTTTGTAATAATATAGCATAATGAGACATTTTTACAAGCTATTTTTAGAAGGCCGGTCATTTCTGACTGGGAAAACCAAATTAGGATTTTCAGCACAGCAAAAGGGTTAAAGGTGATTTTTTTTGCTGCTAAAATATATCCAAAATGACCCTTTTCCAAGTTGAATGAAACAAAACAGTGCAGATAAAGTTATCAAAATCAAAACAGCGTCATTAAATGATTAAATTACAAACAATGTGGAAACTTCACACACTTTGTACATCTGTAATGACTTTCGGAGAAAAACATCATAAGTGAACCTTGATTCTAACTGGTTTAATTTTTCGTCTGGCATGCATCAGTAAAAAACACTGAAAAAATGCAGATTGTTTGAGGTAGAGATGAGGACTGGAATGATGGGATCTGTCAGCAGTCCTGAGCCATTGCACAAATAATAAGCGCAAATTGTTAAAAGAATGCAAAAGTACATTGTGTCCTTTCTGTGTGCAGAACAGTTGTGTGTGTTTAGTATGAGCAGGCAATGGGAGACTGTTCACACCATGACGCCTTCAGAGAGACAGCAATTATCTGTGAGATTTGGAAGTTTACTGCGGACATGCTTTTGCATGATTAAGAATTCTGAAATATTATGAATTCAAATCCTACTTCTTGTGGTAAAGTAATGCAGCAAAAAAAAATAAACTTTTTTTGTCTTGTTGTCCAGTAAAAATATGTAAACATCTTTAAACACCATCAAATTAATTGAGACGCAAACTTGCATAAGACTTGTTTTTAGAGAATATATTTTATATTTTGAAGTTTATTTTTCATACCTTGTTTGCAGATGCAAAAATTGTATTAGACAATAAGAATTAAATCTTGAATTTATCTTGAATTATGTTCATGTTTCTTTCCCCATGGCATTGTTTCATGTTTAAAGGCATAGTTCCCCCTAAAATTAAAATGTACTCCAATGTGGCCATCCAAAATGTAGATGAGTTTGTTTCTTCATCAGAACATATTTGGAGAAATTTATCATTACATCTCTTGATCACCAATGGATGCTCTGCAGTGAATGGGTGCCGTCAGAATGAGTCCAAACAGCTGATAAAAACATCACAATAATCCACAAGTAATCCACACCACTCCAGTCCGGAGTCAGTTAACATCTTGTGAAGTGAAAAACAGCATGTTTGTAAGAAAAAAAATCCACTATTATAGACGTTTTCACTTGTAGACAGTTCTTGATCTGTGCATATTTCTCTCCTGATTCAGACAAGATGACTTTTTCAATGGAGAAAACAATATTACAGATAGAAGACTCATTTCTTACTTCTTGGATTTGTTTCTTACGAACACACAGCTTTTCGCTTCACAAGATGTTCACTGATGGACTGGAGTGGTGTGGATTACTTGTGGATTATTGTGATGTTTTTATCAGCTGTTTGGACTCATTCTGACGGCACCCATTTACTGCAGAGCATCCATTGGTGAGCAAGTGATGTAATGCTGAATTTCTCCAAATCTGTTTAGATGAAGAAAAAAACTCTTCTACATCTCAGAACGGGGGAAAAAACGAGATAAACACAAACATGAAACTTGTAAATAAAATAATCTGATATATAGCCTATGTACAATTTAATAACATATAGCTATTTAATTCAAATATATTACTTATGTATAAAAATTACACCAATAAAAGTCATTTTAAGGGTCAGAACTACAACCATCATTCAGTTTTACAGTGTACCTGAGAAGCAGCATTTTCATCCATTGTTTCAAAATTGTGCTTCAATACCAGCAGTGAGTGAGGTAAAGGTGACTGTGTCAGGGGAAAAACTCCCTAGATGGCAGGTTTGATGAGCAAGAAACCTTAGGAGGAGCCAAGACTCTCCTTAAGAAACACTCTCCTTAAGTCCCTCCTCTCAGTAGAGTGTGAATCCTGCGGTCACTGATTCTCTGCTGTTACCGAGAGAAGGTTTTCTAGCACATATCTCTGTCTTTGCCACAATAAACTAACTGAAAATCAATGTCAATATTGTGCTGAGAACTATTTCATCTTCCTTGGCGTTGATAGTTTTTCAAAACAGCGCCACCAGAAAGTGCTCACCGATTTCTCATTCTGCTGAGCTGCAAAGTCATATTTAGGCGTATCCAAATGGGATTTCGGGAGAATTCCTGCAGAATACTCTGTGATGTTAAAATTAGATAGAGTTAGGGCTGCACAATTAATCAAAATAAAATCGAAATCGTTGTATTGCTTAGTGTGATTATTAAAGGTAGTTAAAGATTGTGATTAAATAAACATAGGTATATTTCAGTGACGTGCGTCCTGTGGTATTCAGCCAGAATAAGTTTAATGATCATTTGACATTTGAAAATGGTGATGCTGATTAAGATATTTTTTTCCTGTAAAATTGTTTTTGTATATTTTTCTTAAACACTCATTTTTATTTTACAGTGTAATATTACAATAGTAATATTTCTTATTTGTTTGAGGTTTTATTTAGTAATAATTATAATCATTTAAATATAGCTGCAAGCAGCAATTATGGGGCCAAGCACTACAGAAGCAAGCATCAGACCAACTGCAGAAATTAGTAATTGAAGTCGTTTTAAGATGATTTTAGTCAAAATGGCTGAAAAATCATAAATACAACCACTAGTAATATGATTTAATGGCTTATCACGTTTGACAAATAGGTGGCGCTGTTGTCAAATCGATGTGGTGCATTCTGTGTGAGTTGACAATGGCACACACAAAGTTTGGTGTCAGCGTGTCAAAGCTTTGCAGAGATACAGCCTCAGACCTAGTTTGGCATCATGCCTCAAATTTGTTGCAGCGCTATGTTAAAACTGTTTTGTTTATCAACACGAAATCCATAACTTTTTGTCAGCACTGTCTGAAGATGATCTTACTCGATTTTTGTGAAAATCGGAGAGACGGTCTAGGAGGAGTTTGAAAAAGTAGGTTTCAGCATAAATCAAAATGGCGGACAGGAACTCCAGCTAACTATGGCAAAATTGGTATCTATGCAAGACCCAAGGAATATTTTGAGACCAGTTCTATTCCAATAGGCTAATTTGATCAAAAGTTATTAGTATTTATGGAAATTTCAT
>NW_015505319.1:369882-382034 GCF_001515645.1 Sinocyclocheilus grahami | reverse complement strand
AGAGGTGAGGGGGCACAGTGACCGAGGTGGCCGGGCCGGGCCCCCCCAGCCCCCCGCGTGGCGCCGACGCTGTGTACAAGACTGCAAATACAGCCGCTTCATGTCAATATGCTTCATTTAAATCCCTTATGAAATCCACAACTGCCTTAATTCAACCCAACAGCTGCATCAGCAAACAGAAATGTGTCCTTTATGTGCATGAAATGCACTCATTCAGATTTAAATAAGCCACTTTTTATCCAGGGATACGCCATTTAGAAATATCAAACTGAAAGCAGCGAGTTTAAAGTGATTTGTAGAACATCTAGTCTAAGTTTGTCCACTACTGCTGTGTGGATTCAAATTTCTACAGACCTCACAATGAGCAGAGTGTACCGCAGTTATCAAAACAATGGATTTACCATGGTACATATGAATTAACCCATGTATGCATACATATGGATGTAATATTCATAATAGGCCTAGTCCAGGGCTGCCCAAACTCGGTCCTGGAGGGCCGGTGTCCTGCAGAGTTTAGCTCCAACTTGCCTCAACACACCTGCCTTCAAGTTTCTAGTATGCCTAGTAAGAGCTTGATTAGCTGGTTCAGCTGTGATTAATTGGCACCAGAGGTGAGGGGGCACAGTGACCGAGGTGGCCGGGCCGGGCCGGGCCCCCCCAGCCCCCCACGTGGTGCCGACGCTGTGTACAAGACTGCAAATACAGCCGCTTCATGTCAATATGCTTCATTTAAATCCCTTATGAAATCCACAACTGCCTTAATTCAACCCAACAGCTGCATCAGCATAAAGAAATGTGTCCTTTATGTGCATGAAATGCACTCATTCAGATTTAAATAAGCCACTTTTTATCCAGGGATACGCCATTTAGAAATATCAAACTGAAAGCAGCGAGTTTAAAGTGATTTGTAGAACATCTAGTCTAAGTTTGTCCACTACTGCTGTGTGGATTCAAATTTCTACAGACCTCACAATGAGCAGAGTGTACCGCAGTTATCAAAACAATGGATTTACCATGGTACATATGAATTAACCCATGTATGCATACATATGGATGTAATATTCATAATAGGCCTAGTCCAGGGCTGCCCAAACTCGGTCCTGGAGGGCCGGTGTCCTGCAGAGTTTAGCTCCAACTTGCCTCAACACACCTGCCTTCAAGTTTCTAGTATGCCTAGTAAGAGCTTGATTAGCTGGTTCAGCTGTGATTAATTGGGGTTGGAGCTAAACTCTCCAGGAAACCGGCCCTCCAGGACCGAGTTTGGACACTCCTGGCCTAGTCTATCACAATACAGAGTGGCTGTGTCCTAAAATAAAGGCCTTTTCTGAGGAATCTGGTTGAAGACAGACTTTTAATGCACCATAGCATCAAGTCTAATGATCTAAAAGTGAACTTTAGATTTAACTTGCAAATATGTAATAACTACAATGGCTAGTTTTTATAGAAATTGAATCATACGTTGGGAAAAAAGGGAAAAAATTGACATTTATAAACTGATAAATCTTTTTAAATAACCACAAATCGACCTGATTAAGACATTTGGACATGCCTTAATGCCATCAAATAATCTAAAAAAGCGTGCTTCATATGGACTTATCTAAATTAATTGGTTTGATTTAATTCAAATATATTACTTATGTATAAAAATTACACCAATAAAAGTCATTTTAAGGGTCAGAACTACAACCATCGTTCAGTTTTACAGTGTACCTGAGAAGCAGCATTTTCATCCATTGTTTCAAAATTGTGCTTCAATACCAGCAGTGAGTGAGGTAAAGGTGACTGTGTCAGGGGAAAAACTCCCTAGATGGCAGGTTTGATGAGCAAGAAACCTTAGGAGGAGCCAAGACTCTCCTTAAGAAACACTCTCCTTAAGTCCCTCCTCTCAGTAGAGTGTGAATCCTGCGGTCACTGATTCTCTGCTGTTACCGAGAGAAGGTTTTCTAGCACATATCTCTGTCTTTGCCACAATAAACTAACTGAAAATCAATGTCAATATTGTGCTGAGAACTATTTCATCTTCCTTGGCGTTGATAGTTTTTCAAAACAGCGCCACCAGAAAGTGCTCACCGATTTCTCATTCTGCTGAGCTGCAAAGTCATATTTAGGCGTATCCAAATGGGATTTCGGGAGAATTCCTGCAGAATACTCTGTGATGTTAAAATTAGATAGAGTTAGGGCTGCACAATTAATCAAAATAAAATCGAAATCGTTGTATTGCTTAGTGTGATTATTAAAGGTAGTTAAAGATTGTGATTAAATAAACATAGGTATATTTCAGTGACGTGCGTCCTGTGGTATTCAGCCAAAATAAGTTTAATGATCATTTGACATTTGAAAATGGTGATGCTGATTAAGATTATTTTTTTCCTGTAAAATTGTTTTTGTATATTTTTCTTAAACACTCATTTTTATTTTACAGTGTAATATTACAATAGTAATATTTCTTATTTGTTTGAGGTTTTATTTAGTAATAATTATAATCATTTAAATATAGCTGCAAGCAGCAATTATGGGGCCAAGCACTACAGAAGCAAGCATCAGACCAACTGCAGAAATTAGTAATTGAAGTCGTTTTAAGATGATTTTAGTCAAAATGGCTGAAAAATCATAAATACAACCACTAGTAATATGATTTAATGGCTTATCACGTTTGACAAATAGGTGGCGCTGTTGTCAAATCGATGTGGTGCATTCTGTGTGAGTTGACAATGGCACACACAAAGTTTGGTGTCAGCGTGTCAAAGCTTTGCAGAGATACAGCCTCAGACCTAGTTTGGCATCATGCCTCAAATTTGTTGCAGCGCTATGTTAAAACTGTTTTGTTTATCAACACGAAATCCATAACTTTTTGTCAGCACTGTCTGAAGATGATCTTACTCGATTTTTGTGAAAATCGGAGAGACGGTCTAGGAGGAGTTTGAAAAAGTAGGTTTCAGCATAAATCAAAATGGCGGACAGGAACTCCAGCTAACTATGGCAAAATTGGTATCTATGCAAGACCCAAGGAATATTTTGAGACCAGTTCTATTCCAATAGGCTAATTTGATCAAAAGTTATTAGTATTTATGGAAATTTCATTATTAGTGGTTAATGAATGGTTTATCACTTTTGACCAATAGGTGGCGCTGTGATCAAATTGATGTGGCAAGGTCAGTGTGAGGTGACAACGGCACATAAAAAGTTTGGTGTCAATATATCAAAGCTTTGCAGAGATACAGCCTCAGATGCAGTTTGGCATCATTCCAGCAAATTCGTTGATATGTTAAACGATAACTGTTTTGTATATCCACACGAAATCCATAACTTTGTGCCAGCATGCCCTGAAGATGATCTGAGTCAAATTTGGTGAAAATTGGACCAACGGTCTAGGAGGAGTTTGAAAAAGTAGGTTTTCAACATAAATGAAAATGGCGGACAGGACGTTTGGCTAATTATGGCATAATTGGTGTCGATGTTCTCGGCATAATCCAAGGAATCTATCAAGACCAGTCTCATTACCATAGGCTAATTTAAGCAAAAGTTATTAGCATTTTTGTAATTTTCAATATAACCTTTGACCAAAAGAGGCACTGTCACAAAACGTTTTGAATACTGTCAGGGCATGGTGTTGAAGACACATACAGAGTTTTGTAACAATACGCCAATGTGTTCATAAAATTTAACATTTTATGACATAATTCAAAATGGCTGATATGGGAAAATTGGGTATGGTTCGACCTGGCATGCTGCACCGAATCTGAAGTTTTGTGATTTTTGGCCAAACCATTGAGAAGTTATAAACAAAAATAGAAAATAGCAAACATTTTTCATATCTCTTCACCACTAGGTGACACTGCGCCGAAAATGTGCAGGTAGCCTCATGCTTGTTATAACCCCCACCAAGTTTGGTCTTAATATGCCAAACCGTTGCGGAGATATAGCCTCATGTCCATTTTTGTGTGCTCTTCGTCAAATTCGTTCATGAGTTATTCGAGAACGGTTTGACGAATCAACTTGAATTCCATAACTTTTTGCCAGCATTGTCTGAAGATGATCTGAGCCAATTTTGGTGAAAATCAGACAAACAATTTTGGTGTCCATTTGACTCGGCATGAGCCAAGGATACAGAGGAAAAGATTTCCTTCTAGACCTTATGGTTCAAAAGTTATTAGCATTAACATGAATGAAACTTTGGACAAGTGGTGGCGCTAGGGAGTTTGAGTTAGAGACTCCAAATTTGCTGTGATTAATGATAATACTGTCCTCTATTAGTGTGCCAAATTTCATAACTTTTCCATAAGCGGTTCTATGGGCTGCCATAGACTGAAGAGCGGAAGAAGAAGAAGAAGGTTTCCAATAGGTGAAATTGAAACCCTAATAACTGATTGATTGAGTGATTCGATTGATTGATTGATGTTCATATATAAATTCAAAACATTTTGGCCAAACTGTAAAGTCTTACAAACAAGCACATCGCTTTTTTTTAAATAAACAAACAAAATAAAATCACATTGCAATTTTTGTCTAAAAATCACAATTAGATTATTTCCCTAACCTGTGCATCCCTAGATAAAATGTTAAGAGGTCTTCAAAGTTGCATTTCATATAAAAATCATAAAAATACTCTAAACTAGCTGAGGTTTTCTTGAGAGATTACACCGAGTATGATAAATAAATAAAGCAGAGCATCTCAATTGGATCTGCTAAGCGTAACCAAACCCAACAACTTTGTTTAGCCTACAAAAATAAACCTCCTTAGTCAATGTATTATGCATTAGGTACACCTGTCTTCCTTTATCATCCAATCCATATTCAATTGTTGTCAACTGCACAATAAACATTGCTTTGTTTGCCATTCTAAAGTCTATATTTTAAAGCAGATCGTTCTTAGCCTCACAAAGAAAAACCAGCAGCCGGTGGAACTTCAAGATGAAGTTGTTAGGAGAAAAAAACCATAGAGAATGTGATTGCTATTGTTTTAGTACTTCCATTGAGCACTGTGATGCTCATTGCAGAAAAATGGAAAAAATGGTACAAAGCCCAGAAACATCTAAGATCAGACCATCCTACCAAAGTGTGCAACTGAATAAGAGGAGCAATTGTTAAAGAAATGAACAAGACAGCAGCTACAGCCCGGACAGAAGCACAGAGCTTGTTGGATGAAACGAGAGAAACTATCCCGACTTCAACAATCATTCCAACACTTCAAAAGAGATTCTCTTCGAGAGCATCTAGAAAGAAGTGACGTTTATTCATGGATAAAAAAATAACAAGCGTGAAAACAAAATTTAAAAACGCAAGTAAAAATATATTGCACAAGATTTAAAAATGAAAGCAAAGTTTTCAGTATAGCAAACAATGGTCACGGATAGAAAAATAGTAAGCGTAAATCAGAACAATTAATAACGCATTTTTAAAAATAATAAGCATGAATCAAAACTTTAAACACATTTAAAATCATATTGCACAAAACTGATGTCACACAAAATCATGTTTTCCTTGGTTATATTTATCTGTTTTTTGTGCTCTCAGACATTTTCTGCACATATTTGTATTTTTTGTATGCTTATGCTGTTTTTCCCTTCGCTTGCTTTTCCAAATGTCATGTAAATAAGGGCGGGTTTAAGCATCATCATTGGTCCACTAGTTCTTGATTGACAGGCATCGCCAGGTAGGCCTACAGCAGTGACAGGCAGACACATATAACGGTGTCCTGTATGGAAAGATGTTTCCCAGCTGACAGTTATCCATTTTCACCTGTACAAGTGAACAACACTGAGCATCGGCAGCTAATGAGGTGCGTTGGAGTGAAGTCAACGCCCCTCTTTGACTGATTGGCTAGAGGAGGAGCTGTCAATCAAGAACTAGTGGACCAGTGATGACACTTAAACCCGCCCTGATTTACATGAAACTCTAACTGCAACATTTGGAACAGAAAGCGCAGAACGTGGAAACAAGAGCGAAGGGAAAAACAGCATAAGCATACAAAAAATAAAAATATGAGCAAAAAATATCTTGAGAGCAGAAAAAAACTGAAAAATAACCAAGGAAAACATGATTTTGTGTGACATCAGTTTTGTGCAATATGACTGTGGAGGATCCACAAAAAATCGCCGTCTATGTAGCATATGAAGCACGTCTATGATGCATTAAAATGCTGCCTACGTAGGCGGCTCAAGAGATTTTGAAACAGAGCCTATTAAACAGCTTGACAAAAGGTTAGTATTCTGGAAAGGCCCAGCTAGACTTCACAGGCTTCAATCCAATTGAATTGGTGGTATGACTTGCTGAAATTGCAGTCCACTGATGCGCTACATCTAATTTGGAGAAAATTAATTTAGCATTAAAATCAGGAGGTGTAGCAGGAAAAAATTCTAAGGAATTCAACAGAGGAAGTACTTTTCGCAGGCTCTGAACCTCAACCATTGTTGAGTAAAATTCCTGAATATAATAAAACCAAACGAGGATAAACACAGGTCAGCTTTAAACATCAGAACGAAAAGTCACATACACACACACACACACTTCAGCCTCAAAGTTCTCCAGAACAGTCATCTTCACTTTTGAGTGCGATGTGCTTTCCTGAATCTGATGTAAGACATTCCAAACCCCGGGAGGACGAGGATGAAGGGATTTTTACAAGGCGTTTATTTGAAAACCGAACACTTTTGTGCCTGCGAGGAAGTGTTTTTTCTAACTGCTGGAACTCAACATTTTCTCTAATCCAAAATTCCATCTAATGCCTCCAATCACCTAGTTTTGAATTGCCATGATGAAATCCTGTTGACAGCACTGAAGTGTCACAGACAAAGACAGCAATCAGCTAGCTGTTATTTCAACCACACTTTAGGCTCCAGCATCCCTGTTTCTGTGCATTTATGTAAGCGCTGAGTAAGACTAATAATAAACTGACTGTTTTCTATTGTCCACTTGCATTATCAGCACACGTTTTTCCTGCTTAAAACACTGTAAAGCTGTTTTGACACAATCTGTATTGTATAAAGCGCTATATAAATAAAGGTGACTTGACTAATCAACAATGTGTATAATTATTTTGTGTAGGTAATTGTAATTATTTTACTCATTGAAATCAGTATATAGTTTGTAACTGTGCATTAAAATATGCAAAAAAAAAAGTTTGTTTTGTTAACAAAACATGTTTTTTTGAACAGGGTGTTTATACTTTTGCACACAAATGTACTACCTAGATGAACTAAAGTGGGTAGTGGTTGACTGAAAGTTTTTTTTATATATATCTTAAAGAGCAGAGTGGCTGATGGCTGATACAAAGCTGACATATATGATATCACTATTTAATATATAGATAATAAAAACATAAATAACTGCTCAAATTTAATTTATAATTATTCTACATATTTATATATTCAAATAACAATTTTAAAATAACTGATATTAAAAAAAATCAATTGAACTTGTTAAAAAAAATCTGTAAAATAAACCTTTATTTTTTTATTTCGTGGCGAGAACAAAAACAGAATTGCGAAGTTTACATCTCACAATTCAGACTTTTTCTCAGAATTCAGAGTTTTCATCTCACAATTCTGACTTTTCTTCTCAGAATTGCAAGTTTATATCTCACAATTCTGAGTTCACATCTCATATTTCTGAGTTTAGATCTTGCAACTGTGAGAAAAAAAGCAATAATTTTGAAATATAAACAGAATTGCAAGAAAAAGAGTTGCAATTACTTTTTTTTCATCCAGTGGTGAAACAAGCTTCCATAAATAACAGAAAAGCAAATGCTATAAAACTTTTCCTTATAAGTTTACTTTATTTATATTAAAGACAGCCTTCGTACTTTCAATGTGGAACTAGGCAAAGCTAGACAGTCATTCTTCTCAAACCTTATAAACAGTAACTTAAACAACACTCGCACTCTTTTTGCTACTGTTGAGAGACTGACAAACCCCCCAAATCAGATTGCCAGTGAAATGCTCTCGGACAGCAAATGCAATGAGTTTGCTTCCTTCTTTTCTGAGAAGATCAATAATATCAGGAAGGCGATTAGCACATCCTCAAGTTATGCAGAGGTTAGACATATTCGACCACAATATCAAAAAGAAGATACTATGTCTGCTTTTGAAGAAATTGATAGCAAAATTTTGGAAGAAATAGTACAGCGTTTAACAGTTCGGTCTAATAATTTATCATTAAAACTGTTAAACAGACACCGTAAACTAATGAAGACAGAGAATGGGTGTTCTTTGCTCTGTCAAAATAAAAGTCCTGCTTCAGACACACTGGCCAAACAGAAAAACGTATATCCCGAATCCCAAAAATCCTAAATATCGACTGATATATCGGCCTTGGCAATATATCGGCTGACCACTAAAACTGGGTGGCACTTTGGATGCAGCAGGCAGACGACAGTCACCTAAATTTAATCATTGCTTTAGACCTTTAGTGAAGAGTTTAAGAGCTATAACTGACCTTCCACCTTGATCTGGTTCCTCGTGCAGGAAGGACAAGGCAAGACGCTGAACTCCTCAGCCTGGTGCATTGAGTAGTCTGTGCTGGCCACCACGATCCTGTCGCCGAATGTCCAACCCTGTGGTTCATCCGCGAGCTCCAGAATACTGCAGTTAGACAAAGTGTCTATGGAGATGGAGGCCTGTGGACGCACTGTTGAAGGACACAACACACACACATATTTAGCATGCACATATGGCCAATAACTGTCATGATCTTTATAAAGATTTATCTGCATTGTTAGTCTAATCTGATCTGAGATCCATTACAGATGCATGAAACACATGTGTGCATGAGCTGCATTTAATCTTATATTGCATTTTATACATGACCAGTCAAAAGTCGACAGAAATGTTTCTCCTGAGCCAAGATCTTATGATCTCGTTTTTAATTAAATGATTGATAGATGACCCTTTAAAAACCAAATTTACTCATAAATCAAATCCAGATAGAGACATTTAACCAAAGTAAAGTCATTGTGAGACACAAGGTTACATGATGACACTGCCGTATTTTACATGCCAACATTAATGAGGACATTATTCTTGCATTTATGCATTTGGCAGGTGTTTTTATCCAAAGCATCTTGCAGTTCATTCAAGCAATGCATTTCATATGTTTCCTGGGAATCAAACTCGGGATCTTATAGTTGTTAGGACATCTTTTATATATTTTTATCCCTTAAAAGAGGAACTGAACGCATTAAATCCGAAGTCATTTTGAAAGTATGATTAATTTATCATGCATTCCTTGTTATGCATGAGAAAATACATAAAATAAGTTCATATAATGGCCACAATCTGTCAAAATGTGACAGGAATTCTTCAAAATGTCTTTCAAAGCAAAGACAACCAGATGAAGAATTTACTTGTAATCAGACGGAGAAAATTCCAAGCTACGAGGCAGCATGTTAGCAATTATACGAATGGCATATTATCAACTAGCCTGGGCTGAATTTACAGAACGACAGTGGTTTGGATTAACACAAACCAATTTCAACCAATAAACAAAATGTTCTGGTCCATTTTTGGGAAAATAAAACACTGAAACATGTGACTGATGAATCTAATACTTTGGGCATTTTTGTGACCTCTGAGTTCTCTTAAAATGATTGACAGGAGAAGCACACCATGTGTCACTTATGGGATTTGGACCTGCAATCTTTGAGTGAACTTGATTGACAATAAAAATGTCAGTTTTGGTGCAATCATGAACTCCAGATTATGTTTAGTGAAAAATTACAAAGTAGAGCGGGAAGTATATTTCTGAAGCTTTCCCATCCATTTTTGTCTAAATATAGGCTGCAAAGTGCACACTTTATCTGCTTTTCTTTTTCACAGAGGTTTCAGTGAAGTGACATGACATGTGGCCAAGTATGGTGACCCATACTCGGAATTAGTGCTCTGCATTTATCCCATCCAAAGTGCACACACACACACACTGTGAACACACACCCGGAGCAGTGGGCAGCCTTTTTTTGCTGCGGCGCTCGGGGAGAAGTTGGGGGTTCGGTGCCTTGATCAAGGGCACCTCAGTCGTGGTATTGAAGGTGGGAGAGAGCGCTGTACATTCACTCCCCCCACTGGTACGAGACTCGAACCCGCAACCTTTGGGTTACGAGTCCGACTCTCTAACAATTAGGCCACGACTTCCCCTTTATTCAACAATTGTAAGTTGTCTGAAAACAGCTGACATTTAGCAGCAATTGTCCGAAAAGGCCTGAGAGTTGTTGAGGTTCAAGTCATCACAAATCACTTATAAAGGACGTTTTTACCAAATTCTCATTACTTTTGAAAGAAATTACTTCTGAAATTCAACATCAACGTCTTAATAAGCATCAAACGTCATGCACAAACCATATCGTTTGTGTAATCTGACATGTTAAAGCAAAAGCAGGACATTTAATGAGAAAAAAAAGTTGGACAGGACTTTACCCATCAAGAATTGATGGGATTGTGAAAAATTAATTGTGTTTGGAAGGAACGAAATGCCAAAAAATAATAATGACAATAATTTTAGAAAATCTTTTCCAAAAAATACAATAAAATAAAATAAGGGCCCAAACCAAAATGAAGAATCAAAGGCACAGAAATAATGCATCTTAGATGAATCTATAAATACAAAAGATTTCCATTGACGTCACAGCTTGCAGCTGCAGTGGTGTGAGCGTTGCTAATTAGTGAGGAAAGTCTCAAGCACAAGCATCTGTCAAGCGTGGATGTAGATAATGTTTTATTTGATTAATTTATTCACTTTTGTGATTTGATTAACTTGATTTGATCTGCACAGGGCTATTGTCATCCATCCTACCCACATTTTTGGCTTCAAGACTGTTTAGCCATTGACGGGGGGGGGGGGGCAAAATTCAAGGGCCCTATCATACACCCGGCGCAATGCGGCACCAGGCGCGACGCAAGTGTTTTTTGCTAGTTTCAGCCCGACGCAGTTGTCATTTTCACATTCTGCGCCACGTTGTTTAAATAGCAAATGCATTTGCGCTCATTTGTGAGCCCAGGGGCGTGTTGGTCAGGCACATTGTTGGCACGTTGCTATTTTGAGGCAACTGAAATAGACTGCGCCATTGACCAACTAAAACCTGGTCTAAAGTCTGGCGTAATTTTTAATGTTTTTTTTGTTATTTAAAGATTATTATTGTGTACATAAATATATAAATGCCTACATGTCATAATGGATAGTCTTTGCATATATCAGAATTACGTGCACGGGCAGATCCGTTCCCTCATTAGAGAAGCCCTCCGTTTTTCCGCTTGCAAATTCTGGCGCAATTAATTTTATTTATTTTTGTTATTTAAAGAGTGCGTTAGTAATATGAGTAACTATAGTAATATGTGCCTATGCGGGTGCACAACACGCGTACACTTTGCTTATTACACACAGGGACACGTAGCAGCACACAAACATTTTCAAAAATGAAAAATTAAAGGATTAAAATGTAAAAGATTATTATTGTGTACATAAATATATAAATGCCTACATGTCATAATGGATAGTCTTTGCATGTATCAGAATTACGTGCACGAGCAGATCCGTTCCCTCACTAGAGAAGCCCTCCGTTTTTCCGCTTGCAAATTCTGGCGCAATTAATTTTATTTATTTTTGTTATTTAAAGAGTGCGTTAGTAATATGAGTAACTATAGTAATATGTGCCTATGCGGGTGCACAACACGCGTACACTTTGCTTATTACACACAGGGACACGTAGCAGCACACAAACATTTTCAAAAATGAAAAATTAAAGGATTAAAATGTAAAAGATTATTATTGTGTACATAAATATATAAATGCCTACATGTCATAATGGATAGTCTTTGCATGTATCAGAATTACGTGCACGAGCAGATCCGTTCCCTCACTAGAGAAGCCCTCCGTTTTTCCGCTTGTAAATTCCGCCGTGTAAATAGCGAATCCGCCATGGCGCAAGCGCAACTGGCTTTTAAAGGGAATGGGACTCAGAACAGAGACTCTGATTGGTTTATTGCACGTTATGCCCAAAACACACCCATTACTCATTAAGAGAACAGGGACAACCCTTTTAGACCATGCGCCGGGTGCGCCGACCATTTTTCCCGTCGTTAAACTAGCAAAAGTGGATTCGGACATGCCCTAAGCACAAATGCGCCGTGCATTTTAGACCATGCGCTTAGATCGTTAAAATAGGG
>NW_015505319.1:332288-369710 GCF_001515645.1 Sinocyclocheilus grahami | reverse complement strand
TATCAGAATTACGTGCACGGGCAGATCCGTTCCCTCACTAGAGAAGCCCTCCGTTTTTCCGCTTGCAAATTCTGGCGCAATTAATTTTTTTTTTTTTTGTTATTTAAAGAGTGCGTTAGTAATATGAGTAACTATAGTAATATGTGCCTATGCGGGTGCACAACACGCGTACACTTTGCTTATTACACACAGGGACACGTAGCAGCACACAAACATTTTCAAAAATGAAAAATTAAAGGATTAAAATGTAAAAGATTATTATTGTGTACATAAATATATAAATGCCTGCATGCCATAATGGATAGTCTTTGCATGTATCAGAATTACGTGCACGGGCAGATCCGTTCCCTCATTAGAGAAGCCCTCCGTTTTTCCGCTTGCAAATTCTGGCGCAATTAATTTTATTTATTTTTGTTATTTAAAGAGTGCGTTAGTAATATGAGTAACTATAGTAATATGTGCCTATGCGGGTGCACAACACGCGTACACTTTGCTTATTACACACAGGGACACGTAGCAGCACACAAACATTTTCAAAAATGAAAAATTAAAGGATTAAAATGTAAAAGATTATTATTGTGTACATAAATATATAAATGCCTACATGTCATAATGGATAGTCTTTGCATGTATCAGAATTACGTGCACGAGCAGATCCGTTCCCTCACTAGAGAAGCCCTCCGTTTTTCCGCTTGTAAATTCCGCCGTGTAAATAGCGAATCCGCCATGGCGCAAGCGCAACTGGCTTTTAAAGGGAATGGGACTCAGAACAGAGACTCTGATTGGTTTATTGCACGTTATGCCCAAAACACACCCATTACTCATTAAGAGAACAGGGACAACCCTTTTAGACCATGCGCCGGGTGCGCCGACCATTTTTCCCGTCGTTAAACTAGCAAAAGTGGATTCGGACATGCCCTAAGCACAAATGTGCCATGCACTTTAGACCATGCGCTTAGATCGTTAAAATAGGGCCCCAAAGGTTTCACAAATAATTTATGAAGTCTATCTCGCATATCATGCCTGTTAAACAGAATAAAATAGATGGGAATTATATATTGATCAAATAACTGCATTAAAGACTTCAAAATCATTAAAAAAAATAATAATTCTGACCCCAAACTTTTAAACAGTAGTGTAATGTGTACAACAGGGTTATTAAAGTTAACTAAAACTGAAACTAAAAACCATCTAAAACCATAAAAAAAACAACATACAAAAAATAATAATAAAAAAAAATATTTCAGCTAGTTGCCAAGGCAACATTTCTATTTTTGGTTTAACTTGATGTACAAAAATAACTAAAACAGAAATAAAAATGAATAAAAACTAGTATATAAAACAACAATGAAAAATGACAAAAACACAACAAAAATCACAAAAAAATGAAAACAGAAAATATAAACATAAAAACTGACAAAATATTAAAATATTAAAATATATCGTAAATAGTACCTCACTGATACAAAAATAACCTGGTGTATGAAAGGACGCCAAAACTGGAATGGATGTGATTTGTTTAAGAATGCACATTATATAGGCCAATATTATCATTTTATTATTTGTCTGATTAGGCCAGAGTTAGATGATTTAATTTTTTCACTTTTAAATGAGTAAATCCTATTCTTTGTCATTGTTTCTGCTGTGCTGTCGCCGTGCATTTTAGACCATGCGCTTAGATCGTTAAAATAGGGCCCCAAAGGTTTCACAAATAATTTATGAAGTCTATCTCGCATATCATGCCTGTTAAACAGAATAAAACAGATGGGAATTATATATTGATCAAATAACTGCAGCCTTGGTGAGCATTAAAGACTTCAAAATCATTTAAAAAAATTATAATTCTGACCCCAAACTTTTAAACAGTAGTGTAATGTGTACAACAGGGTTATTAAAGTTACCTAAAACTGAAAATAAAAACCATCTAAAACCATAAAAAAAAACCATACAAAAAATAATAATAAAAAAAAATATTTCAGCTAGTTGCCAAGGCAACATTTCTATTTTTGGTTTAACTTGATGTACAAAAATAACTAAAACAGAAATAAAAATGAATAAAAACTAGTATATAAAACAACAATGAAAAATGACAAAAACACAACAAAAATCACAAAAAAATGAAAACAGAAAATATAAACATAAAAACTGACAAAATATTAAAATATTAAAATATATCGTAAATAGTACCTCACTGATACAAAAATAACCTGGTGTATGAAAGGACGCCAAAACTGGAATGGATGTGATTTGTTTAAGAATGCACATTATATAGGCCAATATTATCATTTTATTATTTGTCTGATTAGGCCAGAGTTAGATGATTTAATTTTTTCACTTTTAAATGAGTAAATCCTATTCTTTGTCATTGTTTCTGCTGTGCTGTTGATTATAAGGTTGTAACACCTAATTTTACTTACAGTATAGGAAATATATAATTGTTTGGTCAAATGTAACAGCATCTCCACACGTTTGTTACGACAAAGGTAAGCAGCCGTGCCATTTGACCCTATGCATGGACAGATATGCATACTGCTGCTAATTAATTTTCATTGCATGCAAAAGAGCAGCTTGAGGTGCATTATACTAAAATCACCAATTGTGTTCTATGAAACAGAGTTGTAAATGTATTGGAGGGACATGAGTAACTGATAGAAAAGCGTTTCTCCGGAAGCCAAAAGCAGACTGCTTCATACTGCAACATACCGAGCTTGCCGCACAGGAAACGCACGTGGTAGTTGTGGCAAATCCCATCCACCTGCTCTTTGTTGAGGCACACAAAGCCATACTTTCTGTCAAACTTGGAGAAGACTTCTCCTGTCATGTTGGCAGGGATGCTGTCAAGAGTTTCAGCCTGAAAGCAAAGGACGACATTTTTAAATACAGTGAAACGCCTCACATACACTACCGTTCAAAAGTTTGGGTCAGTAAGATTTGTATTTTATTTGGCAAGGACGCATTGATCAAAAGTGACAGTAAAGACATTTATAATGTTACAAAAGATTTCTATTTCAAATAAATGTTGTTCTTTTGAACTCAAAGAATCCTAAAGAATCCTTTTCACAAAAATATGAAGCAGCACAACTTTTTTTTCAACATTGATAATAATAAGAAATGTTTCTCGAGCAGCAAATCAGCACACTAGAATGATTTCTGAAGGATCGTGTGACACTGAAGACTGGAGGAATGATGCTGAAAATTCAGCTTTGATCACAGGAATAAATTGCATTTTAAAATATATTCAAATAGAAAACAGATATTTTAAATTGTAATAATATTTCACAATATTACTGTTTTTACTGTATTTTTTTAATGAAAAAATTGCAGCCTTGGTGAACAGAAGACACTTCTTTTAAAAACATTAAAATAACCCCAAACTTTTGAATAGTAGTGTAATGTGTACAAGCATATGTGATTTATTGAAGTATGCACAATATATTGACCAATATTATCATTTTTAAATTATTAGTTGTCTGATTAGTTCAATGTCATATTTTATTTTTTGTCTTATCTTTTCACATTCAAAACAGTCAACATTTATTCTATGTCATTGTTTCTTCTGTGCTGGATATTTTAAGGTTTTAATGCCTGATTACACTTACAATAAATAGTATTTTGTGGTTTAAAAACAAAGCAAAACATTTGACCACCATACCGATTATCGGCCATAACATAAAATGTGAAAATTTTGAAACTGCGTGTAATTTTTATCAAAAATAAGCATTTAGTAATTTAGTTAGTACACTCTCAGAAAAAAAAGTAAAAAGCTATCATTTGGGTGGTACCCTGAGGTAGGCTACAAAAGCTAAATGGTACATCTTTATACCTTGTTTACTCATAAAAGGTGCCCATTAGTACTTCAAAAGTACATATAAGTACCACCCTAGTGACAGTTTTGTACCTTTTTTTTCAGAGAGTGTATGTAGTAAGCAGTAAGTTAGTATTCCATTTCAAACACATGTTTTTTACCTCAATATCAAGAGGGTTACTGCACGAACGCTCTGGAAAAGCTTTGTGGAGGTCGGTCAGTTTCTCCCAGTCACCTGACCCCCTCTCGTCATCACGGTCAAACCACTCAGTCCATTCAGCCTCTAAAAAAACCACATGAACAGACACACCGATTAAAGTGCTGCCACCCCTCCAGCGCTGCCCGACAGACAAGGCTCTGTGTAGAAATTAGTCTCATTTACATCTTAAATCTTCCTGTTTTGCCTGTCAAAGCCTATTTATGCAGAGATAATTGCAGTTCGCCCTCCCTGTTTTGCTGTCTGCATTGCCAGACCTACAGGGAGTTCAGCCAAGTTTTGTTGCATTGCATGATAATTTTGTTGCATTGCAATCAAAACCAAACAAAATAAAAAGACAACTCTGCCATGCAATTGAAAAGATGTTCCTCCTTCACTCTCCGCTACGCTCAGGGCAGAAATCTCAAGTGTCCACGCTGTTCAGGGGATACTTGAAAATGATTAGAAGCTACGACAAATTATAAAGAGCACTTCAATGCAAAAGAGCTCTCAGAATCCACTCCAAGAGTGTGGTGGAGAATTTACTGTGTATATGAACATGTGAAAAGTGAACTGGTGTCAGAGTGCAGTATTGGGGGAACGCATTACAAGTAATGTGAGTTACGTAATCAGACACACTTTATTCAAGTAACTAGTAAAGCAATGCATTACTTTTTAATTTACAAGAAAATATCTGAGTTACTTTTTTAAATAAGTATTAAAAGTTACTTTGCTTTCCAATTTATTGACTGACGGCCATTCTGACCCCATGTTGAGAGAAACCAATCGAATAAGCCAAAATGACTTTAGATAAACATAACGTGTGTTTCTTTCTTTTTTTATTGCTGAAAAGTGATGAACTGCAAATCAGCATATTAGAATGATTTCTGAAGGATCATGTGACACTGAAGACTGGAGGAATGATGCTGAAAATTCAGCTTTGATCACAGCAATAAATTACGTTGTTGCTAAAACCCCCTTAGCTGTTATAAATTCACTGTAAACCATGGCTTTTTGGGGCTTATTGCTTTATTTTAAAATAGATTCACAAAGAAAACAGTTATTTATAATTGTAATTCACAATATTTGTTGTATTTTGGATCAAATAAACACAACCTTGGTGAGCGTAAGAGACCTCTTTCAAAAATATTTATTATTATAAATATTTAAGTATTAGATACATAATACTATAACATAACATAATACTCCCCCCCCAAATGTTTTCAAACTTTTGAACAGTAGTGTATATCCAATAAAAGTTCACTTTTAGGAGTGCAATAGCAAATCAATGGTCTCAAAGCTAAAAGTATTTTATGAGCCCAAACTTGTTCCCGGAATTCCTTAATAAATTTCACCCACTTTTCCCCATCTGTGCACTGTAATCATACGGCAGGACTTTAATTCTACATCTAAATGAGTTCATTCTCTGCCCATAATAAGATCTTGCACACTTGTTAACTAAATTATCACTTTGGTGATGAACAAACAGATGGCATCTTCAGAATGGGGCTGTTCTGTGCGACTGATTGAGGCGCTGGTTGAGGATGTGCAGGTGTAAGTGGTGGGTTGGGTAATTAAGCTGCTGGGACTCGGGGGCGGACAGACAGACGCAGCGCGGATATTAGTTAACAGCTCTGAGGATTGTGGGATACTGGGGGTGGAGGGGAACCAAATATAGCATGTTGGATCCTTATGAATCCTGATTAACATCATTCACACATCTATATGGGCGAAGAGTCTTCAAGATTAATTTTTGCAGCGTTATTTAATCTACTTGCACTTTGCACTATACCTTTTTTGGAAAACGGAATGCTGTATGGCTAAATTCAAATCTGAATTTTCAGTGTCACACGATCCTTCAGAAATCATTCTAAATTGCTGATTCGAGGCTCAAGAAACATTTCTGATCATTATCAATGGTGAAATCAGTTGTGCTGCTTCATATTTTTGTGGGAACAGTGATACATTGATTTTCAGGATGAATAGAATGTTCAGAATGTATTTGAAATATAGATCTTTTGTAACATTCTAAAAGAGTTCACTGTCACTTTTGATCAATTTTATGCATCCTTGCTGAATAAAAGTAATCATTTATTTTGAAAAAAAAAAAAAAACATTCTGAACAGTAGTCTATATATATTTTAAACATCAAATATGGTAATATATTGTAATTGGCTATAATATATTTTCTTTCAGACCAAGGGTTGCACATTTTCTGTCATGTTCTATTTTTGTCCATCTGTAAAATACTGTAGCATTTGGCATTTTTAAGGTGACATTGATATCTTCTCTTGCAGGAAAAATAACGCTTGTTCTGCAAGAGCTTTTTTTGTTTGTTTTACCAACCGCTGAGTTGCAGGTTCTTGGCCTTTTCATTTTTCTCTGCTCTCACAATGTGAAAGAGACCTTAGATTTAATCAACAATATCGCATGAATATAGCCACCGGACTACACTTGTTTCTCTCCTCAAATCTTCTCTCATTTATTTTCACAGGGGCACTTTAAAGTGTCTTTTCTTCATTTTTAATCCACTAGTATCTTTGACTGTGAAAATGTCTCTAAAGTAGAGAAATGCAACAGACCCAATACCTCCTTTTTAATCAGTCAATACAACGGAAAATGTCAGTCAATCTTTTTAAAATTCAGTAAATGGTGGAACAAGTCTTCTGAAGTCATGTGATCACATTGTGTGAGATGGTGATGATTTTATGGTGCTTTTTGTCCATTTCAGAGCCTAACAGTCTCTATTATGCTGACCCTACACTGTTATTTTTATTTATTATATATAAAATATATAAAAATATTTGTAATAAATAAATGTATGTATCATATTTTTGTATTTTTACTTAATAAAATGTAAATATAATGATCTAATTATAATACATTTACATATTTATTTGTAATAAAACAGATTTTAATATAATATGAAATTATATGTATGGATTGAATTGAATATAATTGTAATAAATATACAAATTATATTTATTTCTTATATAATAAACTATAATATATTTTAATATATGTTGATAAATTGAATATAATTATAATGTTAATAAATGTACATATCAGATGTATTTCTTATATAATAAAATATTATATAGATGTAATTAATGTAAACAATATATTAGAACATAAAAATATAATGTAAAAATATAATGTGTGTGTGTGTATAAATATATTTTTGAAAACATAAAATTTTTGTGGAAACTGACAATTTAGAATATTTTGATGACAAAGTTCAAAGGAACAGCATTTTTTTAACATTATAAATGATCAATTTAATGCATCTTTCCTTTATAAAAGTATTATCTTCATGCAAAGATTTTCCTCTCGCAAAGATAATATGCCTTCATAAGACTTGAAATATACATTATGATGCTTTTATGCAGTTTTTTTTTGTTGTAGTTGCTGCTGTTTTGAAAGTCAACAGCCCCTATTCTGCTAAACTTCTCCTTTTGTGCTACACGGATGATAAAATACACCAAGAGAGTGAGTAAATAAAAAAAAGAATAACAAATTTTGAGTGAACTATTCCATTAAGTTTTGCTGGTCCACCAGCGAGACCAACAACAAACCAGCATAAACCATCCTGGACCTGCAAACGAGTCCTGTGTGTGTGTTTAGTAGCGGTGGTGAAGCGTGTTTGTACCTTGAACCCACTGACTGATGGTGGTGATGGTGAAATGCTCTCCGTAACCTGAGTGAAACACCCGAGAGCTCCTGGCCTCAGACGAAGCCTTGGTTCCTGAACACACAAACACACACAAAACCCCAGCATCAGCTCGCTTTCAAGTTACTTCGTTTCCGTGCTCCTGTTTGCTTTTCATCGCTGAGCAAACAAGTGGGCAAAAGAGGCTTACCCTGATAGACGGCATGATCCTCGACCGCTGAGGACGCGTCCCCTTTGATTGCAATAAAACTCCACGGATGCCTGCAGAGAAACACACAGGAGAGAGAGGAAGGTGTGTGAGGGACAAATAAGTTTGAAGAGTTGGCCATGAGTAAGTTGTCCCTCCTAGACAAACATGCTGACTTTCACTGCTGTAAATGATGTTGACTTATGGTGTGATTGGCGGCTCGCGCTTCTCAGAGAGGATTGGGTAATTACAACGCCAGAGTTTCAAATCAGCTCCTGCTCCACTCTGAGAGAAACAGCCCGACACCATCATCAGGACAATTTTCTTCAGCTAGACCAGACTGACAGGCCAAAGAGGTGTCGCTGCTGTCCAGTGACACCTGACGATGCAGATATTTTGGTAGAAAAGAGAGCTCAAGCTTTTTCTTAGAAGCTAAAGTGCCTCAGTCCAACTTTCTGCTCAGATAGACTCTGTTATTGTGAGGTTGTTGTCATGGTCTTTTAAATGTGACCAATATTAGTGGTCTGAAACATGTAAATGTGAGCGATTGTAAAGTTTAGGAACAAATGAGTTTCCCAGGCATCAGATGCTACACAGATTCTGGATTGTAGCTTGGTTTCATTAAACATTTGAATTACTCCAAAGTTGTTATCTGTCACAGCTATGCTAATACTATTCTCACAGCCAAGCTTCACTTGTGTAAACAACAATTTCATTCGAACGAGCCATAGCATTTCCTAACCGTCCCAGAGAAAAATCCCTCAGAGGTTGATGTTTTCAGTTTCATTTAAAAATCAGCTTTGTCTCATATGTTACTCCTAAAATCCCACAGGAGAAAGCAAACTTAAATGAGATGATTGTTGATGCTCAGACAGAGCATACAGCTATAAATTAAAGAGATCTCTGATATTTCATTCCTAATTCATAACGATCTGCAGCCCATTTGCAATGCTCTAGAATTCATTCTAGTAATTTTCTAGTAATGACTTCATAAATTCATGCAATTTATATTCCATAAACAGAAAGGGCTTCCCAAACCCTGTTCCCGGAGATGGACCATCCCACAAAATGCAGTTCCAACTCTAATCAAACACACCTGAAGCAGCCAATCACGCGCTGCATCCCAATTTCATTATTATCCATCCAAAATAGTATACAATTAGAATGAGATTTTATGCTTTGGTAGATTTTCATAGTGTGCACCTGCATGCTTTTTAGGCTAATATTGAACACAATCCTTTGTGTAATAGAATAAATTGCAGATTAATTAAGCTGATGATTTCAAACTGGCTTGCTGTTTGCATTTTTATGCTTTCTTTTTTTTATTACCCCTTTTTATATTCCAGTCTGTCAAGCACTTTGAGTTGCATTTTATGTATGAAAGCAGGAAAGGTGCTATACCAGTAAAATGCATTATTATTATGGTTTTTTTCCCCACACCCTTGAGGCATATTTTATGCATTTCCATCAAACGCTTCATAAAAGTTTCCTCTAGTTTGTAAGCTCTATTAGAGTTGTGTGCAGGAAGGTAGGACTACAGGGACAGGGTTTGCCCCTGATTTAGATGCTATTTCAAAAAAATTCAATTTCAGACCAGCGGCGATACAAAGAGGAAAATGTGAATGCAGCCAAGCTGACTGACACACGCATACCTGACTGGACCAGATTGCCCTAAATTCGGTGTCCAATTCTCAACTAATGCTAAAGCAAATTCTAGCCTGGTCATGGATAAGCAACTGTTGCTAAGTTGGAAACTGGTCATCGTACCGGAATCCGAGTCGATGGAAGTGTTGGCTACCCAGCTTAGTGAGAGCCTTTTTAGCCAGATCCTCCAGGTTGTTGGATCCTTCATCATTAACCACCATGGTCAAGATCTGCCCAGTTTCCACCTTGTCTACATACTGGGCCAGTCGTCTGCTCTCGTCCTTGCTCCTATATGTGTCAAACCTACACACACACACACAAACGTAAAAGTGGGTCACAGAGATTTATCACAGACCAGTCAAGGAACATTTCAGAAGCCAGTAAGCATACGGAGTATGACTGTTCTTTTTGAAGGCTGTGATTTAATAACAGACGCTCATTTCTGTGATGAAAAATAGTCATAGATCAGTCGCCTGTGAAGATGCCAACTTGGAAGCACTGTTTGTTTTGACAGTCGATTTGTAATTACTGTTTTAATTCCAACCGCACATTAAAGCCATCGGTTAGTTGGTTTTGCATGATGTACTGAAGTAACAACCTTTCATCTGTCAAGAAGCAAGCATGCATTAATTAGAAATGAACTTTAAGAGCAAAAAATGTTGAAGGGAGATGGTGTCCCAATGACCTATCAGTGTGCAGCACATCTCCGGTCTTGGGGTTGATGACGTGAATGATGACGCCTCTGTTACCCCAGCTCCTTTCGAAACGGTAACTGTTCTCATTACCCTGCCCAGGATGGAGAGTTTTGTTCAGGAAAGTCCATGACAGTTTCTTTTCACCATGAATCTCCAAGGTTCCTCCAGTTCCTACGCCAATGTACTTGCGGCCAAAATAACTGTGTTCGACCTCGCTGTCGTCAGACCTTTTTCAAAACAACAACAAATCAGATTAGCAAATCGTCCCATGCATTTAGCATTGAAGAGAATGCTTTTTAAATTCCCGATTTAAGATTGCAAATGATTGTGATATGAATTTTATTTATTTGTTTACTTGTCAGCAGCAAGGCTACTCTTACTAAACAAAAATTTAAGTGAATATACTGGAAAATATAATGTGATGTATTAAATAATACATTTCCACATATGGGAAACTAAAGATTATATTTTTCAATATACTGCAATATACGCATGGACCATGAATGGCTATATATTGATACACATAAAAATATATAGCAATGAATGCAAAACTGCTTTAGTGAAACACTGAGTCAGTGAATCATTCATTAATGTGATTTGTTCAAAATTGCTGATTCATTCAGGAATTAAACAAAAGTGACTTCGTGAGTGAGTCATTGAATCATTCATTGAACCGGTTTATTCAACAATTAATTTAAATTAATAAATATTTGTATGTAAAAATTTTGGAATGACAAATTGTTTTTGCCATCTTTCGCCCTAGTGACAAGTAGGGTTGCAAAAAAGGTGGAAAATTTCCAGTAAATTTCGGAAACATTTCAGAAATTTTGGAAACTTTCCAGGATATTTTGGAATATTCCGGGGATTTTTGGAAAGTTTCCGGAAATTTTCCACCCCTTTGCAACCCTAGTGACAAGTGATATTTAGTCTACAGTATTATGTTTTTATTTACGTAGTTATGGGGAAATTATTATGGCAGTTCAAATGACCATTCAACTTCCTGTGAGGTTTGGCCAGTTCAATTCAAATTTACTGTCAAAAATTGAATGGAAGTCAATTGTCTGATTCTAAATTTAGCACAAAACCTTCAGATTTACTTAAAATGACAGGCTTAGAACATTTCTATCTGTCAAATTCTCCAAAATATCGCCTATATTCATACCTGCCAAAGAGAGAGATGGTGAGGTTGCCTTTGTAAGGACATTCTGGACTGCCAATGTGAAGTTCACCCTTGTTCCCGATGAGGATGTGCTTAGCCCGCAGAAAAATGGGTTGACTGGAATCAGCGATCACAAGCTTCCCTAAAAAGAACAAAAGAATCAAACCAATCCTGATCTTTCACCCTTGATTTTCAACCAGTGAGCATACAGGAGGTTCTCCAATTCTAGTTCTAAAAGAACAAATAGATGGTTCCTTTTTGGCACGGATTGTGATGGTATTCCCCCATCAAACTCTAGAATATTCCACGCTCAGGGCGATTCGTCTGAAATGTGTTTTGATTTAAGCCTGTCACGGCTCATGTCAAGCTTGGTCTTCATCATGACGGATGTAAATCTTCATGGCACTTTAATGTTGTGGAGATGTTTGAAAGAGGTTTTATTAGGAAGATCTACCTCCGTTGAGGATCTCAATGAAATGGACGGTCGCGGATGAGGTGAGGACGACTTTGCGGCCGTAACCGATGGTGACTCTGTGGGCTTCATTGTGTCCGGGAGTCCAGGGTTGTAGACCAGGCAACTTATCTGGACAAACTGGAAAAGATATAGACGTTTAAATGTAAATAATCACACAGAAGACCTCAAAAGAATAAGTTACGTTCAGAAATACTTTTCATTAAAAAAGAGAAATAAAACTTCCCTTGAGCTATTGAGATTAAAAAGCTTAACGTACTATGAAAACATGCCACGACTTTCAGAACTCAAAATGTCCTTTCCAAGAAGAAAAAACATCACAACCATAATAAATTGACCTCAGGGTCACAAATGTATGATAGGCCTACTGCAAGGAAAAAACTTCAAATGAAACAAACATTTTAAGATGTCAACAGATATGACCTTTATACCTCAGATGTCTAGACTAAAAATTGACCATGATAACTCTTCGGTTCATCTGTTATTATTGCTCTGATAAAAAGAAGCCAGTGGTTGAACCACAGGCGGATGTTTCTGACTGCAATCAGACTTTTAAGTGTCATCACATATTAAAAAGGTCTCATTCGTCCCTTTAATGCTGTAAAAACCTCTGAGAAGCCACGCACTTGATTTGAATACACACGGCACATCTCCAGACCCAGAGCAGCTGAGAACTTCCATCATGAGCATTTCCATATCTCTGCTTTGAAATGAGAGTAAAGGGCTTCACTGAGCTTTCTAATGCATTTTCTTCTGCGTTACAAAAAGTCAAGGCCTTGAGATGCAGCGACAAAAATAATGACAGTAATAATCACCCAGAACCCAGAGGAACGGCTTATTGCTCTTTCATAGCTCAGGAGACTTTGGGTTATCGTGTTAAACGTTCATTTACATATCAACAGAAATAGAAGAAATAGAAATAGCTGAGTATAGAGTTTACTCTCAGAATTAAGAGTAAATTAAAAAATTAAATAAATAAATGTATAAATAAATATATCAAAATTACTTACATTTACAAATAAATTGAATTCGATGTTTAGCTCAAATAAAATATAAACAATAGATGAAAATCTTGAAAACGAAAATTACAAATTTAAGATTGACAAATGCTGCTATGGTAACTGAAATAATTAAGCTGAAAAACTAAACATACTAAACTAAAACTGAAATATAAATAAAATGAACGAAAAATAAAAAAGCTAAAACAATAGATATAAAAAAATTGTAAAATAACAATAATTTTAATTTTAAAAAAAATATTAAAATGTTGATAGCACAACTGGAGAAATTGTCTTTTTTTTTCAAGAGAAGCATGAAAAGGCTTAAGCAGAAATCTCCCATTGCTCTTCAATTAGTTTTCTTGCTGTCTAGGCCAAACTGATGAGATATTAAAGAGATCTAATTTTGTATTTTTCTTACCTGAGGGAGTACTAACCCAAGTTGCAATTAAAAATGATGAATTTAGCACATGTCGTGAAGATGTTTGGGAGGATACAGTCAATTACTGGGAGCGAGAGATTTGCATCAGACCAATTATAAAGTTCATAATCAGGATTCACTTCAGCTACTTGTAAAATTTTCTTCGGATGCACAGCTGACGTGGTGGGTCACCTAACTGTAGTGCAGAGGTCTCTAATAAAGGGATCAAACACACTCTCATGCATTTGTCTTTCATGTTATAAATCAAATCATGCAAGGAAGGAATAAAGGAATAGTTATCCAAACATTAAAAAAGAATAGTTCACCCTAAAATGAAAATTTATAAATATGTACTCACCCTCAAGCCATCCAAGATGTAGATGAGTTTGTTTCTTCATCAGAACAGATTTGGAGAAATGTAGCATTACATCACTTGCTCACCAATGGATGCTCTGCAGTGAATGGATGCCGTCAGAATGAGAGTCCAAACAGCTGATAAAAACATCACAATAATCCACAAGCAATCCACACCACTCCAGTCCATCAGTTAATGTCTTGTGATGTGAAAAGCTGCGTGTTTGTAAGAAACAAATCCATCATTAAGATGTTTTAACTTCAAACCGTTGCTTCCAGCTAAAATACAAGTCCTCAAGTGAAAACAGTTCTAAACAAATATGTGGGTGGATTTTTGATGTGCGACAACAACAGGGCATGGACCTTTTTAACTGGAGGAAGCGTTATTATGGATTATGTATTTTGGCCAGAAGTGACAGTTTAAAGTTAAAAATGTATTAATGGTGGAGTTGTATCTTTCAAACATGCAGCTTTTCACTTCTCAAGACATTAAAGGGATAGTTCACCCAAAAATGAAAATGCTGTCATCATTTACTCACCCTCATGTCGTTCCAAACCGGTTTGAATTGCTTTCTTATGTTGAACACAAAAGAAGATATTTAGAAAATTGCTGGTAATCAAACAGTTCGTGATTGCCATTGACTTCCATAGTATTTTTTTTCCTACTATGGAAGTCAATGGCAATCACGAACTGTTTGATTACCAGCAATTTTCTAAATATCTTCTTTTGTGTTCAACATAAGAAAGCAATTCAAACCGGTTTGGAACGACATGAGGGTGAGTAAATGATGACAGGATTTTCATTTTTGGGTGAACCATCCCTTTAACTGATGGACTGGAGTGGTGTGGATTACTAGTGGATTATTGTGATGTTTTTATCAGCTGTTTGGACTCTCATTCTGACGGCACCCATTCACTGCAGAGGATCCATTGATGAGCAAGTGATGTAATGATACATATCTCCAAATCTGATGAAGAAACAAACTCATCTACATCTTGGATGGCATACATAACACTTAAATACCTCACTATATTTTGTTATTAATTCATTTAAAAGTACTTATAATTAGCATTTATCACACTTTTTCTAACACCTTGGATAGATGTTTTTGTCATAAAGTTGATTTCATAGGCAATTTAGGTTTAAAACACACACACACACACACACACACACACACACTACAAAAACATCAGTATCACAATGTGGATATATACATAAAAGTCTATTTTGCCAAATTTAACTTTAATCTTATATATATATATATATATACAGTATATACTGTATATATAAAAGCTGAAAGAGTAGCTAACTAGGGACAGGCAATGAAAGAACAACAAAGCAACTATAAGATAAAGCATGCCTTTAATAAATGACCCCATTCATCCTGAGCTCAGCTCTCAGAGAATGACACAATCAAAGAAAACACAGCAGCCTGTTATTTCAAACAAATGCTTTTATGTGACCACTAACTAGCTGTCCTGAAGTGATACATTAATTTCATCGCCAGCCTTTACAATATATAGAATCCATGCCGCAAAACAAAATTGTGAAAAGCCATCGTGCTTTGTGTCCTCAACAAAAAGCTGTTCAAATACAGATTATCCCAGAGGAATCCACTCGCTCAAAGGCATTGCTGGAAATACCACAAACCCAAAAGAGCGATCCCGCTCTAAATGCATATAAAAACATGTTTTCGCACAGATTCGGGTGATTGTAATGAATCATGCAAACATTATGACCGTATGCAGTAGAATACATCCATTTTGACTTTTAATGTGGAAGGCTGTGCTTTTTTATAATTGCAAATCACATTTCCAACTACAAGGTCTGAAAGCAACTTCAGTTTGTTAAATTACAGTAAAGCTACTTTGCCGAGAAAAGTTGAAAGGAGCAGAAATGCACCACATTTAGGGGCCTGATATGGATTGTGCTGTTGGGTTTTGGCTTAAAACTGAGTTAGAGTTTGCTGGACTACAATGAAACAAAGTGGAAAAAAGTCTCAAAGGGCTTCTGTGGGTTTGGCAAACTAAATCCAAGAGACTTCTTCTGTAACAAGACTCTTAGTCATGCGGTCTCTCTCTGTCGGACAGATTAAAATGAGACTGAAAGGATGTCGGTATTTTGGATGGCCACATGCTAGCTAATCTCTGATACTGTACATCAAGCAATGTCACAATTCAGCCTGTAAAGCAACAGAAGATAAGAGAGGGATGACAGACAGAAAGGGCTATTAATAATAGAAGAGAAATTATGCAACCAAGGCTATAAAACAAAGTTATGTTAATGCTTATGTTAACATGTCAGAAACTCAATGATTATTCTAAAATACTCTTGTATTTTAAAGATAAAAAGGAATTCCTTTTTATATGATCCCTTTTTAATTGTATATTTTATAATTTTATTCAAAGTATACTTCATGCTTTCAAAGTATAATGAACTATTGTAGTTCAAAGTAACTTTTTATTTTATATTTTATTTATATTTTTAATTTGATTTCATATTTTTATTTTATATGACATTTTTATTTCGTATTTATATATTTTAATTGATTATTTTATGTTAATTTACATAATTTTTATTTCATATTGTAATTTATTATTTTATTTTTGAAATTAATTTGATTTAATGCAAAAAGTCATGCCATTGAAACGCCATAAGAATCATGCAAAACAAACAAACACATTTTATCTACATTTTATATTTTATTTTATTCAAAGCATACTTTATGCCTTCAAAGTACAATGAGCTATTGTAGTTTAAAGATACATTTTAATTTTTATATTATTTAATTTCATATTTTCATTTATTATTTTATTCATTTTTATTTTCTTTTCTCTTTTTTCATTTATTTTATTTTATGCAAAAAGTTATGCCACTGAAGCACTTTGTGAGAAAACTGATGCATTAGAACATGAGAGACAGAAACTCACCAGCCTGAGCGATGTGAAGAAGAGCTGCTACAATAAAAGCAACACAGATCTTCATTTTCAGCACTGTTGGTTTGGTCCAGAGTTTAAAGGCACCTCACCTGCAACACAAAACACAAAAATCACACAATTACTTAATTGTAATTTTACTTAATTTACATCTAAAGCTGAGGCACGTCATTTCTGTGCCACCAAACATAATTGCAAAAATAATTATTGTTTTCATATTTCTGGTCAGCCAAACAGATGTTCAGAGTGAATTATTCACACTTTAATGGTGGATCGACCAACAAATGCCTCACTTATGGCTGTCCCAATGCATACTGAGTTGCAATCTGAATATTCCATTGAAAATCACCTTAAACATGCTCAATTTATTCTGGGCACGTATGACACTATGACCAAACATGTCACTGAGTGTGTGTGAAGCTGCCATAGAAACCAGGCAGCGATTTTGTCAGTTTGCCAGAATCTGAATGCGTTGGACCCCAGTTTTGCATTCCATTGAAATTGGTGAGATCTGAAGGTTATGTGGTTATCTTCAAAGAGATTACAAGAGCTTGATTTGAACCTCCATAAAGGATCAAAGGCTCCGAGGGGCCGAGGGCTCAGGTACTGCCTCGCTAATAACGGTGTGCTTGTTTAAATGCAGTTATATAAAAAGTTGCATAACCGTTATAGACATACCAGGAATCCTGTATCCTGGTTTCGCTATTGCAGACTCCAGCTATGCTTGACAGACCAATTATACGACGAGGTAAGAGACACGACAATGCTTCATTTGATTTTAAAAGGTAAATGTTTTCTTGCACATAAAGGCTGTTTCTAAGCATGCAAATTCTGTCTAAATTAGCTGTTTTCTTTGATATTCTGCATTGGCATTGTCATGTTGTGACGGTTATTAGCACTGCCAATCTGCCCAAGGCGTGATGGCTTCCTTGTCCCAAAGTAACGGTTGCATCATGACCTGTCCGATGTGTCAAGTCTTCGCTGTTATGCATCTGCTCTGTGTAGCATGCGAATCTATTGCTGTCTTTGTTATATATTGAGGGATAATGGTCTGCAACTGCTAACTTCTCATCATATTGGCACCGCAATCCGTTCCCATCTGGGTTTGTGCAAAGGATTGTGGGAATATTGCAAAGGTTTTTCATCTGGTTTATTCAAAATGCAATATGTTACAGCTGCGCAAGCGTGAATAAACCAGTAAGGCGACAATCAATTTGACTTGATAACCAGCCATATATTTCATTGGTTGACTCTTTCATTGTTTTTTTTTTCATACATGCAACACAAAAGGAGAACAAACAAACGGACAAAGATTTCAATTTCAGTCTGTTCCTCACACAAAGCTATCGTATGACTTAGAATATGGCATATGGATACTTTAATGGTACTTTTGTGTGTAATTTTTTTGAGCTCGACAGACCGTCATCCCATTGTACAGAAAAGAACAGTCTAGACACTTTGTTCCTTTTGTGTTGCACCGAAAAGGAAAAAAGAGACAAGAGAGTGCAACAAGAGAGTGAGTGGATGATGAAAGAAGTTTAATTTTTGGGTGTGCTATATCTTTAAGATTAGAGCATATCTGATAGTGCTACAGGAAATATGTGGCTCAAAGCAATGCCTGCGACGACACTGTGGCAATAACAGGGAAAAATTAAAACTCGAGTCTGCTGGATGGAATAAGAGTTTATTCGAGTTTTCAGTGATCCACATGGTCATTTATTCTGCTATCAGATGTCGACCTGGCGCAACAGGAGCAGTGTCGACGGGTCAAACACATGGCCTTCACATGAGACCTGCAAGAGAATAAGGAGTTATTATGGATGAAACACAAACAAAGCAATACAACTTAAAAGATGCAGCATATAGCTCTTTGAACATCTACACTCACAGTCAAAAGTTTTGGATCAGTAGGATTAAAAAAAAAAATTAATACTTTTATTTAGCAAGGATGCATTAAATTGATCAAAAGTGACAGTAAAGACATTTATAATGTTACAAAGATATCTATTTCAAACACAGACACGCAGCACAACTGATTTCGACACTGACAATAATAAGAAATATTTCTTGATCATCAAATCAGCATATTAGAATGATTTCTGAAGGATCACGTGACACTGAAGACTGGAGGAATGATGCTGAAAATACAGCTTTGCATCACAGGAATAAATTGCATTTTAAATATATTCAAATAGGAGTATTTTTAATCAGTACACAGTAGTTAACAGTAGTGAAGACTTACACACCACACATAACATGTGAATGACTTTATATATTGCTTACATACATTATTTAAAAACACCTGACTTTGCATTTTAGCATTTTGTAAATCCATGTCACACTGCCATTTCAAAATCACATTTAGATATGCAGCACACCGAGGGAAAATACGTTTAGCAGGTAAATAGATGTTGTGGTGTAGTTTGACTTCTTTGCACACAAACATAGCACCACCTTCTCTTTCCCTGCAGTTAAAGTGTAAAAGTCAGCAGACTGCTCTCTTACTTTCAGCATACTGTCTTTGTGCCAGGCGTGATGGAATACGGTGAAAATTGACAGGAAAAAATCCCCTTATTGAGTTTTCTAATGCACACCGATTCCCCTGAGCTAAATACGACAAGATCTATGAGGCTGACGCCTGCTGAGTCGTTCAAAGGTGACATGCATCTTTCATCACAGCTCTGCATGCATTTTTAACATAAATGTGCATTATTAACCAGCGAAATTTCCTCTTCATTTAAGCACATTTTAATCTTCTGACTATGCATGTTAGCAGTCGACTGGTTGTCTGGATGTTGCATGCAAACACACATATCTATCTTTAGTTTTAGCCAGCTGCCCAGTTATGTAATGCATGCAGATTGGCCATTTAAAGATAATATTGATAATGCACACCGATTCCCCTGAGCTAAATACGACAAGATCTATGAGGCTGACGCCTGCTGAGTCGTTCAAAGGTGACATGCATCTTTCATCACAGCTCTGCATACATTTTTAACATAAATGTGCATTATTAACCAGCGAAATTTCCTCTTCATTTAAGCACATTTTAATCTTCTGACTATGCATGTTAGCAGTCGACTGGTTGTCTGGATGTTGCATGCAAACACACATATCTTTAGTTTTAGCCAGCTGCCCAGTTATGTAATGCATGCAGATTGGCCATTTAAAGATAATATTGCTCAAATAATTAGTGGCGTTGCTAAATCAAGCATCATGATTAGTCTTGCTCATACATATACTGTAGTTAGTTATCTAACCGAACCACTTGAACTAAGTATTCAACTTTGCGATGCAAGTCGTCCATCACCATTTGTGCTACATACATGAATGATTCTGGACCTGAGGAGAGGTGCTGTTAATTTTGGCAAGACTCTACAGGCAAAACCTGCATGTACTAAAGTATTTAGCAAAGAGACTATCAGCATGCTGAAGAGTGCACAGCCATTAATTTTAATATAAAGTAATATATAGCTTTTCTGATGTTAGGCCAGACGTCAACCTAACCAAAGGCTCTACTCTTCAGCACAATGGTAACTTCAAAAACTCCAAAATAATTAAATATTGCACACTAACAGATCTCCCCCTATATTAATATTGAGCAAAACACATGAAATAACACTTAATTTTAAGATTTACTTTCCTTTAACAGTCAGAAGCAAAGCATGCTGGGAACTAGAAATCTGCTGTAACTCATTCTGTGAATGTGTGTATATATGTGTGTACATACATTCACATTTATATGGGTGTGCAATATACTGTATGTGCACAATGTAGGATACAACTTTATGGATATTACATGTAATGCTATTTTTGTCTTCATTTCTAAATACTTTTGTATGTATCAATATATCGCCATACATGGTCAATGCATATATTGCAGTATAGTGAAAAATATAAGCACTAGTTTCCCATATATGGAAATGCATTATGCAATATATCACATTATATTTTGCAGTATATTCTCATAAGACATACCAGAAACCCCAAATTCCAAAATAATTAAATATTGCACACTAACAGATCTCCCCCTATATTAATATTGAGCAAAACACATGAAATAACACTTAATTTTAAGATTTACTTTCCTTTAACAGTCAGAAGCAAAGCATGCTGGGAACTAGAAATCTGCTGTAACTCATTCTGTGAATGTGTGTATATATGTGTGTACATACATTCACATTTATATGGGTGTGCAATATACTGTATGTGCACAATGTAGGATACAACTTTATGGATATTACATGTAATGCTATTTTTGTCTTCATTTCTAAATACTTTTGTATGTATCAATATATCGCCATACATGGTCAATGCATATATTGCAGTATAGTGAAAAATATAAGCACTAGTTTCCCATATATGGAAATGCATTATGCAATATATCACATTATATTTTGCAGTATATTCTCATATATTTTGTTCCGTAAGGGTTCTTTCTTCATCAGAACAGATTTGGAGAAATTTAGCATTATATCATCATTACTCACCAATGGATGCTCTGCAGTGAATGGGTGCCGTCAGAATGAGAGTCCAAACAGCTGATAAAAGCATCATAATAATCCACAAGTAATCCACACCACTCCAGTCCATCAGTTAACGTTTTGTGAAGTGAAAAGCTGTGTGTTTATAAGAAATAAATTCATCAAGACATTTTTTACTTCAAACCGCTGATTCCAGGTAAAATACAAGTCCTCCATCCATAATACTGCTTTCTCCATTGAAAATTGGTCTTGTCTGAATCAGGAGAGAAATATGCACATATCAAGAACTGTTTACAAGTGAAAACAGTCCTAAGCAAATATGTCAGTGGATTTTGATGTGAGAGGACAACAGGAGATGAACTTTTTTCACTGGAGGAACCGTTATTATAGATTATGGACTAGTATTTTGAAAAGAAGTGACAGTTTTAAGTTAAAATGTTTGGTGGTGGATTTGTACAAACATGCAGGTTTTCACTTCACAAGATGTTAACTGATGGACTGGAGTGGTGTGGATTACTAGTGGATTATTGTGATGTTTTTATCAGCTGTTTGGACTCTTATTCTGACGGCACCCATTAACTGCAGATGATCCACTGGTGGACAAGTGATGGAATGCTACATATCTCCAAATCTGTTTCTGATGAAGAAACAAGCTCATCAATATCTTGGATGGCCAGAGGATGAGTAAAATGTCAGCAACTTTTCATTTTTGGGTGAAATATTCCTTTAAGCATTCATACTTATTATTTGGATAAAAGCATCTTCCAAATGCATAAATAATAAAGTAAATCATTTTAATCTGGTGAACAAAACAGTAGATGAAAACATCCAATAGGAGGAACCCTAATTAGACAGCAGAATATCAGTGAATTGGATGTGAACTCAACTAGCAATCACCCAAAAATCTTAGCAATGACCCACATCACTCTAACATCAAGGTGGTGAGTTTTGCACAATAAAGCTCACCTCACATCTTGTCCAGAAGGCGTACAAACTCAGTTTCTTTTCATGTTGATCTGTTGCAGAACGCTCTGCCCCTCCTGCATGCCCTCTCAGACTTCTTTACAAATCCCCAACACTGAGAAAGTCAATTCCAAAACATTACATCACCCTTGTGAAGACAAGCTTTGCTTCGATCCAGACCTCGCCTCCCGGATTCACCACCCAATGCTATCTGCGTTTGAGTCAAATATCTCTTTCTGGGCTGTCTATCTTCATACAGAGACTGTTGCCCTCCGTGGCCCTTGCAGATAACACACTTCCACTCCTGTCCTTCATGTTGACCCTGTCCTATCAGCACAGAGCAAAAGAGCACCAGCAGAACTCACACACAGCAAAGTCTGCCGTCTCAGCAGCGGGCAAGACGAGCAAGAGCTCATTTCATGAGTTGATTTCTGTTGCAGTTACAGTTATAATACAGCTGGAAATTGGTTTGCATTAGAGATGTCAATCAATTCAAAATGTAAATTGAATTAATTACATTGTATGAAGATTAATTAATCAAATTAAAAGTAATTAGTTGTATATATCAATGTGACAACAAGACAATATTGCAGGTGAACAGACAAAAATGGCTTTAGTTCCATATCACTGAACAATGAAGTCTAATTCTCGCCTATTTTCCCACCATTTTGCAATCGAGTTTGTAATTAAGATGATATACAATATATGTTTTATTTTGAGCAGCAAATTAGAATGATTTTACTGTATTTTTGATCAAATAAATGCAGCATAATAGCATATATATACAGTATATGTGCCATGTTGTACATGGTATAGCAAAATATCTACTGTACATCACATCTCTACATCGGCATGATATATACGTCTAGACACTAACGTGAGTCATGCTGATCAGGGAAGAAAACCCACACAAGAGGATGGGAGGTTTTTCTTTTCCCTTTAATTACCCTGAAATATGTTTCAAACATGCTGGCTGACTTTTACGGGAGCAAACAGGATTGACCCAGAGCAGCAGTTAAAGGAAACTTTACGAGCTCGGAGGGCCTCCGCGGCACGGTTGCAACTCCAAGAAAACACTATGGATAAACTTCAGCAGGAACATCTGATATAGGAAAACTCCTCATTTATTTAATTGCAACATTCGGTTTTATAATCCAAAGCATTTCTGAGCGCAGTCGCCATGATGATGTTAGAAACATACACACTGGAAACCTGAACCACAAGTTTGTAATATATAAATGCAATTACCGTAGCCTATAAAAGTCCTGGGACTACTGACTACTGTGGAGCAGATTAAAAGCCATTTTCAAACGGGCTCTCAGGCACAAAAAAATTCTGGAAGTTTCCACAGCAGAGAAAGTTGCTGACATGAAACCTTCAAGTAATAATTCACACAAAAGTGAAAATTCTGTCATCATTTACTCGCCTTTATGTTGCTCCAGACCTGTTTGATTTTCTCTGGGAGTTTAACAGAATGTTGAAGTAGCTTCTTTTGCATACAATGACAGTGACCAGAGGCTCTAAAATGCGAAGCTTCATAAAAGTAGTCCATAAGAAACACTGCAATGGACCAAAATACCAATAAGACAGCATACTGAATGTAATTCACATTTGCATATATTCAATATGCCACACGAAGATGTGCATGTATGATATAAAAGACTTCACCTGACTGATGGTGGCAAGTTTGAATATGCCAAAGTCTCAATATCAACACCAGCAAATTTTCAAGATTCTCAATTTTACCACAGCAAAAGCATTTTTTAAAATGTATTTATTTTATTCTGTAACAATGCAAGTCAAAGGTACAAGAACTTACAAAACATTTATTTTGAATGCATTATACATGCATTATAAATTGCTTTGAATAAACACATCTGCCAAATGCATAAATGTAAATTCAAATTTAAAAGTTTCAAATCGTCAAAATTTGATTTCACATTTCTGTAGCCAAAACGCAAAAGTCATGGGTTTGATTCATGTAATGCACGTACTGATATAAAATGTTCACTTTGAATTAGGGATGCACAGGGCCCGATACTGAGCTTCTGTACTCGTACTCTTTAAAATGCCCCGATACCAAACGCCGATACCACACAGCATGTGATAAGCGCCATATTCAGACAAGTTAACTGTAAAAAGTAAACCATCAGTAATAAAATGGCAAACAAAAGAACAAAGAGAGCGCTTGATGGTTTTCTGTATGTAACTGTAGAGGCTTATTAAAGTTATCCAGGCAACAGCAGTGACTGATTCTCTTTTTCTCGTCAGTTCTGTTGTTTGACTTTTATTAATCACATTACGGAAAGCAGAAGGTCTATAAGGCAGCATTTGCACCATAAGACCTGCTGCATAGATAAGTTATGACATATCAGATGGTTCAGCCCGTCTGTTTACATTGACTTCAGACATAAATGGCGGTTTACAATAATATCTTGCCAAGATCAGCATTTATGCCCTTTTAACTCGGCTTGCAAGACCCATGCATAGGTCAATGGGAAAAAAATAGCACAAATCTCCTTTATTCAGCAGCGTTTCCTGAGAGAAGACAGGCTGTACGAAGACAGGCTCATAAGCTAAAGGTACAACGCCTCTAGAGTGATGAGCAGTGATGATTAATTTAATGAGAGTGGTATGTGTGCTAACGTGGAGAGAACGGAAGACGGTGAAGGTTATAGCCACTCTCTGGAGGCCAGGGGGAATCTGAGCCTTCAGGAAGAGTTGGTGTTGAAACAGCTATTTTTACAGCCGGCTCTCTCCAGGACGCTGTCTGATGGAGGCAGTCGGTGACAAGTACAAGAGAGTTTTTACTGCTAACACAGCACTGCACCTCTGACCGAGATCTAGGTCTAGACAGATGATCTACTGGTTCACGTTCACCTGGCAGATGGCGAAGCTGCTTAGGACCACCTACTAAGTTAGCAGTTTGACCACCTTAAAGGTGAAGTGTGTCATTTCTGCAACCTGTTTGAAATCTTTTGTCAGAAATTACACTGTAAGGACTGTCTGACAACAAATAAGACCCTAAAAACTTTGATTAAATATCATTTGTGACCCTGGACCACAAAACCAGTCATAAGGGTCAATTTTTTTAAATTGAGATTTATACAACATCTCAAAGCTGAATAAATAAGCTTTCCATTGATGTGTGGTTTCTTATGATAGAACAATATCTGGCCGAGATACAACTATTTGAAAATCTGGAATCTGAGGGTGCAAAAAAATCTTAGCAATGCATATTACTAATCAAAAATTAAGTTTTGATATATTTACAATAGGAAATGTACAAAATATCTTTATGGAACATGATCTTTAGTTAATGTACTAATGATTTTTGGCATTAAAGAAAAATCTATAATTTTGACCCATACAATGTATTTTTGGCTATTGCTACAAATATACCCCAGCGACTTGAGACCGCTTTTGTGCTCCAGGGTCACATTTGTGTATCAATGTTGTTAACTAAAACTAAAAGTATTAAAAGTCATTTGTCAAATTGAAAAACAAAAATAAAATATAACATTACATAAAAAACTTAAACATTTATATATATATATATATATATATATATATATATATATATATATTCACATACATAATTAGAAATGTTGTCTTGTCAACTCAAAGTAATAGGTTTAAGTTGAAGTACTAAACTGGGTTGTTATAGTTAACTAAAGCCATAAAAAACATGAAAAAAATGTTACTTTAAATAAATGTTAAAATAAATAAACAAACAAACTTAGTTTTTTTTAGCTAGTTGCCAAGGCAACATTTCTCATTTTCATTTTTTCAGCAGTACTAAAATGACTAAAACTAAATAAACAAAAAAATGAATAAATGAAATGAATATAAAAAAAAAACAATTAAAAGAAAATTACAAAAACACAACAAAATTACTAAAACTTTAACTAAAATGAATGTGAAAACATAAAATAGAAAAAAAATAACTATAATGATAAATGATACAGGTACTAAAGTTACTAAAACTAAAGCCGGAATTAAATACATTTAAACAGACATACAATACAAAAGCACATAACAAAATTACTAAAACTTAAACTAAAATGAAAACTAAAAATATAAAAATAAAAGCTCAAAATTCTCAATATAACTAAATAGAGACAAGCAAAAAAAAAAAAAAGTTGTTTTGTAAAAGGCTGCACAGGGACGCAAATTAATATGTGAATCTTTTTTTTTTAAATCAATACAGTGAATCAGATTTCCCAATGCTACACATAAGAGGAAAAAGACTTTATACACAAGGTGGGAAATTAACTTTTTCAGACACAGTGGCTGGTAAATGTCTAACTTTATTGCCCATGTCGATTTCTTTCCAGCCATTTTTATCATTTCATTTCAAACGTATAAAACAATTCACCTCACATTCCTTCTTTTATCTATTCAAAATATAAATCAAATCTTACTTCAACACACATGCATCTTTTTTCCACCCACCACAGTGCAAAGAAGACACAAATTACTAGCTGCTGCACTAAAAGCATCCCACTTTAATTATATGACAACACATTTGATTATCATCTAAAGCTGTGTGCACAGTGCTGTAGTACTCCCAAATACAGAGAAGAAGTAACAAACTTTGCTTAACCTAACAGTTTCCACTGACACACCTGCAGGATCATTGATTTAACCAGCATGCTGCCGCTGGTTTTGAAACTAAGTGAGCAATCGTGCACTACTTCTACATGTTATGAATCCTGCATGGGGTAAATCTCTCAAACACACATGCAAAAAGGCAGCAGAATGTTTTAGATTCTTCCTCTGATAGGCTCAGCTGGTACAGGCCCAAATCTGAGGTCGTGATTGGGAGATAAGAGGGTTCAGAAAGCCAGAAATGCCTAACCCGGTGACAAAAGTGTTTTTAATTCCTCATGTCATCTCATCTGCTATCCCAGCGCTCAACAGGACAGCTGCCAGCAAATGCATTGCTTTCCTTCTTATACTTGTTCCAAAACCAACAGGTGGTGATCTGCATATCAGCCATTATTCTCCTGGATAAAAGAGATATTTAACTGCGGATTTGGCTTTTTATGCTCATTCTCAGTTTGCTAAAATGAATGACAGTAGAATACAATTAGTAATGTGTGGCAGGCTGTATCAATCATTATAACTGAGATGAATCTTCACAATTTTGCATTTGTCCCACTGCACTTTTACAATTTGGACTATGTACAAGAATTATAATGTTCAAACATTTCTCCTTTTTTTCACTTAAAGGGGTCATAGGATGCTACTTGCACTTTTACAAGTTGTTTTAACCAAACTATGTTACAGACTTTTCATTAAGACCCTAAAGAATCATATCAACTTGTGGAAAACGGGCATCCTATGACCCCTTTAAGTGATCCTATCTCAACACTCCTGCCAAAACACAAATTAACTACTCGTTAAAAATACTAATTATTTGGTTTGTTTGTTTGGTAACACATTATTCTGTTCTTTTTCTTTTTGTTGAAATAAAAACTCGATAAAACAGTTATTTTATTGTAAACAAATAATGTAAAAAAAAAAAATCACAAAAAAAGTATTTAAAAAAATCTAATTTATTAAAATAAACCAAATACATATGTCTCATTATTAACACTACTGTTCAAAAGTTTGGGATCAAAAATATTTATTATTATTATTATTACAATTATTTAGCAAGGATGCATTAAACTGATAAAAAGTAACAGTAAATACATTTATATTGTTACCAAGAAAATCTAATAAATGCTTTTGATATTTCTATTTATCAAAAAACAGTTTTTTTTCTGAAAAAAAAAAAAAAATTGTCACAGTTTCCACAAAAAATATTAAGCAACACAACTGTTTTGATAATAATAATAAATGTTTCCTGAGCAGGAACAATAATCTCTAAAGGGATCATGTGACATTAACTGAAATTCAGCTTTGCATCACAGGAATAAATTACATTTTAAAATATATTCACATAGAAAACAATTATTTAAAATTGTAATAATATTTCACAATTTTACAGTTTTTACTGTATTTTCCGTCAAATAAATGCACACTTGGTGAGTGTAAGAAACTTCTTTTAAAAACATTTTTAAAAAATATTTTAAAAATTTGAACGGTAGTGCATTATATTTATCACATATAAAACCCCACACTTTCGATAAAAAGATCATTATGACTTCAGACTTTGAACATTACATCTTCATTACTG
The DNA here is from genome assembly GCF_001515645.1 of Sinocyclocheilus grahami. NCBI lineage: Eukaryota > Metazoa > Chordata > Actinopteri > Cypriniformes > Cyprinidae > Sinocyclocheilus > Sinocyclocheilus grahami. The sequence goes on along the minus strand of NW_015505319.1, from coordinate 341,538 downwards.
GCAAAGTGACACATAAGCTTGGACGAACAGGGTGTTGTTGCCTTCTCTACATCCTGAAAACTCTTCCCACGCCCCTGATGCTGTTATAAGTGTGATTTTGACAGCATTTTGTGGCAATTCGAACGTTTTTGGCAGATGTTTCATAATGAGGTATAATTATCTCAGAGCAATGAGCATCACACCTGCGCGGCCTGAACACCTGCAGCCCTTGGATGCTCATGAACACATGACTGCACACAGCTCTGACTCTCTGTTTGGAGCTGATGTACTGGATCTGCTGACAATGTGTCATAATTAAACCCATATCAATGCATTACAAAACAAAAATCTACAAATAAAAACTAAAGTGTTTTTGGGCCATAAATGTCACATAGGTTGTCATGAATGCACAAACTCAAAGAAGGTTTGTACAAAGTTGCCAGTTGACAATAAAAAAACATTTTTAAAAAATATTTTAAAAATTTGAACGGTAGTGCATTATATTTATCTAAAAATTTGAACGGTAGTGCATTATATTTATCACATATAAAACCCCACACTTTCGATAAAAAGATCATTATGACTTCAGACTTTGAACATTACATCTTCATTACTGGCAAAGTGACACATAAGCTGGGACGAACAGGGTGTTGTTGCCTTCTCTACATCCTGAAAACTCTTCCCACGCCCCTGATGCTGTTATAAGTGTGATTTTGACAGCATTTTGTGGCATTTCGAACGTTTTTGGCAGATGTTTCATAATGAGGTATAATTATCTCAGAGCAATGAGCATCACACCTGCGCGGCCTGAACACCTGCAGCCCTTGGATGCTCATGAACACATGACTGCACACAGCTCTGACTCTCTGTTTGGAGCTGATGTACTGGATCTGCTGACAATGTGTCATAATTAAACCCATATCAATGCATTACAAAACAAAAATCTACAAATAAAAACTAAAGTGTTTTTGGGCCATAAATGTCACATAGGTTGTCATGAATGCACAAACTCAAAGAAGGTTTGTACAAAGTTGCCAGTTGACAATAACATTTTAATGGAACATAAGAAGTAGAAGCTGGTGGAAACATTTCTTCGCAAATCTCAAGCATATTTGAAGGGTCACGACTGTGTGACGAAGGAAGGAAGGAAGGAAGGAAGGGAACGCCTACTGCAAAATCCACAACCCAAGGAACAAACACATGCTCATGAATACGACTTGAGGAGAGACAAACTATAAGAGATCTAGATGCTCACATTCCTGTCATTACAATTAATTGCACATACACACCCATGAGTGGGAACTCTTCAAACCTTCTTGAATCACATGCCATAAAATAAATAAATCTACAAGTGGATTTTAAATTATGTATGACACCAAAACATAAATAAATAGAAATAAAAATGAAGCAGAAACAAACTAAAATCATTGTCTTTCTTCCAAACACAGTCATGTATGCCGGCGTATTGGTGTATAAGCTCCAATGCGTGAAATAAAGGCTCATACCTGTCAAAATCAACAGCAGATTCCTTTATTCCTGCCACCGCTGACAAAGGACCAAAAAGCCTATTTTCCTTTTGTAGATAAGACAAAGTGTAAAGCTATCATTTTATCAGCAGTGAGAGGGAACACAGTCTCTAAATCTTTTCTCTCTTTTTTAATCTCCCGCAATGATGAAACCTTTCTAAAAACACCCCATATGCAATATAGAGACCGGGGAAAACTGAAAAAAATAATAAATAAAATTCCAAGGCCCCAAAGCTAAAGAAGTGTAATATTTAAGTCTGAGGGAATAAATGATGCTAAATGAAAATATGATGAAATCCAAAAGCTCAAATTATAAAAAAGAAAAAAAAAAAAAACTCCCCTCATCCAAATGTTTTAGAGAGGTTTAGCCTTGAAAAAAAGTGGCCACATGATATCAGTTTGTGTATTGAGATGTACTTGAGTGAAAATAGGACATTATTGTTGTGAGACGAGTTAAAAAAATTAATACCAGGCATCTTTATACACACACATAATCTACTAAAAGTGTCATGTGCATGTGTCTATGAGACTAATCCTGCTTAAATATTTTGAATCGATTAACAGTTCTACATTATACCTGTACATACAGGCCAGTTGTTAACTAAAAATATATATATTTTTAAATGTAATTGTATTAAACATATATAAAAAATATTTAAATTTAATATAAATTATATAAATTTAAATAAATATTTTGTTATAAATATTATAACTATTTTATCAAAAATATTATTTTTTTTAATATAAAAAAATAATTGAGTTAATTAATAAAATACAAATATTCTATGAAGAACTTGGCCTTGGCAGCTAACTAAAATAAGTTTAAGTACTAAAATTACTAAATAGCTAATTAGATAATAAAAAAAACCAATGCAAATATCAAAAAACCACAATAACATTTTAAAACTTTGACTAAATATTAAAATATAAAAACAATACCTAATACAAAATATCAATAAATAAAATAAATAAGAACGTGTTACCGAAGATTTCAGAATTAACGGAGACACATCTCAGCTCAAAGGCTGCACGGGTGAAGTGGAGAACAGGCTCTAATTAATGTAGATTGAGATTCAGATCGGCCTAAGAGGTTGTGATTGATCTGTTTTGACACATGTCACAGATCTCTCAAACCAACGAAGGAAACCCTCCACTAAAATGGTATGGTTGTTTCTTGGGACTCTCATTTTAATGTCACTTTTTTCCAACCCATTTAAAGAACATAAAAGTGCAGTAATGATGTTTTTGTTCAATTAGGTGAGCCGCTCTCAAAGGATGACTTGTTAAGTCAGGATGTCAGCGGTGGCTTGTCAAGAAAAGGGCGAGCGTTGGGAACCCGTGAACCATTATCACTTAAGACAACATGATATGATACATATCTACATTAATCCCCATAGGGAAACTAGCATCAGGCTACACAAAGCTTCAGTGACGAGGGAAAAGGCAATATATGCAAATATAAACCTAAGATCAAAATGACAGCTGAATTCCAAATGTGTTTGTCATTCTGGCAAAACAAAAGCATCTCTGGACTGACAGAGTTTTTCCTGGCCTGTTGGCAAATATTGCAGATGTATGAAAAGCTTGAATAAATAACAATGCTATGTCTCTTTCTGAAGGCAGTTTAACTCGTCAATGTTTCATCAAAAAGTCAAAACACAATATATTTGATAACCTGATGCAGCTTTTACGCAGAGTAAAATCACTTTAGATTTAGCCATAATATAATTAACTCATGGCGCCATACGGCAGTGCTAGTGGAGCAGAAATGAATTAAACTTCATGTTCAACAAATCTGAGGGTTTCAGAACGTGAAGATGTCTAAACACCTCTGGGTCAGAGGCCAGATCAGCTTTCAGACAAGTTCAGTGAGCGGATGTGGATCGTAACCTCTAAATCGTCACATGTCTTTTTCACTGCAAACAGACATTTGCAGCCAAAACATGAAGTGCTTCAGTGCTGGACAGGGTTCATATTTTGATGATTTTCATCTCTAATCGCTTCACCAGTGGTGTGTAAACAGGCATCAGCTGGTTCAGATTGTTGTCTGCTGTTCCAACAGGCGGATCAGACATTCATTTATAAGCACAGGGAAGTGGACCATAATTAAAAACAAGCATCCAGGATATCATTGGAATGGGTGGTAATGAATATTTAGTGCTTTGGCTGTGGTGCAGTAGTTACAGTATAGTCACTTAGTATAATTTCAGAGAGATTGGGACAAACAAGCTATGTTTCAAAACTCAATGACTGACCTACATAGCAGAAACGTGCACCATTCATAACTGATTTGAGAACGCCTTTTACCTTCTAATTAAATTCCTGAATTTGAACTGAAGAACAGGATGTAGAATTCCAATTCAAATTTAAGTGCAAGTAGAATGAACTGAAATTTAAAGAAAAACATAGAAGTATAATTTGGATGGCTGGATAGACAGATGGATTGGTTATGAAAAGAAAGATGGACGGATAGAACAATAGATGATTGGATATAGATGGATGGATGGAACGATAGATTGATTGGTTATTTATGAAAAGAAAGATGAATGGATGGATGGATGGATATTGATGAAAAGAATGATGATGGATGGATGGATAGAATGATAGATGGATTGGATATGGATAGATAGAATAATAGATGGATTGGATATGGATAGATAGAATGATAGATGGATTGGATATGGATAAATAGAATGATAGATGGATTGGATATGGATAAATAGAATAATGGATGGATGATAGAACAATAGATAGACTGGTCATTTATAAAAAGAAACATGGACGGACGGACAGACAGATAGATAGACCGATAGACCGATAGACAGACAGACAGACAGACAGACAGACAGACAGACAGACAGACAGACAGATAGATAGATAGATAGATAGATAGATAGATAGATAGATAGATAGATAGATAGATAGATAGATAGATAGATAGATAGATAGATAGATAGATAGATAGATAGATAGATAGATAGATAGACAGACAGACAGACAGACAGATAGACAGAGAGATAGACAGATAGATAGACAGACAGATAGACAGATATATATATAGACAGACAGACAGACAGACAGATAGACAGATAGATAGATAGATAGATAGATAGATAGATAGATAGATAGATAGATAGATAGATAGACAGACAGACAGACAGACAGACAGACAGACAGACAGACAGACAGCCAGATAGACAGATATAGATATACAGACAGACAGATAGATAGACAGATAGATAGATAGATAGATAGATAGATAGATAGATAGATAGATAGATAGACAGACAGACAGACAGACAGACAGACAGACAGACAGACAGACTTCCCGCTGTCATTTCATGCTGGATCTGTCACCGAATGCTTATTTTGAAACCTCATGATTTACATATGAAGCACTGCTTATATTCCATGAGGGGTCAGTACATTTCAGGTTCAGTAAAAACACTTAAGTTAATGATGAAATAATTCCAGGGAAGCTGCACGGGTGGTTTGTCTCCCAACCGCACACAGTGACAAATCCTCCTGGGAGGAAGACACGCAGGCTAATTATACTCACGTTAGAAAGATTTAAACTGTCGTTAAGATTAAGCGAAAAATACCAAACACGCTTAATGCATGATAAATATAAAGTGCGCATTAAATACCTTTGACACACACATCACGGGAACACAAACCCACAAAGCACATCAGAGATCTGCCAGAATGCCACAAGCATCGCCCGGGCTTAATTAAAAAAGACAGAGAGAAAGAGAGACTGGAGTATTGGCTTCAGATAAGTAAAAATCCTGCCTTGTATACCAATGACAATCCCAACAGATTTACTGCACAACAACATAATTCAGCTTTATAGTTTGTATTTAAAGGCACAGCAAAAAAAAAAAAAAAAAAGATAATCTTATCATCATTTATTCGCTCTCATGTCATTTCAAACCCATATGCTATTTTTTTTTTCTGTGGAACAAAAAAAGAAAAATGCGATATGTTGTCTCTATGAACAGTTATATGGAAAAGACAACATTTGCTCAACATGCATCTACCTACATTTTTTGCACCTATACATACAATTCACTGCAGTTTCCCGTTGAAATGACCACTAATGGGACTAAAACACTAACAACTTTTATTATTTTTCACACAAATTATGGTTACGGACCAGATTATTGATTAATAAAGACTTTATTTGCATGCTGTTCCTTGCACAATACTTTGTTGTGACCATAAAACAATTTTATCATAATGCCTGGTTTGTAAACTAATAAATTTTGTATTGGCATCACATAACCGGCTACTTATGTATGGCTTTTCTGGCACAGTAAACTTGCTTGGTAGCTCACCCGGTACAGCACTGCACTCACAATGAAAAATTATCAGGTACGAGTCCCGTGAAACACGAGTAACAATAAAACAACTCAGATACAAGCTAAAACACTATTGTTGCTTCAGAAAATGCATTTTTTATCTCATGTTTTCTTTTGTTAACAGCATTGGTTATGCTTAGGGTAGGGTTTAATGAGGTGGTACATCATTTCCTAATGTAATAGAGCATTAAACATTTAGCAGCACTCACTGGACATTTCATTTCCAAACTGCCGCGATACGTAAACCAACCAATGGAATAAAACATTGCTAGATTCATGTTTAGTGAATGTTCAGTTTAAAGTTTGGAACCATTTAAAAAAAAACACTGACTTCGGGACGATGGAACTGGAAGTACTAAAATGAGAAGTTCTTTCCAAATGTTGGCCTTCAAAGATACGTCATCCCTTCAGCACTCTCTTATTCGTCATATCTGCTTCATCAGTGTGCACATCAAGTTCATAAGAGATAACATTTGAGATTCAGGTGAGCACAGATTCTGGGATAGAAGTGAGATGCCTGTGAGAGTTTGCTCAGCACTTGCTGATAGATTGTTACTCTGAGCTACTGTGTTGATGTAAGCAGTCACTAATCATTTGACATAGGTAGCAAGATAAGAGAGATAAGAACAAGTCCATCCTCGTCAGTTAAAAGCCAGGAGAGGTTTTTTTTGCATTCAGGACACACGTTCACACTCTTTTCCTTTCTCTGCCACTTGCATTTAGGAATTCAAATAATGGATTGCATGCACTGAAGACAAGAGAAAGCAGTCACACTTTGTTAAGCACACATACGCAAATCAGAGCTCAGCTACCTGTGCCACAAGCGACTGCAATCAAATTAACTTGTGGATGACAGTCAAAGTCAAAGTAAAGCGCAATCATACAGATTGTGTCTTTTATTCATGTAAAGAGATGCTGCCATTCATCCTTAAAGGAATAGTTTATCCAGAAATGAAAATGTGCTCACCCTCAGGGCATCCAAGATGTAGAAGAGTTTGTTCGGAACAGATTTGATATGTAGCTTTACATCACAGTGAATGGGTGCCGTCAGAAGAAAGTCCAAACAGCTTATGAAAACATCATAATAATCCACTTCCTCCAGTGGAAAAGTCCATCCCCTGTTGTCCCTTCACATCAACATCCACTGACATATTATTTAGATCCACTGTGGGCCGTTTCTTGCTTATAAACAGTGCTTGATCTGTGCATATTTCTCTCCTGATTCAGACAAGCTGACTTTTTCACTGGAGAAAGTAAAGGACTCAAGAGTTGAAGTGCAGTGGAAAAGTCCATCCCCTGTTGTCCCTTCACATCAACATCCACTGACATATTATTTAGATCCACTGTGGGCCGTTTCTTCCTTATAAACAGTGCTTGATCTGTGCATATTTCTCTCCTGATTCAGACAAGCTGACTTTTTCACTGGAGAAAGTAAAGGACTCAAGAGTTGAAGTTAAAAACATCTTAATTATGAATTTGTTTCATACAAACATAAATATTTTTGCTTCACATGATGTTAATTGATGAACTGGAGTGGTGTGGATTACTTGTGGATTATTGTGATGTTTTTATCAGCTGTTTGGACTCTCATTCTGACGGCACCCATTCACTGCAGAGGATCCATTGGTGAGCAGGTGATGTAATGCTAAATTTCTCCAAATCTGTTCTGAAGAAGAAACAAACTCATCTACATCTTGGATGGCCTGAGTGCGTTTTCAGCAAATTTTCATTTTTGGGTGAACTGTAGGCCTAGCTAAGAAATTGCCAAAAATTCGTAGAGTGTTCAAAGTAGGACTGGGCAGTTTTTCAGATTTTAACGATTAATTCAAATGGAATGTTTTGCCATGATTTTATTTTTTATAAATCGAGGAATCACAATTAGACACTTTGACAATATGCCAATGTTAACAGTAAAGAGAAAAGAATGATCCAACCGCATGTCGGCGCACGTGATTACGTGCGACGCGCTCTGTGAAGGACCATAAGTAGAATATATCATTAGGTGCCATTCACACAGAATGCGCTTTTGTGTTGACAAAGATGCGACGCGGGCAGTGGAATAGGAAAAAAATGCAGGAAGATGGGAGTTGAACGTCTTTTAACTTAAGCGCAGTGTTTTTGGAATGCTGTTTCATGCATGAGACACTGCAATAGACGCAAGCGCAACAGTCAAACACGTGACAACTTCATTTGTGGTGCACTTGGAATAGAATTAAAAGAATAATAATTATAATAGTTAATAAAGAAAAAAGTTACTTGAATCATGTTGTAGTTACATTTTCAAGATGACATTAAAAATAATAAAAATCGAGAATCAGTCAAACGTTCTGAAAAAAATTGAGATTTTATTTTTTGGCCAAATCGCCCAGCCCTAGCTCAGAGAGAGTACAAATGATTTGTTTTAAAGGCCCCTTCATACACAAGGTTGCGAAACTGCCTTGCATCAAAGTTGCCATGACAAGCTGGCGAATAACCTAGCTAAACATTTGATGAATTGCCCGTCACAGAAGTGATGTGTGCCGCTGATAACTTTTCAGTCGAGCTTTGCTCTCTTAACAAGCTCATCTCATTTCCATGTGCCAGACGCATGGCGAGGCACAGGCGTTTCCAAGCCAAACGCATTTCCAAGCCCGATGCATCGTATTAAAGTTGGTTAGCACGCTGTCCTGACATGCCGCAATTGATGAAAACTCACCACATTTCCTATTAATCTCCACTCCCATCATCTTTATGTTTGTAATGCAGCGGGGCTTGAAGGCTAGACGTACAGAATACATTACCCATCAGGCACAGGTGCCAGGTGGAAGTGATGTGGTGAGAACTTGGCTTGAGTTGCACTGATAAAATCAGTCATTTTTTACAAATTGACACTTTTTTTATACTGAATAATGGCGGCATGCTATGTCCAATAATGATAATTAAAAGAACACATGACAATTCTGTCACTAATACATCAATCCAAGCCCTCTTATATATACAGCACTTTTCTATACAACCACAGTTTAAAATCACCACATCTGTAAAGCTCTAAAAAGCAAGCAGTTTATATATTTTCAGCGTTTCAGTGGAGGAAGAATACCAGTCAATAACAATTTAATTTTATGGATATATCAGTTATTAGCTGATATATTTGATTTGAATTTTAAAAAACAATAATAATGTAGTAGGGCTGGGTTTTGACACAAATTTCACGATTCGATATGATTCTCATTCACAAGCTTGCGATTCGATTCGATTCGATTCAATATCGATTATTTTGGATACATATCAGCTACAGTACATGCCAAATTGTCTCAAGGAAAAAGAAGCTCTCAACTAATGCTGTAAAATATACAGGTGCATCTCAAAAATTAGAATGTCGTGGAAAAGTTCATTTATTTCAGT
>NW_015505319.1:328968-332173 GCF_001515645.1 Sinocyclocheilus grahami | reverse complement strand
GTACTACATTACTATAATATTGAAGGTTAAAATTTATTGATTTGTAGTACAACTGCTAAAATTACACTTAATGAAGTTTTTAAAATAATAAAGTTACAATTAGCTACATAATAATAATTCTACTTCAATTTATTTTTTTAAATATAAACATTTAAATGGTGGCTGTCAAAAACTTGAGGGATTTATTCAAACATAAATGAAACATTGAAGAAGAACAGTAAAAATTATAATGAATATGTTATATGGTGCATATATTTAGTAAAATGCCCCTCTCTACAGTTTATTTTTCTAGCTGATTAATGAGTTTATGGTCACCGAATATGTTTTTCTGAGGTAAATGTGCCGTTAAGTGACATTGTTTACAAGCCGTTATATTGACGTATTTGCGCGGCTGAAACACTGATTGAGCGATTACATGAGACAGGATACAGATTATAAAGTTGTACTCTTTCTTTTAACTTACCTTCGGATGTTTAGTCATGTTTATTTTGTGCTGAAACTGGTATTAATGTGGAGGAGATGATCAGTTCACATGCGCCTCGTCTGCTGAACTGAGGCGCTACAGCGGTCTGTCACTCCACATTCAACAGTGCCAAAACGGCATTAATTGTTTAAATACTGCAATACAATGGATAGAATTTGAAATCTGAGACTTTGTTTCATATTAAAAGTACCAAAGCACAACGTTTATTGCGATTTATTGGATGGGAAGTGCCCTTCAACGTTCCGTCCATTAACTGAAAACAGGCTAGACTAATCGATTCTTGGGATTTAAGAATCGATATCGTTCCGTAAAAATGTGAATCGATTAAAATCGAGATATCAATATTTTTTACCCAGCCCTATAATATAGAAATTAGTTTTCTATAACAGACTTTAAAATAAATATTTATATTTCACAGTTTGTATTTCATACTGTACATTATAATATTGTGAGGTATAAATTCACTCTAAATACACTTCCAATCAAAAGTTTGGGATTGAAAAGATTTTTTAATGTTTTTGAAAGAAGTTTGTTATGCTCACCAAGGCTGCGTTAATTTGACCAAAAATAGAGCAATATTGTGAAATATATATAATGTTTCTATTTGACTATATTTTAAAATGTAATTTATTGCTGTGGTGCAAAGCTGAATTTTCAGCATCATTCCTCCAGTCTTCAGTGTCACATGAACCTTCAGAAATCATTCTAATATGCTGATTTGCTGCTCAAGAAACATTTCTTATTATTATCAAAGTTGAAAGCAGTTGTGTTGCTTAATGTTTTTGTGAAAATCAAAATTTATTTTAGGATACTTTGAAGAATATAAAGTTCAAAAGAAAAGGGTTTATTTGAAAAAATTTTTTGCAACATTTAAATGTCTTAACTGTCACTTTTGATCAATTTAATGCATTCTTAGTGAATAAAATTATTAACTTCTTTCAAAAACATACTAATCACAAACTTTTAAAGGTTTTTACAATAAAATCACATACAAAATATTTATGTTAGTGTTTTAATTTTCTTTAACAAACTAATACAGATGCCCATTGATCATTATCAGCCATAACATGAGAAACTCAGATGGGTGAGTAAACAATGACAGAATTTCCATTTTTAGATGAACTATTACATTAATTTCAGGTTTCTTTGAGTGAACTGAATATGACGTTTGTGGAAACCATTTCCACCAGCCCTGACCCTGTGGTGACAAATAAAGATTCCATTCTCTTCCTCTTTCTCCCACAATCTCATCCAATGACTGAGGAGCAGCTATATTCGAATGTCGTGCCGCTGTCAGTACCAATGCACCTTACAGAGAGTGAATGGTTTGGAGAGGTAAACACCGCCCATCAGACGTGAAGACAAGTGACAGCACCGACCTGCTACGCTAACGACGGGGGGCAGGTTGAGAGCTCAGAGTGAGCAAAAACCAAAATCTGCATTCTGATTGAAGCCATTATTATGCTGTGTTTTGTCCACTGGCTGCATACTAGCACTTGTGTGCTTCCCTGGGGTGAATCTAGATGAGAGAAGCACGCTGCTCTACATGCACACTAGATATCTTGCTCTTTCATACTTTATCATACTTTTTCATCTATTCTTGTCTGTACTCTTTCCACCGCTGTCATTTAAGCTGCCGCACTTGAATCTAAAATCATCTTTTTATTGAAAAAGGCATCAGCTGTTTCATATGTATATATGTTGGGCTCCAAAAGTCTGACACAGCATTGAAAATCTGAGATTGAAAACCTAACTTAAACCTGGAACTAAAAAGACTTTTTTTTTTAAATTTGAGATTTTGAAAAAATGTCAGAAATTACACACAAATCATACATATAGCTACATTTAAATATAATATGAATGGTAAAAGTAGTAGTACAATGATTGAAGATTTATTATTATATATTTAAAGTATTGAATATTTAATGTAAGTATAATACTATATATTTAAAAAAAAAAAAATTTATATGTTATATATGTTAATATATAACAAATGCTAAATAAATTGACTAAATATGCGTGTTATATTATAAAACGTATATTATATATAATTATATATGAAAGAATATATTGACTGAAGACTGTTATTCTGTGGTAAGAAAACAAAACTAGAGGTATTTCATATTGCATGGAGGGAAAGTACTTCTACACACAGAAAAGCCTTAAAAACCACACAATTACTTTTCATCTCTTTTAGAAAAGAACCCCAGGTATTTATTCAATACAGTGGCTAAATTAACAAAAAATAAAGCATCAGCAGGCGCAGACATTTCCCAACAGCACAGCAGTAATAACTTTATAAACTTCTTTACTTTCAAAATCAGGATTAAATCAGACAGTGCACTCCGCTGCGATCTTAAAACTCTGACCATTTGATAATACCTAGAATATCAAAATCAACTGCGGACGACAGATCCTTTTTCTTATTTAGCGCCCAAACTCTGGAACAATCTACCTAGCATTGTTCGGGAGGCAGACACACTCTGTCAGTTTAAATCTAAATTAAAGACCCATCTCTTTAACCTGGCATACACATAACACACGATCACTTTCCTATAATTCAAATCCGTTTGGATTGTTAGGCTGTTAGGCTGCATTAATGAGGTCAACAGGAACCGGAAACATTTCCCATAACACCAGATGTACGTGTTACATCATAAGAAGTATGGCATCTACGCTAATATTAGTCTGTTTTATTCTTATTCCGAGGTCACTGTAGCC
>NW_015505319.1:304043-327996 GCF_001515645.1 Sinocyclocheilus grahami | reverse complement strand
TATATGTTATATATGTTAATATATAACAAATGCTAAATAAATTGACTAAATATGCGTGTTATATTATAAAACGTATATTATATATAATTATATATGAAAGAATATATTGACTGAAGACTGTTATTCTGTGGTAAGAAAACAAAACTAGAGGTATTTCATATTGCATGGAGGGAAAGTACTTCTACACACAGAAAAGCCTTAAAAACCACACAATTACTTTTCATCTCTTTTAGAAAAGAACCCCAGGTATTTATTCAATACAGTGGCTAAATTAACAAAAAATAAAGCATCAGCAGGCGCAGACATTTCCCAACAGCACAGCAGTAATAACTTTATAAACTTCTTTACTTTCAAAATCAGGATTAAATCAGACAGTGCACTCCGCTGCGATCTTAAAACTCTGACCATTTGATAATACCTAGAATATCAAAATCAACTGCGGACGACAGATCCTTTTTCTTATTTAGCGCCCAAACTCTGGAACAATCTACCTAGCATTGTTCGGGAGGCAGACACACTCTGTCAGTTTAAATCTAAATTAAAGACCCATCTCTTTAACCTGGCATACACATAACACACGATCACTTTCCTATAATTCAAATCCGTTTGGATTGTTAGGCTGTTAGGCTGCATTAATGAGGTCAACAGGAACCGGAAACATTTCCCATAACACCAGATGTACGTGTTACATCATAAGAAGTATGGCATCTACGCTAATATTAGTCTGTTTTATTCTTATTCCGAGGTCACTGTAGCCACCATACACATAACACACGATCACTTTCCTATAATTCAAATCCGTTTGGATTGTTAGGCTGTTAGGCTGCATTAATGAGGTCAACAGGAACCGGAAACATTTCCCATAACACCAGATGTACGTGTTACATCATAAGAAGTATGGCATCTACGCTAATATTAGTCTGTTTTATTCTTATTCCGAGGTCACTGTAGCCACCCAGATCCAGTCTATATCTTAGCACCTAAAGACAGATCCCCTGTGAAGACATCGTCAGCCATCTGCTCAAGACCACGAGAACCAGATGAGTCCTCTGCTCAATCTGACATGTGTTGCAGCCTGGAATTAAACCACACCATGCTGGTTTCGTCCGGCCAGAGGAGAACTGGTCCCTCCAACTGAGACTGGTTTCTCCCAAGGTTTTTTCTCCATTTCTGTTCTGTTTCAGTTTTGGTTCCTTGCCACTGTCACCTTTGGCTTGCTTAATTGGGGACACAATTTATTTCTGGCAACATTGTTGACTTGACTGCACAAACACTATTGGAAGAGAATTGAACTGAGCTGGACGATGACATCACAGAATCAATAATGAACTGACTTTAACTTTCACAGAATCTATAACAAACTGACTGTCGCTGTTTTCTGTTGTCCACTTGCATTATCAGCACCAGTTTTTCCTTTTTAACACTGTAAAGCTGCTTTGACACAATCTGTATGCACTATATAAATAAAGGTAAAAAAAACCTGAAGATGCAAGACTATATATCTTCCTGCCAAACAAATGATAGTTATGACAGAATTAAATGCAGGTTTTCATTTAAGGCCAATGAAATGAACAAAGACTCTTTGCTCCAATAAATCAAGCCAATTTGTCATTCTTGTGTGCCGGCGCTTGTCTTTCTTTTGAATATTCTGACTTAGTGGCTGATTATGGATGCATTTTACTGGAGTGGGAGGACAATTTGAGGAGAAAAAAATGCCTTATCGTTTATTTTAAGCATCTCCTTTTGAAGCTGATCCTTCAGCAGCCTTGAACATCATAACGGGAGTGACAGCCATCATCGCCCACCGCTGACGAAAAAACAGATGCTAAAAGTACTGTGATTAAATTTCTTTAAGGCCACAAATGAAGATCAAGAATTAAACACTAGAAGCTTGACATCAAGAATGAACGAAAAAGCTGTTTGATGAAACGCAAGATTATTGGAAAATTGAAAATTTGAATGAAGATGAAATTATTAATAAACATGTTAATTTCCACACAAAGCCTTCAGGGTGGCTTTTTAGTTTGAAACTGCAGCATTTCTGCAGACCAACAGGCTTTATCCTTAGGTCACTTATTTATCTGCTTTAAAATCAAGGCTGGAAAATATTTTCTATATGAAACAGAAAGTGGTTTCTTTGTGAAATAGATTTTTCCTGTGCAAATGCAGTAGCCTTGCATTTCAATTCTGGCCCTTTCCATCCGCAGATGTATTCATGCCCTCGTAGTGGGTGTGCAAATGGGACCTGAGCTACTTAAAAGCTTTAAAACTCTCGAGTGACAAGTTTAAAGGTTGATGCTTTAAACAATGCTCAACTTCCCACACTTACTTGTTTCCTGGCAAAATCATGAAGCATTGCATTTACAGTGCAGAGATCATAGCTTGACAGAGATGATTGTGTCTGACAGACTGTTACTGATTCTCGTGGGGCCACTAAGTGCACAAGTGGTTCACGACGTCAACTGCGAGAATAGACACTAATAGCAATTCATGTTAAATTAATATCTGCTCTTGATGATGAATATGACAGTAAAAACATTTAGTTACAGTTCTTTAGCGCTCACACCATGTCATCGCTCAGATCTCTTTGAGCAATGCACATTTGAAGTGTTTTGCAGCAATGTGAGATTCTAAATGTTCTTAGTCAAAGCACTGAGAAAACGAAAAAGCCACCCAGGCCACATCCAGAAAAATGTGTCTAACACCATAAAAACATGCAGGAAAAAACATTCAGCACAAATCATCAGGTACCACTTTTCACCACCAATCAGGCCTTTTCAGGTCCTAATCAGTTCAGTGTTAAGGCTCTTTAATTGTCCATCATGTTCACACAAAAGCAAATAAATAGACTTTTGAGGTGCTCAGTGAGCACACTGGAACATCCATTCATGCCAGCTGCAAGTGCTGCCAATTTAATTGCAATAATCCTCCATTGCCTGACCTGAAAATATAATATTGAAAAAGGAATCAAGAACGAGGATTTTTCAACACGCTCAAGGACAGACTATTTTGTGAGGTAAGCCGAACAAGAAAAACACTGCAGTGAATTGTTGTAGAGGTCTAAATCTTTCATGCTGGGCTAGAAGAATTAATTTTTTTCCACTGTGACCTGGAAGGTCAGTGTATGAAAAGAGGGCATGAGTGCTGGCCCAAGAGAACTGCTCATGGAATTTGATTACGAAATATAATACATTTTCTCACTGTTTTTATCGAGCCAAGAATGTGCCATTTCTCAAATAGACCACATCAGGGTTTCAAACAGGATTTGTTTTTGCAGTGACAGACAATGAACCCACTTACAAAACAATTAACAAGTTGTTAACAGCTTAACAGCTCACTGAAACTCATATATTTATCCTTAACTAGTAAGTAAGTAAGTAAGTAAGTAAGTGACGTGATGTGACATGTGGCCAAGTATGGTGACCCATACTTGGAATTAGTGCTCTGCATTTAACCCATCCAAAGTGCGCACACACAGCAGTGAACACACACACCGTGAACACACACCCGGAGCAGACTGCAACTATGCAGTCATGTGAACAATCCATTAGTAATTAGACTGATTCAAGTTTTAATTACCTTGCAAAGATGTACAGTATTTAATGTTGCTTAATATATTCATTTGGTGCAATACACCAGTAGGTGGTGATAAATTACTGTATTTATATGTAAATCGTTCATTCAAATGATTTGTTCACAAACACTGATTCAATCAGGAAGAAACACTTGACTTTATGTGTGTATCATTGAATCACTCATTCAAATAATTTGTTCATAAACAAATTAATTCAGGAAAGATACAAGTGACTGTCCATATAAGTAAATCATTAGATCGTTCGTTCAAATGATTCGTTCAGAAAAAAAAAACAAGATTATTTCAGGAACAAAACAAGTGACTGGCTTTACGAGGGTTTCACTGAATCAAATGTTCAAATGATTCGTTCATAAACAGATTATTTCAGGAATGCAACAAGTCATTGACTTTACAAAAGTGCCATTGAATCAATTATTCAAACGATTTGTTTAAAGCCAGGGATTCATTCAGGAAAGAAACAAGTGATTGACTTTACAACAGTGTCACTGAATCAATTGTTCAATCGATTTGTTCAAAACCATAGATTCATTCAGAAACTAAACAAGTGACTGACTTAACAAGAGTGTCATTGAAACAATTATGCAAATGATTAATTTAAACCACGGATTCATTCAGAAAAGAAACAAGTGACTGACTTTACAAGAGTGTGACTGAAACAATTATGCAAATGATTCGTTCAAAACCACGGATATATTTAGGAACGAAATGAGTGACTGACTGAGAGTGTCACTCATTCAAACGATTCATTCAAAACATCTATTTTAATTATATATTTATAATTTAAACTAAGACAGCATATTGTAAATAGGGCAAAAAGCAAGCAACCCCACAAAGCGGCAGTATGTAAGCGAACCCACAGCAATCAAACATCTCTGCCCTTTAATGGTTTTCTATTCAGCCACATTGTTCTTTGTTAGCAAAGGGGAAAAGCCAAGTATCATGACTGTGGCGTTGATTCAAAGGGCCTTTGTGGAGTCTAATTGATTAAGAAATGTGCTGTGCAGTGCCAGTAAGACCCTCAGTTATTCACGCTATCTGTTATTGACTGCTCTCAGTAGCTTTACCACACCGCTCTAATTGCCTTAAAGAGACGGTCAATTCCTTAAAGTGCCAAAACACAAACAATGCATCACTTTTCCTGAGAGTCTCTCTTGTCTTCCCTTGGTTTCTCTCGTTCTCTTTCTGAGATTTGTTTGTGCAGTCATGGTGGCCGCTGGGGAGAGACGTGTATCAGACAAACAGAGACATTCATTAGACGTATCTCTGGCCCCTGACTCCCTGAAACCCACATGGCCTGAGGCGTTGGAAAACATACTGCATTACCTAAATCACAACCTAAACTCCCTCGTGCAAGCTAGGACCCCAAACAATGTCAGAATATAAATTCCCAGCAAAAACAACTACTCTGTAACCATTCGCATTTTTGCTTCACAACTTACTGTCAACAAACATATTACCATTATTATTGACCAATAACTTATGATTCGTTGCAAAGTTTCATCAGCCATCTATTGTCAAATTGAAAAGAATATAAAATGTTTATTTAAAAAACTCATTAAATCAGAGTTTTGTAAGTCATCCCAAAGTTAGCTTGTTATGCTTGCACCGTTTATTGTTGATCTTTTTATTAGACATTGATAAAAAAAAGCCTGCCACATGCAGTGGCGATAAATGAGTTTGCGTGATGTTGCCACTACTGACAGAGGCTATTTGCATAGCATATTCATTCTCTGATGCAGACATTTTTGACAGGGCTATTTGTGTCCCTTTCACATTAAGGCTCATACATATAATTACTTATTTGTGCAGCCTGACGCCTTGTTATTAACTGCACCGACTACGGGGAAAGCACTTTCCATTGGAGAGCGACAGAAGTAGAAAGGCCCAAAAAATGGGCCAAAGTTGCGCAGTTTTCTTGTCCTTCTCCTTTCTCTCTCTTTTAGAGGTGGAATTGAATGTTTAGAAGATCTTCAGAGAGAAAAGTCCTGTCAATGTTCTTTTCCTTTCTGTCACACAGTATAAATCAGGACAAACGTGGACATTTTTGAAAGAGCCGCAGTACGGTTTCTGCAGGAATGGAAAGAACTTCAGCGTCCCGGGCGCCAAGAGAAGGATTAACATGTCAACATAATGCAATAATAAGACCTGTTATGGTTATTAGTATTATAGTGGCATAATAACAAATGACAGGACACTGATTGGATGTGAATTGTTTTCCGCACATTCAATGCAAGCCAAAGGCGAGGCATTCCAATAGTATTTGAGGAACGTTTCTCCGCGCTCTGCGGAGACGGCAACGAAGACGGCCAGCGATCTGACCCAAATAAATCGAGGCAAAGTCCAGCATCCCTCTTTCCCCATCTGCCGTTTAAAGGTTCAATTGTTCACTTTGATTTATATGTGCTGTCCTGCTGCGCGGCATGCAAACCGCTACATGCACCAGTAATAGTCTGGTCAGTGGAACCCGGGTTCAAAACAAATGAGAGCGATGCACACAAACACGGCGAACACCTTTGCACACACACCTGAAAACAAACTCATCAATCCACAATTTGTCTCTGTCTTGCCGCCAATGGTTTTCCAAATTAGACTGCAGTAAATTCGTAATGAGCAACATTTTTCTAAGTGAAGCGCAGCGCCACACATTACACTTTTTCTGAATTTCGAGATGTGTTTGTAAGAGCTCGGGATAATTAGGTCATGCCAGGGCAGGTGGAATATTTTGTTAGAGATCTTAACATGCAACCCACCGCTGCGAGGCCAATTAAGAACAGACACTAATTATAAAATGTAAATAATGAGTTGTTAGTGGGGGTGAAACTCAAAGCTGTGAAGTTTGAGAGCGTGCATGTGTGTGCAAATGCGTATTCGTTGTGTTTCGAGGGGTGGGAGAGAAAACGCTTCTTTGATGTTCATGCATAACGATTCTTTAAAAAAGCAAGCTCCACAAAGCACCCCGTGTCCCTTATTAGGGATTCCAGAGCATAGGAAAGCAGTCATAACACAAGCCAAGAGAAACTGCAGGCTAGGGTTTTTGGACCTCGCTTTGCATTGCTGTCATTTTTACACTGTGTTCCTCTGGCAAGATCCCACACGCAGTCGCCGCATATATACAGACTCTCTCAGTCCACTCCACATCCACACACAAAACATTACATAAGTCTTAATCACCAGTGAGGAGAGCAGCAAGACATATCAACCTGATATGTTTGACTCGCCACTTTCAAACATGTCTAGAAAACCAAACTAATTGCATTTTCAACTGACAGCTGCAAATGTCAAAACACACAAGTGGACATTCCACTTAAACTTTTTGAGCTCTAAATAGGAACTTGGCCAGCGGCAGACAAAACAAATGACAATGCATTCTTAACGTGAATCAGTGGACAAACTGTCAACCAGATTTGAGTAAATAAAGAGAGTTTTGACAATGCAACCAAACAACAGTTGATCTCTACAGTCAAACATGCTAAGTTAGACCAAATATGCTAAAGGCTTCTACAGTGAAGATCAAAATTATGATTTCCATGCAATGCAATAAGTGCAAAGAAACACGCTCAGGTAAGTAGCATGTTGCATTTGGATGCTGACTCTTTTTCTGCTTTGTTCTAAATAAGAACATTGCATTGTAAGCATGACATATTAGATCTGACAGGATAACCTTTTTTTTTTTTTTTGAACGAGATCTGACTGACAGAAGAAAGCTTTGCAAAAAGAATTCCACCAAATACGAAAGACTAAATGTAAAAGTTTAACAAGCTGCCACTGAAAAAAAATAACCTCATATCGATCAAGCACTAATCTGAATATTGAGGGGGTCATGACTTTATGTCTTTGGGGGTTACAGCCCCGCTTGACAACACAACCCGAGTCAATAACACACTGGCAGCAGTTCAAAGACACACTAGAGCCAAAAATGGTAAACTAGGTTCAAGCAGTGCCAAACAGCAATAATGGCTCTACAACAACGTGAAGGTCAGAGTTATGACTGCCATGCAACCTGTAAACAATCACTGCGATGCAATAAATACGAAAAAACATGCTGAAGCGATCAATAGTTGTGCTTTGTAATGGAGAAAGGGTGATTGATTGTGCATTGTTATGCCTCTTCGACTCTTTCTCTAACAGATACCTCCCTTTGTCTTGGTTATTATCCCCTGTCCATCCCATCCGTATGCTAAACTTAGCTCCAGCAGGTGGGAAATATCGATTATGAGAGTATCATGGCTTCAGCATTAGACTTTCATGAAGACTGACTGGTTTGTTCCCGTCCCTTACTGGGCTCAGCGTATAATGTTTCAACAACACATTATTTATCAGTTATAATTAGCTTCACATTGTGGTCGGGAATCTGTCCGTCTTCTATTTCACATTTCTGTCTACTCTACAACTTGAGAACACAGTATGAACGGCCTGTCAAGACACACACCGTGTTCCTTCCTCCTATCCGTCCATCCGTCCATCCGTCCTGTCTACGGATCGGTGCCACCGATCTCTTTCTTGACTTTGTGGAGTGTCTTCTCTTCATCTCACACTCTTCCCTCTATCTCTGGTTTCTCAGTATGTGTCAGTCATTCTTTATCTCCGCCAGTACCGCCTCCTCTCCTTCTTGACACCAGTCAGATGCCAGGCTGAAACATGGATTTCGCTTTCAGTACCACACACACACAGCAAAAGTGAACTCTTGAAATGATGAGTCTTTCGACTCTCCACTCTGGGTTCAAGTTGTTCTAGTCCAATATAAATTCATGTTTTAGTTCATTTGACATTTATTTTCAGGATTTATGTCTTATGGAACATTACAGCATCATCAGTAAATGTATATTTTTGCATGCTAATGTTGCACTACAGAATTTCCACTCTCTATCGCAACCTGTGGCCGAAACATAAAATTGCAAGTTATTTGCGTCATTGTTTTTACACGAGTTGTGCATTAGTTCTTCTGCATGGATGAATCTGACAGTTTGATGTATACCTGTGGTTGCCTGTGATTACATCCGAGCGTATCTGACTAGCTACACCAAGATCACTGACAGTAACAAGTCCAACAAAATGAATATCTCAAAGATATGCTTTCTGAGCACGTAAGAAGCATATTTTCAGCAACAACCTCTATAAATGTTACTATGCACAGATTTCAGTCAATTCAAATAAATTGAATCCAACTGCAATGTTTATATGCGGCACAATGTCTCTGCAAGAGATTTTTGAATTTGACTGTAAAATTCAGATGTTTACAATCTAATTATCGTTCTATTTAACTGATTATTTAAGATGTATACCATCTCAGTCGGAAATACACTTCATTTGGATCAAGCTCAATTATATCATTTTTTTTCCGACTGAGGTGCTTTACATGATGTTTTTTTTGTTCCAACTGAGCTTCCAGTTGGATTACTATCGAATTTTTAGGTTGCATTGCATGTGTCTTATGAGACCCGCTGAGCTCAAAGCAGATGCTGCTTCCCTCTGAAACTTCATCTGCTCATGTGAAACTTTAGTGCTTTGCACACTGTTTGAACTCATATCACATAATATTTGTTTTGTTTTATTTTTGTATTGTTGATTATTTTCTCATCCAAATTTAGTGGGAAGGCACTGCCTTCCTAGTTCCTTGGAGAAAATGCCACACACACTTCTTTCAAGCTCTGCTCGTCCCACTGCGCACCCTAAAGCTCAAAGCCGAGGCACCACAAAACAATACACAAGTCCCACGGAACCAAATCACTGCTGCCTGTGCTGCTTCTTCCCAGATTTACCTATTAAAGGCATTTAAAGAGGAAATCAAGCCAGAACACAGAAAATGTATGGATGCAGGAGGGGACATGGAAATGCAAATGTACCCTAAAAGACAATGACAATAAAACTAGATGCATGCTAAACATGGTCTTATTATGCATGAGTGATCAGTGCATGTGCATATCATAACACATCTTTGTTTTGTCTTGCATTGTTTTCATCAATATGTAATAACTTTTGCCTCTGAAATTAAATCAAATCATTATTCTACGATTTTGCACTGCTGAATATTCTATTTCAACTAGAAACACACTGCTGATGTTAAACGTGTTTTCTTTAAAGTAAACATCAAATGCTGGGTTCAAACCAATTTACATCTAAAATAAGACAGGTTGGTGATGTCACCTGAAATAGAAAGTCGTTTCAGAAGAGGAGTAAACTATTATTTTTTAAATAAAAATTACAAAGACTAACATTGTTTTCTTTGAATAAGATTCATAGACGAATTGTATGAAGGCAAGAAAACATATCTTTCTATTAAGCTGAACAAATTGCATCCACACAAAACAAACATACGGCATGAGCAGTGCGGTCCAATTCACGAGCAAATGACTCTTATGAACTGGATCTGATCAGTCTGATGAATCCTTCACTGAAAGAACTCCCTGAATCAGCTAGAGCTGAATTAACATCTGACTCACTCACTGAACTACAAGTTATCATTACTTTTAGTTAAGTCTTAAAATGAATCACTTCTTGTGTACTTATTATTACATTTTCAATGGATATTTAATGTATTTACAATTTTTGTACTACTATTTTACTACTATAATATTTATATTTTTAAACAGCATAAACTATATATATATATATACTGCGCATGCACTTACATATGAATATACGTATGCATAGCATATGCATAGTACATGTAGACATACGCATAGAATACACACACTATATGCTTATTACATATACATACACATGTGCATTTGCATATACAGTGGATGGTACAAAACAGAATTCTATAAGAAACATGGGTAAATAGGTTAAAATTTGATTTCATTTTGGCCTGAATAGCTGTGGAAGACGCTCAGCTGTAAACAAGGCAAACAGTGGCTGTATGTTCTTTACTCTGAGCCACAGTGTATCTTATGATTGTCATGTGGAGTGACCTTGATTACAGGGATCATCTCCTCGTGATTGTGGGAGAGGAACACAGAATCTGTGATTAAAGAGCTCCAAAGATTCAGACATAAAGGGACTCGAAATAATGCAAGCTTGGCGCCACAGACACAGGTGTGAGCTATTTTCACAGTCATACACATATTTGTGAATGGCACAAGTATATTTTTAATATCGGAGGGTATGTTTATATGAAATGTGTGTGTTCTCTGAAGTATTCGGTAATTGAGGGTTTGAAATATAGCCGTGGAGTCAAAATGAGATCCTAAAGCAGCCATAAAGTGCAGGGTTGGTGCTTTCTAACAGCCAAGCAAACTAACCAGCCCTGGAGAAAAAGGTTAGATATGTGGGTCAGAGTCTGGCTACATGGAGAGGAGTGGAGAAAAGTGCTACGAGAGCAGTTTGAATCTATTACAAATGTATTTTTACTACTGAACTTCATGCTAAATAAATATAGAGTCAAGATCAAATGGTTTTCTAAGCGGATGTGAAATGATTTTGCCTGAATAATACTTAAAAAAGTGGGAATTTACTTGTGGGTATTTGATATTAAAGGAATAATCCACCAACAAAAATTAACATTTTGTCATCATTTACGTACCCTAATGATGCTCCAAAGCCATTTGACTTTCCTTCAGCTATGGAAAACATAATGAGATGTTAGGCAAAAAAGTCTGACCTTCTGTTTTCCATATTATGAATGTGGATGGTTATTTTTACTACCGAGCTCCAAAAAAACATCATAATAAAAGTAGTCTGTATGACTTATGTCCTAGGTTTAAGATCACATGATGACAGACTGAAATGCATGAAGTTGCTGATGTCAAATCATTGGTTTAAAATATAACTTATATATTAAATATGTCAAATATGTTCTGATTGGCTGTGATAGAGTCACATGATGCAGCATTTTCATGTTTGGTGTGGGCAAAAAAAAAAAGGAATTGACAACTGCAAACTGTCCTGGTTTTTGTCATCACCCTTTGCCTTAGTTCATTTGTTTTCATAGTTACTCATTTGATTTAGTCATTATGTTCAGGTGTGTGTGCAATTATCTAGTGTATATTAGTTCATTCCTGGGTCTCACCCATCAGACTACCTTCCCGGATGACTGCCTTTGCTCGTTCCTGCACACCTGCCTGAATGCCGATACATGAGTGCAGTTGTCCGGGGAGGGTCGTCAAGGGAGCTTCGCCGCATATGTGGAGTGGGTGCTGAGCTCTTGTGGATCCACCTTCACCATTGGCCTCGCGGAAGATGACGCCAGCCCCACTCCCATCCCAGTGTCCAGCCAGTCACCACCCCACTGCGAGGAGTGACAGCCTAAGCCCACCGCAGACGGAGAGAATGCCTCAGCCATGATGTCAGAGCCATCGCCAGGAGGAGCGACCGAGCCTGACGCCATCAGCAAGCCAGAGAGGACCCCATCTGACCAGGTGCGCATGCAAATTGTCTCATCCATCGTCGAGGGTATACTCGTGGAATTTGAGGATATGGATGCAAGCCCTGCCCACCCTCCTGCCACTGAGAGTGAGTGTTTACTGGACATGGACACTGTTTTTCAATTTGGAGAGTTAGAGACTTTGCATCCCCTAATCCTGCCTGATTCTGTTGATTGTCTGACTCGATGGTCCCGCCCAGCCTCCCTCTCCTCTCCAAATTCCCTTAGAAGACTTTTTATTTTTGATTGGATTTTGTGCATTTCTTCAGTCTCCTCAGCCCTCAGCCACTCCTGCTGTCCAGTCATCTTTGTCCCCCGTCAGTTCTTCTGTTTCACCTCCTCTCAGTGGTGTGGTTCCATCTCGGGCCTGCCAGGAATCTTCGTCTCCTGAACCTGAATCCTCTCCACCTCGTCCCGCCATCCAGACTCATGTACCTATGCTCCTCCCACCCTCGATTCTGGTGTGGACCATCGGCCATTTGGCCTCACTGGGCTCCCTCAGTCAGTGGGGTCCACCTGTGTCGGACTTCGCCACACCTCCACTGTGGACTTGTGGGCCTCTGCCCTCCCTCAGGCTCCGCCTCCTTCCTTGGGCACTCCAGCTCGCCCTCTGGCCTCCGGATCCCCACCTACATCTTGGGCGATCGTCGCTACGGCTCCATCACAGCTGCTTGGATCCTCAGCATTGCTCCACCTCCTCGGCTCTCTGTCTGTGCAGTGGACTCCACTTCCATCGCCGTCATCACCTCTGGTCATCTCCATGGCAGTGCGTGTTCCCATCACACACCGCCATGGAGCGCAGTCCTGGCTGTGGTCTGGGTCTCTCCTGCTCAAGGATCCTCCCTGCACTTCACCACCATCACCATCTCTTACTTGGTCATCTCCTCCACCTGCACCTCCCTGGATTTTGTTTGTTGTCCTTCTCCCGGTTGTCCATCCACCTCCAGAACCTCCTCCTGCATCTGTCTGTGTGCCATCCCTTTGCCAGCCCCTTTCACTATCCCTTCACCATCTCCCCATCCTCCTCGCCACCTCATCCTTCTCTTTATGGTGCGAGGTCGCACCTTCCAGGAGGGGGCGTACTGTCATGGTTTCTGTTAGTTTGGACTCTGTGTTTCCTCTTTGCCTTAGTTAATTTGTTGTCATAGCTACTCATTTGATTTAGTCATTATGTTCAGGTGTGTGTCCAATTAGCTTGTGTATATTAGTTCAGTCCCATTTGTATTTGAGTTGGACTACTATGGACTATTTTTTGGTGCTTTTACTACCAATCTTTAGTAAAATTCAGCCCTGACTTTCTTCTGAACACCTCCTTTTGTGCTTCACAGAATAAAACAAAAGACATGGCAATAAGACAATGATGACAATTTGTTCTATTTTGGATGATCTACTGCTCTAAAACCTGAGTTTGACTATAAAAATGACAGATTTGTATTGAGGAGCAAGACTGCCATTTCTGTGGAGGAGATCGTTATCGTTTTACCACAGAGACACAAACCCATCACATGCACAAAATGTCCTTAACAGAAACATATTTCAGCACTTTACACAATACAGCATCCAGACAGCAGATAGGGACTGTGAAGTAGAGGAATCTGAATGTGAAAAACCCATGTAAAAGAGATGGCAAGGATGAAAGAGAAAGCAGAGAATAGGAGAGAAAGAAAGGCATCGGAGTGAAGGAAAGGCAGAGATGTTGGACAGGTGGTGCAGAGAGTATCCTTGCAGACCTGGACAGAATTCACACAGAACAAAAGAGCTTAGAAAGCCACACACATGCACGCACAGACACCCGCATGGCCATGTTCAGCACTGATTACACCATTGTACCAAATTCATTAGCGTCAATCATTATTCCGGCCCTCCACTGGGGCTATTGTTGCACCTGTAGACTCCTAATTACGCGCTGGAAGACCAGCAGAGCTACAGCCACCTCCACCACTGAGAATCGAACAAAAAAAAGGGGGGGAGTAGAGAGACAGCATACAGAAAAGATGCAACGATCAAGTCAAATCATTTCCGGTAATTACTGTGACTGCCCGAGATCCAGAACTGCCGTCGGATGGCAGGATTGCACGGCAACCAGAGCATCACAATCACACACTCCACGGATGACGGTGCTCGAATCTCCATAGCTGCTAATTATCCCGCCGGCTAGGACAAAATCATTTCAGAAAGTTTAAGCGAAGTTGAATGGTGATGATCAGAAAAAAATATGAGATAAAATTACCCTTTTGTAAAAAGACAAAAAGCATCATGTGAAAAACATGGCATGGACTTGAGTTAATGTTAGGGTTTGTTTTAAAGCTGACATGCAGTGTGGTTTCAGGAAGGGATGATGAACAAACTAACCAAACAAACCAGCAGTTGGTTTCTCTGGTCTGGAACAAAATGCATGTCAGATGGTAAAGAGACAGATGGGTTCAAATGATAGAGAGACACAACAACATGGATTTGCAACCAATGTGGAATGTTTGAGTGATTGGGGTCAATGGAATGTTTATGATAGAAGTCTCTTTTGCTCACCAAGGCTGCATTTATTAGATAAAATACAGTAATATTGTGGAATATTATTTCAGATTAAAATAAAATGTAATTTATTCCTGTGATCAAAGCTGCATTTTCAGCATCATTACTCCAGTCTTCAGTGTCACATGATCTTTCAGAAATCATTCTAATATGCTGATTTGCTGCTCAAGAAACATTTATTATTTTTATCAATGTTGAAAAAAGTTGTGTTGCTTTATATTGTTGTGGAAACAGTGATACATTTTCTATTTCAGGATGCTTTAATGAATAGAAAGTTTAAAAGAGCACCATTTGTTTTAATATAAATATTTTGTATTATTATAAAAGTCATTACTGTCACTTTTGGTCAATTTAATCCATCCTCGCGGAATTAAAGTATTAATTTATTTTTAAAAATCTTACTGGCCCCACACTTTTGAATAGTAGTGTCCATATTTTTGTCTACATAATCTTTAAATTTAGATAATTATATAGTGCTTTCAGCTTCCAATAACAGTCTATGTATTCTTTTCATAGCAAACATAATTGCAGCATTGCCTTTTGCTGCAAT
Organism: Sinocyclocheilus grahami; assembly: GCF_001515645.1. Taxonomy (NCBI): domain Eukaryota; kingdom Metazoa; phylum Chordata; class Actinopteri; order Cypriniformes; family Cyprinidae; genus Sinocyclocheilus; species Sinocyclocheilus grahami. The sequence continues at coordinate 312,960 of NW_015505319.1, read as the reverse complement.
AGCTAAAGAAAAAAACATTGCAAAAATTCCACAACATTTCAAAACAGAAAAAGAGAAAGAAGGGAAAGATGGATAATGGCAGTCAGAAGAGAGGAATGTGTCAAAATTAATAACTTTCATATATGTATCCAATGCTTAAAGGGTTAGTTCACCCAAAAATGAAAATTAGCCAATGAATTACTCACCCTCAAGTCATCCTAGATGTATATGACTTTCTTTTTTCAGATGAATCCAGTCGGAGTTATATAAAAAATTGTCTTTGATCTTCCAAGCTGTTTAATGGCAGTCAGCGGGTGTTGCAATTCATCAGTCCAAAAAAGTGGAAAAAAGTGAAATAAAGCGCATCCATCCATAATAAAAAGTACTTCACACGGCTGAAGGGGGTGAACAAAGGTCTCCTGTAGCGAATCCATGAGTTTTTGTAAGAAAAATATCCATATTTAAAACGTAATAATCAATTTAATCTAGCTTGCGCTCACTGTTGTAAACGGAAGCAGTTCCAGGGGAATAACGTATGGAGGTCAGTGTTGCAGAATGCGCCGCTCAGAAGTGACGAACGCAGAAGCGCAAGGGAAAGATCAAAACAAAACAACGGTCACGAATTAGAAGTACAAAACGAGGATTTGTAAAGAAGAATGTCAGAGGATTTCGATATAAGCCAAGCGACGCATACGCAACGCCGACATCTTACGTCTTCCTCCTGCTTCCGTGTACAACTGTTGGCGCAAGCTAGATTAAAGTGATTATTACATTTTGAATATTGATATTTTTCTTACAAAAATGCATTGATTCGCTACAGGAGGCCTTTGTTCACCCCCCGGAGCCGTGTGAGGCACTTTTTATTATAGATGGATGCGCTTTATTTCACTTCTTTTGGACTGATGAACTGCAACACCTGCTGACTGCCATTAAACAGCTTGGAAGATCAAAGTAAATTTTTTATATAATTCCGATTGGATTCATCTGAAAGAAGGAAGTCGTTTTATAAGGCGTCTAGGATGGCTTGAGGGTGAGTAAATAATGGGATAATTTTCATTTTTGGGTGAACTATCCCTTTAAGGCAAGGCAAGTTTATTTATATTGCACATTTCATACACAAAGGTAATTCAAATTGCTTTATATAAAATGGAATAATCATAAATTAATCATTAAATATCCATAAGAAATAAAATAAAATTATTAATAAATGATTTCAAATGAATTAAAAAAAATCTAAATAAAAAGACAAAGTCTAAGGATTTTTATAGCTCTAAAATTATTGCAGTTTTTTTAATTAAAATTAATATAATGTCTATGAATCATTCCGAGTATGTCACTAAAACCATGTGGAAAGACGTGTAATGACGCCATAAACTCTCATAAACATCGCAGCAGTGTTGTCACCTTACTCTCCTAAATGAAAATGGACATACAGTACATCATCAAAGATTATGAAAAGAGTCTCTAGTTATTAGTCATGGGTTGATTCCCAGGAAACAAATGTCTAGAGTGTCTAGTGTTTTTTAACCAGTCAGTTTTAAAGCTCAACAGATGTGTGGTTCACATTTTAAAGTATATGAATCAAAATCAATGAACTGTGGCAAGTTCAAATCTGATATCTCAAACATTGTTTATGCTGTTGCCACATCTCTCTCTATTTTTTATGACATTTTATGACAACTATTTGAACATGCACTACTGATTCAACAAGAAATCCAAATGGTCCAGTCAATTCAATTTCCAATTTTGAATGAATATCCTTTTACTCAAAAACACGTTTGCATTTACAAAATGGGTTGCAATCAGACTTTATTAATGCTATTAATTAAACTGATATCATTGCACAGAATCATTATGATTTTTAATCTTCTCCTCAGGTGTTAACCTGCCATTAGAGCATGTAACAGTCCGAAACAGATCACTCAACCTCAAGGACGAGCATTCTGCCTGATACAGCCTTCTGAAAGTTAGGCACTGTGTATCTTGGCAGACTTCAGCTGAGATTTACACCAGCAGATGTGTGTGGTGATGTGTTTTTTCTGCTGATGCACTGCAGCTGTGACGTGGCTGGGCCTTTTGAATTGCCAGCGGCACCTGCTGCTGTAAGCTATGTGTGAGGATTTCAGAGAGACTATTGACTTGACCCACAGGTCAGTCCGAGCAGCCAGCTGATTATAGGAGCCGATGCCGGGATTTTCTTGGGATGTTGTGGGGAAGTATTTGGACAGGTTAAACTTACAAATGTCTAAATGTCACTGTGTTGGATAACAAAATGTCAAATCAAATGGCAGACTTTTTAAGCTAGTCAAGGGGAGGGGCCTACACTTTTTAGCCAATCAGAACCACTATCTGTCTGTCAATCATTTTGCAAATGAGGATAACCAGTCAGTTTTAAAGCTCAACAGATGTGTGGTTCACATTTGAAAGTATATGAATCAAAATCAATGAACTGTGGCAAGTTCAAATCTGATATCTCAAACATTTTTTATGCTGTTGCCACATCTCTCTCTATTTTTTATGACATTTTATGACAACTATTTGAACATGCACTACTGATTCAACAAGGAATCCAAATGGTCCAGTCAATTCAATTTCCAATTTTGAATGAATATCCTTTTACTCAAAAACACGTTTGCATTTACAAAATGGGTTGCAATCAGACTTTATTAATGCTATTAATTAAACTGATATCATTGCACATAATCATTATGATTTTTAATCTTCTCCTCAGGTGTTAACCTGCCATTAGAGCATGTAACAGTCCGAACATATTATTAATTTTACCTCTACTGACCCGATAAGCATCCTTTAAATCTGTATACAGAAGTACGTTGGTTAGCAATGCAGTTTATGGTTGTTAAAACTTTTTTTAACTCACATAACTGTTAAAGGTGATACATAACCATGGAATTTAAATAATAAATGTTCAGGAACTGTATCAAATATGAATGGTTTACTGATGCAACACACAAATTAGTAGTGCATAAATTGTTCATTAGTGCCAATTTACACCCAAACCAACTGTAACTGCACAGAACATGTTGTATTTCTTAGAAAACGCTAGAACTAAATGATTTTCATGTTGTTAAAAAACATCTGAAAACTTAAGGGCTAAAGATGAATTGGTGAAGAATCTATACTGCATTGGCAAAAGAAATGAACAGAATGCTTCACTGGAGTTGTGAGAATGCAATCGGAGTTAAATTATGAGCACGAAAAGTTGTTTGATGCAAGATAAAAAAAAATAAGTAGGCAATGAATCAAATCTTTTCGTGCATGCAACAAAATTAACATTAGGGTTGGGTAACGATTACCGAAACCCAGTACCAATATGGCACCGGTACCCATGTAACCGGTATGTACTAGAACCGAATCAGAACGCAGATTTTCAGGGATGTTAGCACACCGCCTTTTATGATGACAGGTTGGCAATTAGCCACCATGCTTAACTTATCAAAAGTTTAACAGTTGTTACAGCACTCAAACGAATGACAATTTTACATTATCAGCAAGATGTCTTTTTAAACATCCATTTTATGTAGGATATCTGCATCAGAATAATATCTAAATACTTATGTTGTTGTTACACAAGCAGCTAGCCACCTTGCTGCTAACACAATAACAAGGCTGACTATATTTAGCTCTTTGTCTCAGGCAAGCTGCAATATATTACAAGACCTTAAACATGCCCTGAAGGGGTAGGGGTCACAAACTAATATATGAAGCACATTTTAGCATCCAGCTAAGTGGAACAAGCAGATGCTGGATTTGCTCTGGGGAAGCAGCTTTGGCTTTGAGTTTTAGAGTGAGTGCTTATATAAGTATTGCATCTTCTGCAGCAGGTGCTTTTTTAGGAATTCAGAGAAAACATAAGGCAAACAAGATGTTTTAGTTAGTGGACTCTGACAGTGCAATACATTTTTTGGGTTAGTTCGGTACGTTATCTTCATCAAGAGTGGCAGCTGTTTACTACTAGAGGAGGAGAAGATACTAGTTTCATGGTGTTACTGAAATATTTGTCCCTTTGGATTTTCAGACAAAACTTTACACACACAGAATGGTGATGACACAGGTGCACGCAACAGATGCAAAGAACGCAAGCTGCTCTCCAAAGGCAATTAATTTAGAGACAAGCAGCAATGAGTAATGCATCGTGGTATAATAAATGTGACCGGGAGCATGCAGAAATGTTAATTTTATGGCATCAATAATGGTGTACTTATAGATTTTCACATGCAATTTACCCCAGACCGCCTTTTCTTTATCTAATGGACCAAAAGCTCCAATGTAAACTAAACGCATGTGAAGACTACACTTGCCACAATGTCATAATTTTATCACAAGTATGATAACTATAATGATAAAGTTTTAATAATCGTTCTAATTCTATGAGAATAGGGAATTCCACACCACAACTGTTATGACAACGACACAGAGGAACGATACAGTTGGAATCAGCTGATGAATGATAAAAATACTGACAGCCAATCAGAATCCACCTGACTGTAAAGAGCTTGAGCATTTAAAGTGGCAACATAAAGGCAGCATGCTTAATAATAAACAGAATATTACTATGCATTGGTGTGGATGCTAATATAGTTATCATTATAGTTATCGATATATGACATCAAAGTACTGCGAGAGCGATTCGAAAGCATGAGCTTTCAGGAATATATACATATATATTTCAGGAAATATAGAAATCCTGGTCAGGACGTGTCCGGGAAAAAGAGGACGTATGGTCACCCTATTTTTAAACACTGAATTTATTATTTTATTTTTGGTAAACAAAAATTAAAAAGTAAAGCGCAATTAGTTGAAATTGTACATTGTTCACCAAACCGCAACCAACATGCCAACTTTTGTAATGGTCTTGGTTTTTAAATGCAACTAGATCTCTATGTTGTTTGGTGCAATGCATTAATATTCTTTAAGTTGACATGAAATGGAAATTCACCCTATTTTCTAAATGCATGGTATCAATCATATTGTGAATGATTCATCCATGCATATGTGTTATTTTTAATGAAAAGGTCAAAAACTCTTCAGGTGAAACTTGCGACTTCTCCCTAGTAACATATGCTGGACTTCTTCAATAATTTTGTCTGCTTAAAGGGGGGGTACAATGCTGTTTCATGCATTTAGAGTTGTTTACACTGTTAAAGAGTTGGATTCTCATGCTAAGCATGGACAAAGTTTCAAAAAACTATTTGGACGTATGACGGAGCATTTATGTGCCAAAAATCTTACTTCCGGGTTCGTACAAGTTTCGGAGAGTTTTTTTTCCGATCGGGGCTCTCCATGGCATAGATGAGGGTGGAACTCCTTATATGGGCATTTCTCCCGGAAGAGCGCGCCCGTACACGCATCGACCAGAGCAAGAGCGAGAACGCGCCCATCAACACGCTTCATCCGGCGGCAGCGCTGCACGAGACTCGCTCGGGAAGAATGTCTCCAAAGAAGTGTGTTTTTGGTTGTAAGGGAAAGATAACTTTGTTCAGCTTCCTAAAGAACCCAGCGTTATGTAAACAGTGGATACAGTTTGTTTTTCCGGGGCAGCAACGGAGTTTCACAAGTGTGTTTGTTAACGAACGTTTTATAAACGAGGCCCAGTTCGACACAGGATTTGCACATTGTTTGATACTGAAAGATGGAGCGGTCCCAGCTATAAAAGAACCCGGTCATGATTCAGAACTGCAGACGGTAAGTGAAACGGCATCAAATGTCTGTTTTGTTGGCATTCGGCGCCCAAGTGCTCGCCACTCTTTAGCTCCGCCCACAGCGCGCCTCCAGGAACTCGGCTTATTCCGGAGAGAATCGTAAAGCTGTATCTTTCTTTTATATATATGATAAAACTAAAGACTTTTTGGAGATATGAAGGATGCAGTACTACTCTATAGGTACTCAAGATTAACATGTGATTGGGTGAAACTGTGTGTGTTATGCCCCTTTAAACCCCACCTCTTTTTTTACAATCCACTGCAAACTTGCTTTCAGATCTGCCTCCATCCAATCAACAACCAATCCCGACTTACATTGTTTTCTTTTTCAAGAATCCATTTCACTCTGATGCACGTCACAATATGGAAGAAAAGATCTCTCGCTACTTCCTTTACATTGCAACTTTAAGAGGTTATGGAACCGGATCGTGACCCACTGACTTTCATCACTTATGTTGAGTGGTATCAACTGGTTTCATCTTATAAAAAAGAAGATTCTAAAAGAGAGTTTTCGCAGATATGCCATAGAAGAAACATTTTTGGTTCCCCAAAGAACCTTTCAGTAAACAGTTCTTAAAAGAACCATTTTTTACTTAGAGTGGAGAACATATTAATAATCTAAAGAACCATTTTCCACTATAAAGAACCTTTTGTGGAATGGAAAGGTCCCATGTTAAAGGTTTAATGGAACCATCATTGCCAATAAAGAACCTTTATTTTTTTGAGTGTACCATACCTAGTGCGCTCCTGAGTTCAGACAACCTAATGGATGGATAAAAAGCTCATTTAAAACCACCCATAGTTTCTCCACTCATGCGTGAAGACATGAATTCAAAAACAGACCATTTGAACTCCACATAGACAAGTCTGGGATTGCTTTGCGGGGATCATTGGAATCATTTAAGTTGAGTTTAAAATTCAACAATCAATTCTGATGTCCATTTTCCCAGATCTGTCTCAACTACAGTTCCTAATCAACAAACCCCCCTGCTGCTGTTGTTTATCAGGATACAGCTGAATTACAGATCATCCACGTTCCCCCCAAACTAAACTCCCCTCAGAATCAATAATCAGCATCCTGACAAACACAAGCGATTCACATGAGAAAACACTTGAGCGGCATCTCTCATGCCATAAATCATCTTTTGTTGCATGTTCTTGTCTATCTGTCACTGTTATTTATAATTTAACCCTGCGACAGTGCTGTGAGGATCGACAAAAAAAAAAAATTCTGTAAACACTGCCAGGATAACAGACAGCCGTATCGCTCACACGCATGTTGAGGAGGGTCAGCGTGTCCTCAGACATATGGCTCCATTTCTGTCTGTCAGCAGATGGCAGAGCTCCAACCCCAACTACAGATGAAGATGCCGATAAGAGGTCCGATATCCTTCTCCATCTTGGGGAACAAAGATCCCTAGAGGTTCTACGAGCCAGTCTTGGAGAAAGCGAGAGGCCCCTGTGCACGCAACATTTCTGTTAACATGCATCCTGAGGGAATACTACTGTCTGCATCATTACAGGTTCATGCAGCAATCTCACTGCCTTTCCAAGCAACCCATACATTAGTGGCTTGGAGCAGGTGTTTGCTCCTGCCAGGTATACGCTGGTTCATAGTCACCAGTCATTTTCCTGACATCAGTCAAGTCCGCATTGCATTCCTTTGCCACAAATTGGTGGTTAGTTGTTCGACCTGTTGCGAAATGACACCGCATAACTACAGCATTCATAAAACATCTTCAGCGCCAGAAATGCTTTTGCAGAATGGAAGAAAAATGACTTTTTTCCATATATATATATATTTTTTTTTTCCAACAGTACATATATATATATGTTTTTTTTTTCTTCCAACAGCCATAATTTCAAACAGTCCTTCAAATGATGATGTTAAGTGAAATTCTTTAGTACATAAGACTTTTTTTTTCTATTTCAAAAAATGAAGACAAGAAAGAATAATTTTTTATTATTTTCATTTACATGCACCAATATATCAAAACATAAAACATAATAGCAGGCATTGGTAATGTAATGCTACACAGACAATTCTGTAAATGTTTTTGGCCATTTTTGTTTGTTTGTTTGTTTATTGTGCACTTTTCCACAACCTACCATTGACCACTGTGCTGTACAATATGTAAATGATTAAAACAGACTATCACAACCAAAAAAGCACACTAAAACCAAAAAAAAAACAACAACAGTGAAATAAACCCCTCAGTTTTAATACACAGACAATTTCTATACCCCATTAAATGCCAATGCGAGGACGTATTCCTTAAACTTGTGTTTAAAAACACTTAGTGTGGGTGCCTATCTGAGAGAAAAAGATAAATCATTCCAAAGTTCATCTCCACTTTTAGTTCTCCACTTTTAAGTTCTAGGAATCATCAACGCCAGCTGATCAGCTGAACTTAAAGAACATTTTGTCTCACATTTCTCAATCAGTTCCACCAAATACAACGGAGCCATACTATGCAATGATTTATAAACAAAAAACTAAATTTTAAAATTGTTTCCCCAACGGATCAGTAAAAAACTCAGAACTGGAGTATTATGGTCTCTCTTACGAGTACCTATCTAAAGCCTTGCAGCAGCGTTTTGGACCAGTTGTAATCAGTTAAGCAATGATTTATTAATTCCAGCATATGGTGTAGCAGTAATCTAACCTTGTAAATACAAAAGCATGAATGACTTTTTCAAGATCACGCATGGACAAAAAACAGAACTTTTTAATACCGTTCACATATATGCACCAATGTATCAAAACATAATATGCAGCAATATTTACCTAATGATACACAGACTCTTCTGTTTTATTGTGCAGTGTGAAATTTAAAAAAGTAAAAATAAACTGCTGAGTTAGAGGTTTTGAATTAATTTACTTCAACGCAGACTTTAATCAAACTTATCAAATCTAACCCTACAAAATGTTAAAAATGTTAATCAAAAATGCCATTAAAATAATGCATGGCAAAATAAATAAATAAATGTTTAATTAATGGTTACATAATTTTATATTGCTAGCAAAATCAATATATAGCTAATATTAGACAGACAGACAGACAGACAGACAGATAAACAGACAGACAGACAGACAGACAGATAGACAGACAGATAGATAGATAGATAGATAGATAGATAGATAGATAGATAGATAGATAGATAGATAGATAGATAGATAGATAGATAGATAGATAGATAGATAGATAGATAGATAG
>NW_015505319.1:295813-303977 GCF_001515645.1 Sinocyclocheilus grahami | reverse complement strand
CGACAGACAGACAGACAGACAGATAGATAGATAGATAGATGACAGACAGACAGATAGAAGACAGACAGACAGACAGACAGACAGATAGATAGATAGATAGATGACAGACAGACAGATAGAAGACAGACAGACAGACAGACAGACAGATAGATAGATAGATAGATGACAGACAGACAGATAGAAGACAGACAGACAGACAGACAGACAGATAGACAGACAGACAGACAGACAGATAGATAGATAGATAGATAGATAGATAGATAGATAGATAGATAGATAGATGACAGAGGTGTTTAGTTTTACGACTTGTTTGGAGATGACACCGCAAGACTCATCAAAAGTCTTCACTGCCAAAAATGCATTTCCCGAATGGAGGCCAATGGACTCCTATTTTATTTCAATTTCAAGAGCTGTTGGTGTTCCTCAAGCTTCTTCAATTGAAACTATTTGTTGGTAAAACATGAGACAGTCTGAAAACAAGACTGTTGCTTGCCTTCTGACAGCCAATGAATTACTCTACATTCTGTCAGGCGTCAGGGTTGACAAACCTGCTGTTCATTTCGTGAACCGAGAGATTATACGCCATCCGAGAGATATAGTGCTGTCAGGATACACCTGCAAATTCATAACCTTGAGGCTCTTCGGGATGGATTTGAGCGATCTTTGGTCATAAGTAATGAACGCACACATGCAGCTTCTTCATGCTACTGGGTCCGTTTATGATCAAGGTGAAAAATTTCATCAGGGTGATTTTCATCGATCTTGTAAACGCGCAGATGCTTGTATGCCCTAACGTGCTTTGTAACATGCATATGGCCGAAATCAAATTGTTTATACAAGGCGACCAAAGAAGCCATTCATCTTCAGGGGTAATCTAGATATGCCCGGTTATTTAAATCACTGATTTGCCTTGTTATGGAGGAATTCCTGTTGTGTTATGAACAGGCCAGACCATCACTGAATCATCAATGAACTGACTTTAGCCGGAAAAATTACTCTTTGTTATTGTCTTCTTGCATTATTGACAAACTATTTTCCTGTTTGACACTGTAAAGCTGTTTTGACACAATCAGTATTGTATAAAGCTCTATATAAAATAAGGTGACTTGACTATTGCCACCATTTTATAAAGTTACAACCACAAGTCGTCTGTTTTTAAAACAGCTATGCAATTCATAGCCTCTTGAGACGTATAGTTCAATCAGCCCTACAATCTGGCAGTGAAATGCAGCTATAAACCCTTGACAGCACACAGGTATGGCTTTTGAGAGCCTAGAATTAAGCAATTAGCAAATCTTAACAGACCCTCCATTTACACCTCAAGCACAAATTAACCCATCTATCAAATTGCATGCACATAAGAAGAAAATCAAATTCGTTTACACGTTTCAATTGACTCCAACTCCGTGATAAATGGAGATGGGCTCTCTTGTAGATATAAATCGTTACATTCACTTGCCATCTTCTCGCTGCTTTCAATATTCATGTCAATATTCCACATCCCGTGTAGTTATTCATTTACATGGAAATGAGCTGAAGTAAGTGTCATGACATTATGTGGATGAACGCCGCAATCCCCCCGACTGCAGCAGGCCAAAGCCAAAGCTCAGACGCACTGGAAATATCAGACACGTTCACAGACGCACTAGACATACAAAACACGACAGGTGCACTGTGGGCTGGCGTGTGACAGCTTTATTTATGAATACAATTGCATGCTAGCTATAAATAAACAAAGAGTTGAAAATTCTGTGCTGTTGTTATTTTTTTTTCCATATAGCACAAAAGGAGAGGCATTTTGAAGAATTGTTATTTTTCATTTTTTTGACAATATATATGTAAAAAAAAAAAAAAAAATCCATAGAAGTCCATACGACTTGTGCACTATATTATGGAAGTCCATTTTCGCCACAGAATAAAAAAAAAAGGTAATTGTGACTTTTTATCTAACAATTTGAACTTTGTTTCTCGCAATTCTGAGAAAAAAGTCACAATTGTGAGTTTATTTCTTGCAATTCTGAGTTTATATTCCGCAATTCTAAGTTTATATCTTGGAATTCTGAGTTTATATCAGAACATTCTGAGATATAAACACAGAATTGTGAGATTATAAATTGCAATTACCTTTTTTATTTTTCAAAAACAGGATTCCATACTATATGAAGCCATGTAATAAGTTAGTGTGAGGAATAGACTGAAATGTAAGTGGTTATTGACTGATAATCTTCACATCTGCTGAATCAAAATTAAAAATTTTCATCACAATGGCGTCTTGCCACATTGAATATATTTCGGCCAAATGTGTGTTCACAGACGCACTAGACATACAAAACATGACAGGTGCACTGTGGGCTGGCGTGTGACAGCTTTATTTATGAATACAATTGCATGCTAGCTATAAATAAACAAAGAGTTGAAAATTCTGTGCTGTTGTTATTTTTTTTCCATATAGCACAAAAGGAGAGGCATTTTGAAGAATTGTTCTTTTTCATTTTTTTGACAATATATATGTAAAAAAAAAAATAAATCCATAGAAGTCCATACGACTTGTGCACTATATTATGGAAGTCCATTTTCGCCACAGAATTAAAAAAAAAAAAAAAGGTAATTGTGACTTTTTATCTAACAATTTGAACTTTAGGTGCTTTTTTTATTCTTTTTGGTGCTTGACAGCAGTATTGTTTTTGTTAACAAATACTACAACTATTAAAAATAGTGTTTCTGTTCATTTAAATAAAGCAAAATATAAATACTAGATTAAAAACTAAAACTTGAAAAAACAAGCAAACAAACAACTTAAATGAAAATGAAAAAAATGGTCAACTAACTGAAATAAAATAAGTTGAAGTACTAAAATTACCTCAATTGAAATAAATTAAAGCTAAAAAAATGACAAAAGCACAAAACAAAATTACTAAAACATCATTTAAAATATTACTAAACACCATAATAGTACACATTATTAATAATACCAAAAGAACACTGCCTGACAGTCGTGGTAACTATAAAGAACTGTCATTATGTGTAAAAGAACTGTATGAAGATTCTTCAAACATTCATCCTTTGTGTTCCACTGAAAAAAAATAACAGCATACAGATTGGGAACAACAGTAAATAACGACCGAATGTTATTTTTTCTGTGAACTACTCCTTTCATAATTACACATGGGTTTGATATGATGGGCTTCAAGCAAATAATGACTTCATATGTTAGTCATGAACTAAAGGTTCACAATGCTTTTGATACACCATTTATGACATTTTTCTTGAAACAAGTGAGTCATTGGTGATAAGGTGCTGCAACATGCACGCTTTCATAAGACTTCAGTGATATTTCAAGGATTTTATCTGTTGAGGTCAGGTTGTGGACTGTAGCTACAAGCTGTTTTATAACTCAGACCTAGATTTAGCCCAGAGGCGAGAGAAAGGATGAAAGAGAGAGAATAAGAGAGAGACACATGCACTGGGAATACAGAGGGCTTTGTTCCAAAACCTATGAGCCACCTTGCTCTCTACTAACTAAAGCAGCATACTAACTGAAATAGAACCTCAAAACTGACCAAGCTGGAACGCTCTACAACCTAGAAAGCTCATTTCAAGACAGGACAGGCGTACACCTGACTAAAAGGCTGTTGCAATAGGAAGTTATTGGCCAAATTTGAACACCGTGTCCTAAACTCACGTGCATACATGCACACACAGTACAACAGGACATCTGTCCGCCTCCACCTGTCTTCAACTAGGTCAGTCTGAAGCCAGTCATTACATCTCATAGGTGTTTAATGAACAGCCTGAAATAACTGACACTCGCACACAAGACCCCTGCCCACAATGCACGAGTTACTACTAGCTGAAAGCTCTCAATAAAACATCCAGCTCTGCAGAGCTGTAATGTTGGACTGCGTTCAAAAGTGCATGCCACCGTTTCAAGTTCAAGCATGGGGAGCTGCCATCATACAGATCGGCATGAAAATCTGGACACCGGAACATCACTGTTTGCAATGTTCTTTTCCGTGCAAAACCCAAAGTCTCTATGATATTCTGGTTTTGTTTTGTTTTTTTTGTTTTATAAGCACTGCTATAGCACAAATAAAATATCATTTAAGCTGACCCAGCTAACAAAAATATGTTCTCAGAACGTTTTATTAAGTTATGAAAACTGAACGTTCAAAAAAACATCCTTTTTTAAATATTTTTTTCTTGGTTATATGAACGTTAAGGGAACATGCAATCATTATGGGAATGTTGTTTTTGAATGTTTTCTGGAAATTTTGAAACGTTAAATGAACGTCCAACTAAAATACTTCAGGAATAAAACATTCTATTAACGTTTTTGTGTTAACGTTTTGAGAATGTTAGGAAAGACCAGATAACTTTATACAAACGTCAAATCAACAAATGAACGTTAGTTCAGAACTTTGAGAGAACCTTGCTAAAACATTATGAGAACGTTCCTTGTTAGCTGGGGAAGTACTAAAATTAATACAACTAAAAATGTAATTAAAACTAAATTTAAAAAAAACTAATAAAACAAGAACAGCAAAAAAATAAAAATTTTACATATAAAAAAAATATAATTCAAAATATTAGTAAATACTAAAATAGCAATAGCACTCCTATTGCACACACTACATGAATTATGCACCAAGGAATAACACTTTGACAAGGTTTCATTCTACTTGTTTCCACTAACAAGTAGTCTAAGTGAATAAATAAACTCCCACCCTCTCGCACAGCATATCTTGAGAGAGAAATATCTGCCCTCTACAATTTCACACACCATTTAGTGGCTGATGAATGGTGCATGAAATAAAACAACTGCCCACTTGCTGGGCACCACATGCGAGGGGCTGTTATTTCACAGATGCACGAAAACAACTTGCTGCCAGTCTGCATTGTTTGGACACAGCAGAGTCTGCGTACACTTGCTGCATGTAATGAATTCCACACATGAACTTCTGCCTTTGGTCCCATGCCAGTCGTCTGGTGACCACAAAGGCGGAGATGCCATAACAAGGATTTTTTTTCACAGTTTTTGCAGTATGGAAATCATCTTTTGTCTTTGACACCGTAAAGCATCACATCACAATCGAATGGGTGGAATGTGGATCTAATTCTTTCTGGTTTACACACCATATCCACTGTAAGTATGCATTTTAATATTGTCACATGCACAGTAGAGGGTAATAAAGCACTACATACCTTGATTTCCAAGATGATGATGAAATGGGTGGAAACTGTCATTCTTCACAGGGTCCTACTTTCCGGGAGTCGTGGGAAAGGTAAAGGTGCATGCTTATATTTGAGGTATCACACTATGATACCACATTATACTGTATTATACCATACTATACTATTTTGCACTATAGCACAATATATTATCCTTCACAATATTATAGTGATTCTACACAATACATCACACTCAGTGAAGTCCATTACACTATTGCACATTACTGTACCACATTCTCATATCACATTACATATCTAAGCGTTATTACATGAGAATGCAAGAAAGCAATCTGTCAGTTTCGGAATCAGATGAACCTGTCAAATCGATCAGGTGCTGATGTTGCTCGGGCGCTCAGGTGAAATGATGCGCATCGCGAGCTGTTAATGCTGTTTTTGTCTGAACTTGCACCGGCGAAGCATGTTGCCACAAACTCACATAACTGGAATAGGTTTCTCTGTTCAATGCCTGGCCGGTCTTGCTTGCAAAAACGCGCCGGTTTGGTTGACATTACGCAAAAATGGCACTGGATAAAACACACGAGCGCGTAACGGATGGCACGAAATGAGAAAAGACGCACTTTGACGCCGCGCACCGCAACTAGTGAGATACAGATCGCAGAAATCAAAGCGCACTTGTCTCACTCAAGTGCACTTGAAAGTATACAGTGGCATCATTCATGAGTTTCAAAATCCACAAAGATAAAGGTCCAGAAGTGCAGACCAACCTGTAGCGTGAGCAGATTGCCGTCAGCTCCACGGAAACAGTGCGGACTACAAGCAGCTGATGCGCGGCATGAGTTCATAAGACAGCACGGGCGGCACACTGATATTTATACACACCTCCAGAGCCCTGCTTTACACTGTTTACAACGCCGGTGCGAAGCCGCGCCCACTGCGCAACGATTGGTCGGAAGAATCCGAAGGCACGCCTACTTGAATCTGATTGGCTCAACGGATCCCTGTGCGGTTCAAGACCTCAATGTACAGTATCCAACTAAACACTGCACATGCTTCTGACTGTAAATGAGATGATTAATCATTAGGGAGCATGCAAAAGGTCATGGCCAAAAAATAAATAAACAATACACTGAAAACTGCACTTATGATTGCGTCCACAGTAACAGGTCATGATGAGACTTCAGTTCTATTCTGCTCACATTTCAGCAGATGCTTTTATTTTATTCAAAACAACAACAACAAAGGTGATTATATTCAATTGACTTGTGTTGATTTAGAAGATGCTTTTATTCAAAGTGACTTGCAAATGAGGAGCGCAATAGAAGCCGTTCTAGTCACTGATGGAAAGATGTGCTGGTAGTTATTTGTGGAAAGCAGCACTGGATCCTAATGATTATGAATTATGACCCGATAGAGAGGGAGAGAGAGTTGACTCATACTGCATAACAGTTATCAGTTTTAATCCATAGAGGTCGCTATTATCATTGTTCCAAGAGACAGAAAACTTCATAAAGTGGCATCCTGTTGAGATTCATATTGACTTGAGAATTCAAACTGAATTTCCAAATAAACAGGTGCTCCTAAATGACTCACGCAGCTGCATTTAGCTTTCTTCTCTACACACTGAAATCTGCTTTGAGAAGCATGCTGAACAAAATTATAATCACTTACTGAAAACAATGTAATGGGCATAATTTTTTTCAGAGGCGGTTTGATCTATTTAAAGGGGTCATATGATGCGATTTCAATTTTTCCTTTCTCTTTGAAGTGTTACAAGCTCTTGGTGCATAAAGAAGATCTGTAAAGATGCAAAGACTAAAGTCTCAAATCCAAAGAGATATTCTTTATAAAAGTTAAGAGTCAGCCACGCCTACCTAAAACGGCTCGTTCTAACACGCCCCCACATACCTACCTCACTATGTGGGAAGATTTGCATAACGCCGCCCAAATGTTCACGCAAAGAAAGAAGGCGTAACTTTTATTCTCGCTGTAGTATTGTTGTTCTGAAAGCGAAACTACTTTGTTTGGTCTTCCAAAAGAGGACGATATCTGCTTCGTCATGCATGCAGCTGATCCGTGCTGGTCGCTGAGGAAATACATCAACTTCGCGCTGTGGATCGCCGGATTGGCTTTCACTGTGGACGAAGCGTAGTCCAGCCCAGGGTCGTCACATGTGGTTGCCGCAAGCCCGCCAGACGCTCCGTCGAATCCTCCGGCCGCGCCGTTCTCAAGCCCACCGGTCTCCGCATACTCTAGGCCTCCGCTCACTCAAGGCCGCGGGTGTGTGATGCTGTTTCTTTGTGAAAGCGAAACTACTTAGTTTGGCCTTCCAAAAGAGGACACGACTAGAAATCAGTGGTTAAGTTGTATTTACAACACTGTTCCAGAACACTTCAACCCAAATATTCAGATGTGTGCAGCACATTTTATGGAGGACTGTTTCCTGATCCTAGAAGAGTAGACTACAATGCCGGCTGTTCTGACTCACAGACCGTAAGTACGTTTTCATTTTAAGGATTTGCCACTGATGATTCATTTCATTACACCAAATACACAAAATAATGCTCTTTTCGGCAACATCATATGACCCCTTTAAACAACAGATGGACTTCACTGTTTGCCTAGTTAATGGAGGCTGTTTTACATCTCCGATCAATAGTACTCAAGATCTGGTTACTATGCAGGGAATACGAGGATGTAAAATACAATTAACAGCATGCATATAAAAAGTCCTACTCAGCAAAAGAATTAAACATCAACATGACTACCAATTTACGTGTCAGCAATGATATTGTGGAAGAAGAATATACTGCACATAAAAAAAATTAATATAAAAGAATAAAATAAAATATCTAAAATAACAATTAAAATTTTGACATACATATTTTATTATTTTATATGTATTAGTATTAAAACCAAAATTTAAAAAAATGAATATATATATATATATATATATATATATATATATATATATATA
>NW_015505319.1:285374-295427 GCF_001515645.1 Sinocyclocheilus grahami | reverse complement strand
AGAGTAGACTACAATGCCGGCTGTTCTGACTCTCAGCCTGTAAGTACGTTTTTTTATATTTAAAGAATTTGCCACTGATGATTCAAATGCGAGATTTTTGAGCAGTGTAGAGTAGCACTTGTTTGTCATTTCTCCGATCACAAATGCAGACAGGGTTTTATGTTTACGCAACGCAACGCGTAAAAAGACAGTATAAGTCATTATAATCAGTAATTATGTCCCCACTGGATGCAACGAATGCCTCGTTTATAATGGGTTTTAATGTTTTTGTCTCGTCGCTCTGGCCGCTTGAGATATTCAGCCAAATCATAACGCACTGGATAGCTGACCAATCACAGCACACCTCGCATTTCAGACCGATGAGCTTTGTAAAAATCGACACGTTTCAGAAAGGCGGGGCATAGAGGAGAAACAATAATGTACAGTATGTGGAAAATAATGTGTTTTTTGAACCTTAAACCGCATAAACGCATTTCATTACACCAAATACACAAAATAATGCTCTTTTCGGCAACATCATATGACCCCTTTAAACAACAGATGGACTTCACTGTTTGCCTAGTTAATGGAGGCTGTTTTACATCTCCGATCAATAGTACTCAAGATCTGGTTACTATGCAGGGAATACGAGGATGTAAAATACAATTAACAGCATGCATATAAAAAGTCCTACTCAGCAAAAGAATTAAACATTAACATGACTACCAATTTACGTGTCAGCAATGATATTGTGGAAGAAGAATATACTGCACATAAAAAAATTAATATAAAAGAATAAAATAAAATATCTAAAATAACAATTAAAATTTTGACATACATATTTTATTATTTTATATGTATTAGTATTAAAACCAAAATTGAAAAAAATGAATATATATATATATATATATATATATATAGATAGATAGATATAGATATATAGATATATATATATAGGTTGTAAAATATCATACTGCTCTCTGTTGCTTTTGTAAATTCAGGAGAGTTGTGATGTGGCCACATTTAATTTCACAGTGGACTGATGGTATCATCTCCATGAATGATGCATTAATATTAGCAAACATCTAAAATAAATCTCTCTGGATTTAAATTTTACCCATACATCACACACTTCAAAATCCCACTGTTATTGCCTGTAGGACACACACAACCACATACGCACACATGCATGTAGGCTGAGGATATTTATTTGATATTCAGCAAACATATGAGAACACTACAACAGCATTCCTATTTGAATTAGCAAAGACTCTCTAAGGACTCCAAACAACAGACAAAAATACAACCATGGGGCTCATTAAATGCAGTGATGAAAATTAGAATACATAGTTTTTCCTGGAAGGAGATTATCCCAGCAGAGCTGCTGACGGTGCCTCGCATTGGCTTGCTGAGATAGGTAAATACGTTGTCCTCCTTTGCATTCAAGCGTAAGGACATCCGAGTTCACTTACTCAAATCTCCCTGCTAATGAAAAAGGTGAAGTTTAATGGCCCCCGAGGTTGAACGCAAGTCAGTGTGACTGCTGACTCTGGAGCTCTGCATGCAATTTTCTGTCTCTAGATAAGGTGCAGACAATCAAAAAAAAAAAATCATACATTAAAGGGGTCATATTATAAGGAATCAAATAGCTCGATCTTTTGCAATAAAATAACTCATTGTACAATTATAAAAAGAGGGGGAAAAAATCTTCCCCAGTCCCCAGCTAGAAGATTTCTGACATATGAAACTCAAAGCATTAATATATGACTATGTACATGTCAACGATGCTAATGAGGAAGCAGGATATTAGTAAAAACTATGAATAAATATGAATCTTACACATTTTTTCTATCCTAACCAACATAATGTGACCTCAGAAGAGAGAAAAAAGTATGAAACAAGCCCTTTAAATCAAAATGGCATGGCATATGAAACAGAATCAATCTCGGTCTTGTTGATTGAGGGTTTCATTTGGAAAGTCTGCACTTGGTCCTGGTTACACATGCTTCAGTTCTCTAATAAAGACAAATGCAGAGCAGTCAGTGTGAGCCTGGTTCCCATTCCCAACGAATCTGTCACTTCTCCAAGTCTGGAAGAGCGGCCTGCGTATGCTCTCCGGAAAGGTAAACTTCCTGTGCGGATTACGCAGGGCAGACTGAGATGCCTCCTGTCTGGGTATCTGGGGTGGATATCTGCCCAGCGAAGTATGGGAACTCCTGCAGTCCTCCTGGGAATGTGGGACATTGGATAACAAGGGATCGGACATTGGTCTACAACGTCCATTTCTAATCTTAAGATGTTCTGCTTCATTTTTCTAGCCCTTATGTCATGGAGAAGACTGTTAAAACCATCCATATCGAGGAAGAACTAATGACAAATAAGTCAAAATCTAATGGAACCCAAATGGACCATATTTACCTTCTCAATGTATGTTTTTGGTCACCTTTCCTCTCACTAAATATCCTATTTCATATGCACCATATTAGCATTTCATGTTTACTTTAAACACCTACACACCTAAAGCAAACAAAAATCATAGCATGTATCCACTTATTTTGAAACGCAAATGCTTTTAGCCACTGCTTCATTAGCCACTGTAGGTAAATAACTAGAAGAATAACTAAGGATTGCCATAAACAGTGTAACTCTTTCCACTACAAACCAGTGTGTTTATGATAAGGAAATAAAATAACGTTAACAAATACCAGTTTGCAATGTCAAGCGGCATTACAGACTGTTTTTGTACAGGTAAAATAGCTCGTTCAAGTTATGAACTCCGCGCCCAGTCTCATGTTACAAATAAAGTGGATACACACCCATGACCCAGTGGCTTCTTGGACTTCCACATTAGCCCTTCCCAACTGTTTGGATCAGCAGGCATGTTCAACCTGAAGCTCTGCCAATTCCTCAACCTCGCAGGACTTCTGGACCCTGGCCAATGTAAACCGTGACTGGCTCTAACAGATGAGGCTTATTGGTCTCTCCAGTTCCACCTGCCTGTCGCGTTTCAGTGCATGAAGAGCGTGTGCGTTCAGTGGCAGATTCAGAACTCAACTTTACAGCTTTTCTCTATATGAAAATGGCTTTTACAAAGTGAGGGAGAGAGATAGAGCAAGAACAGATGGAAACTGTGGAGCAAGAACCAGCAGGGAGACTATCACTTATAGATAAGGCAAAAAAATCAAGGCTAGGTTCACTATGGAATACTGGCTTACTGCAGTATATGTAGTGTATACTGCCTGTTTTTAAAAACAGTAAGTGAAACAAAAGACATTACCCAGCTAACAAAATTATGTTCCAAGAACATTTTTCTGACATTGCCATTATACGGTGTCAATTGTTATTTCTAAATGTGCTCTGAATGTTCAAAACATCCAATTTTATACAGGTTTTAGAAACGTTTTTTTCTTGGTAATTGACAATAGAGAAATCATCATGGAAACGTTCCATTTTATAATTTTGCAAGCATTATGTGAACAACTTTTGAATGCTTTCTGAATGTTCTGAAACAAACAATACAGTTAAATTTGTTAGAAAACATCCGACTAAAATGAATGTTTTTGAAACTCTTAAAGGGGTCATATGATGCTGCTAAAAAACAGTATTTGGTGTATTTGGTGTAATGAAATATGTTTATGCGGTTTAAGGTTCAAAAAGCACATTATTTTCCACATACTGTACATTATTGTTTCTCCTCTATGCCCCGCCTTTCTGAAACGTGTCGATTTTTACAAAGCTCATCGGTCTGAAAAGCGAGGTGTGCTCTGATTGGCCACCTATCCAGTGCGTTATGATTGGCCGAATACCTCAAGCGTGTGACGGAAATGTTACGCCCCTTGCCATATTGTGATGCCTGCGGCAACCACGTGACGACCCCGTGCTGGACTTTGCTTCGTCCACGGTGAAAGCCGATCCGGCGATCGACAGCGCAAAGTTTAATTATTTCCTCAGCGACCAGCACGGATCAGCTCCAGGCATGACGAAGTGATATCATCCTCTTTTGGAAGGCCAACCAAAGCAGTTTCGCTTTCACAACGAAACACACAGCGCCTTCACGACATGGCGGCGGCGGCAACAATACTACAGTGAGAATAAATGTTACGCCTTCTTTCTTTGCGTGAACATTTGGGCGGCGTTATGCAGATCTTCCCACACAGTGAGGTAGACATGTGGGGGCGTGTTAGAACAGCCGTTTTAGGTAGGTGTGGCTGACTCTTAACTTTTATAAAGAATATCTCTTTGGATTTGAGACTTTAGTCTTTGCAACGTTACAGATCTTCTTTATGCACCAAGAGCTTGTAGAAAGGAAAAATTTAAAATCGCATCATATGGACCCCTTTAAGTGAAACCGAATTACCCAGCTAACAGAAATATGATCCAAGCATGCTTTTCTAACTTTCCCCATTATTGTATGAAATTGTAATTTCAAAATGTTCTCTGAATGTTCAAAACTTCCAATTTTATAAATACTAAAGTGTTTTTTTGTTCTTGGTTATTTTCAACATTAGAAAAATCGTTAAGTGAGCGTTCCATTTTATTATTTTGCAAACATGTGAATGTTACTTTTCTGAATGTTCTGAAACTAATAATGTTTAAATGTTAAAGTCAAACTAAAGCGATAGAGAAAAAAACACTCCTCCACCAACGATGTATTAACATTTTGAAAACATTATTAAAAACCAGAAAACTTTGAATAAACATTCTATTAATGTTACTGTAAGAACATTTGTTTACAACTTTGAAATAACCTTACCAGAACAATCTGAGAACATTCCCCGTTAGCTGGGCATAAAGGTAGTACGTCACATGACAATTGATATTTTGCATTTTAAAAAACACACAAAAAAAAAGAAAACATTTGGCTGGCCAATCAAATAATGGGCCAAGAAAGCCATTAAATTCACTTTCATTGAAATACGGACATTGAACACACAGATAAAGATGCAGAGTCTGATCTGCACACTCCTGCAATAGCAACTGTATTCTAATCCAAACAACAGCAGCTCTTTCAGTCTTGACACGGCACTGATTCACTTCACTGTTCAATTTAAGATGTTTGACATCTGAAGGATCCAAGGAGGTGAGATGTTTTATGTAACTCCCATTATAACTGCATTGAGGACGAGTTCAGACAGGTGAGTCTCACACAGTGCTGACTATTAAAGATTAGGGTAAAATGCAAAAACATGGAGAAAAAAAAAAAAAAAAAAAAAAAAACTTGCATTCATGACTTGCTTGACTACAAGACTTTGATTGGATAAAAAGTTCTAACTTAAAAATAAAACATAAGAGATAATTCTGTACATGGGTCTGAATCTAATTCACTGGAATCAAAAGTAACACAGTGTCCATAAATGATGTGTGGCTGTCAAAACTAGATCAGTCCCATTATAATCAATAGTACTGTCTGTGCTGCAAGCGTCTGATGCGTCATGTCGCCCTTTCAGATGATGGACACCTACAAATGGGCCATTTCTATTTTTGATGCACTGCAGAACTACTTTCAACATTTGATTTTCTCCAAGTCTAATACAAAATCCATCTATACATTTTTTTTTTAAGATCATAAAATCATAACCACCTTGTACTCTTATAATAAATGTCATTTTATTTATATATGTTTGCTTGTTTCTAACCATATGTAGGCACAAGCTCACAAGGATTTTCAGAAAAGAAAACTGGATAGCAATTTTATTGATCACGTCTAGCATCAAACTATATTCCATCCCTCTGCAGAAACCCAACCTCCTCATGCTAGTGTAGAATAGAACTGATACTCTGTTCTGTGCCTGATAAGAAATCCTACAAAATCACTTTATGATGCATTGTCATGTCGCTCTTTCAGATGATGGACACCTACAAATGGGCCATTTCTATTTTTGATGCACTGCAGAACTACTTTCAACATTTGATTTTCTCCAAGTCTGATACAAAATCGAAATATCACATTTTTAACTATACATTTTTTTTTTAAGATCATAAAATCATAACCACCTTGTACTCTTATAATAAATATGTCATTTCATTTATATATGTTTGCTTGTTTCTAACCATATGTAGGCACAAGCTCACAAGGATTTTCAGAAAAGAAAACTGGATAGCAATTTTATTGATCACGTCTAGCATCAAACTATATTCCATCCCTCTGCAGAAACCCAACCTCCTCATGCTAGTGTAGAATAGAACTGATACTCTGTTCTGTGCCTGATAAGAAATCCTACAAAATCACTTTATGATGCATACATGACAATACTATCTGGATTTAGTTCTTATTATATTTCCATTATTATACTACTGCTAAAAACTTTGTGGTTGGAAATATTTAATGCACTTATTTGACCAAAAATACAGTAAAAACAGTAATACTGTGAAATATTAGAATTTAAAATAACCATCTATTCTTTTTGAATATATTGTAACATGTAATTTATTCCTGTGATCAAAGCTGAATTTTCAGCATCATTCCTCCAGTCTTCAGTGTCACATGATCTTCAGAAATCATTCTAATATGCTGATTTGCTGCTCAAGACACATTTCTTATTATTATCAATGTTGAAAAAAGTTGTGCTGCTTCATATTTTTGTGGAAACTGTAATTTTCTTTCAGGATTCCTTGAACAGAGTTCAAAAACAGCATTTATTTGAAAGAAACCTTTGGTAACATTATAAATGTCTTTACTTGCTGCTATTTTCATAATCTAGAAATAGATACATTAGGCATTAAAAGCGGCTACCTTTTGGGGTCCTAGAAGCATCATGCACAACACTCTGCAAGGACTTGAATTGAACAACTGCAAACATCTGACCTTCTAATACATGCAGAGCTGTTTGCAGGTAAATGTTTTCAACCTAAAAGAAAAAGCAATAACGTGTAACTGTAAGATATCAGATTGAGCATCATGGGGGGGAAACAAACAAAAAAAAACTAGTTTGGGTTTCCATGCATCCTTTATTCCTTTATATGCAGTACAATAACCACTGTGTTGCAATGAAGCAACAACCTACATCAAGAACAATAATTTTCTCGCAGCACATTTAAGGCTTTAAAGATATATATAAAAAAACAAAAACAAAGAAACCTACACACAAAAGTGTCTGTACCAACTAGGGTTTTCTCTGCATTATATTTGCATACTGTGATTCCAGTGTCAATAAAAATCAAAGCTAAATACCATTTACTTCATATTTTACAGACCTATATATATAGAGAGAGAGAGGGGGGTGATGTATAGTACGGTTATCTTACAAACCAGCATTA
This sequence comes from Sinocyclocheilus grahami, assembly GCF_001515645.1. Lineage (NCBI taxonomy): Eukaryota > Metazoa > Chordata > Actinopteri > Cypriniformes > Cyprinidae > Sinocyclocheilus > Sinocyclocheilus grahami. The sequence continues at coordinate 288,191 of NW_015505319.1, read as the reverse complement.
AAAGAGGTGTAAATATTAATAATTACTGAAAAAACATTGTAAAAATGTCAGTATCAAAAGCAATGACGGGCTCAGATGTGGTCAGTTTCTGCCATTCTTTAAAAAGAGTCTCAAAGAGCTTCATCTCCGAACATCATCATACATGAACCGCCACTGCATAACCTTACAGCAATACGACAAGTCAAGTTTACCAACAACAACTTCTGCTATACGCTAAAAACACAATCAGACGATCGCACCTGTTTGGTAACAATCGACGTCCTTCATTAGCGCAGAAAACAGCTCTGATCATCCTGTCGTGTAGCGTTATGATGAAATGTCTACAAACACAGTCCTTCATTCTCCGTATGGGGGGAAAAAAACATTGAATGAATAATTCTTTTTCCTGGGTTTTGTGATTTGTCCGATGTTTGGGAAACAGGATGAACGTCAAAAAGCGGTGAGGAGGTGCGGTACCTTATTTATATGTAGCGAAGGTTCAGTTTTCACAGTGAATTTCCCCATTAGAGTAGCAGCGAGAGGGAGTCCAGAGAAAATCCCATTTCCGAGAAATCATTGACAGGAATGTCAGAGCGAAATGTCTGAAAACGTAAGGCTTATTATAAGGTCAATGCTAAAAGCAACAGAGAAAGCTTGAAATTTCAACTTTTTAATACAACCCACGATTAGAACGATGTAGTGTTTGCGCCAAAACAATGCCCTGAATGCTGTGTTGCGACAAAGCACCGTGTTTCACTGCTGAAAAAAATACGATACGACTCTCTTCCCCACTGTATTCGAAGTCACAGACAGTACGTCTCATTATTTACGGGTCAAGTCACTTCCACGGGTCTTCCAGTTTTAATTAGCCCGCTACAATTATTTCGACCGACAGTCAGCGGCCTTTACCACACAAACGCATGTCTCACACACACACACACACACACACACACACACACACACACACACAAACTGGCCAAGTAAAAAGTCAGTTACTGGTTTCTCTTGTACTAATCTACTTGAAACATAAAACGGGAATGCTATGACAATTACCACCAAAAAAAGATCATAGAAAAAAAAATGTATATATATAATAACCTGAAAATACCTGCACAATAAAAGTGCAGTTTAATTAACCCTTGAGGAGCATTTAAAAAAAAAAAAAAACCTGGAGAAAAATCTAATCATCAAATGCAACTTATTGAATGCGGTGCAAAATGTCAACATTTCTTCATCAAGTATAAAAGAATAGAAAGTGGTTCGAAATCATTAAAACACATTTCCCCCATAGGGATGAAAACGCCCCGCTCCTAAATATCAAGAGAGAGACTTCAGCTTTTTTCGTCAGCAAGTGCAAGTACTAATGGCGTCCTCAGCCCTGGGTAAAGAGGAACCCTACACGACACGCGGGAGTGTGTGTGCGCCTCGGCCTGCTGCGCTGCACCGCGTCTTCAGGAGGTAGCCAGCTCAAACGTGATGAACTGTTTGAGTCTCTCGAGGTACTGAGCGTAAAGCTCGATGTCATTGTGCCCGGCGCCCTCCACCCACAGAGGCTCCACGGCGCGCGGGCATCGCTCGTAGATGGCCAAACCGTGGGAGAAATCGATCACTTCGTCTTCTGTGCCGTGGATGACCAGGACTGGAGACGCCACCTTTGACACCTTGTCGATGCTGAAACATATAAGAGACAGAATTTATTTTATTATTATTTTTTGCATTTTATTGCATCACATCGTTTAATCCACTTTACAGGTTTTCTGGTCAAGCAGCTCCAAACTAAGTCAGGAAGAGACTGTCTGGCACATAAGACAATAATTAAAGTTATCAACAACTGTTTGTTTGTTTTTGCATGCCGTTTAAGGAGAAATATGAAATAAATGATACTACAATAATAAACCAGCATGGAAACATAGATTTCATGATTACAATTCTGCGCATCCCATGGAATATTAGTAATAAATTGATGATTCTCAATACCAATTTCAATACTACAGCTAATATGCTGAAGAACACTCATTTTTACTGTTTAACTATATTCAAAAATAAATAAATAAATCTTTAATGGTCAGTAAAGGCCCGTGCACACTAAAAACGATAACTATAAAGATAACTATATTAGTGTCCACACCAGCGGACGATATCGTCTGTTTATTTCAAGAGCACGCTCGTCTGCCGCTTTAAATTCTCGAGCTCGTTATCGCAGGACTGTCTCTGATTGGCTGTCAATGTTTTTATCGTTCATCAGCTGGAAAAAAGTGATTCCAACGATATAGTTTATCTGTGCCTTTATCGTTATAGCTGTGGTGTGGACTCTGCTATTCTTTGATACTGAGAAGGATTTTTAGAACTATAAACTATATCTTTATACAGTGCACAGCATAAATGAGTACACCTCCTCTGAATAAATATAAAAGATGTATTTTCTTAATGATCACTAATATAATTAATATAATTCATGGAAAGATGGCAAAATTGAAACATGGTAAACATATACTTAATAAAAACAACAAAATATATGCCAATATTTTCTGTAAGATAAGTAAATTAGCCAATTTTGTTTAAATGAAGGATTGCAGAAATGAGTACACCCTAGATTGTAATATTCTAGTACTTAGTATGTCCTCCAGAACTTAAAGTACACTGCTCTGACACTTCTTGGCACTGAGTGTACAAGTTCACGACAAATTTTCATATCTGTGCTGTTTAACTCCTGGAGGACGACCTCCTTAAATGCTCTGATCTTTAATGAGGAGTGTTGCTCAGCTCGTCTCAGAATCTCTCACAGCAGCTCAAGAGTGTTAAGATGGAGTGAAATACATGTCCACTGAAGGATTTTCA
>NW_015505319.1:272709-285287 GCF_001515645.1 Sinocyclocheilus grahami | reverse complement strand
TAACCCATACACTTTTTTTTTTTTAAGTAACTTTCAGGATGGTGTACTCATTTTTGCAACACAAAATGTTATCACTTTGATAAGAAAATCTTATTTTGGTGAATAATTTTGCCATTCTTCTTTGGTAACTGATCAAGCAGGCTTGTTGGAACATTATATCGCCAAAGAACCCTAACATGTATTCTAAGTAAAGAGTAATTGCTGAATTTGTTAAATTTTAGAGGGGGTGTACTCATTAATGCTGTGCACTGTAGTTATCGTCCTTGGTATGAACAGGCCTTAAGATTCAAAGAAATTAATACTTTTCAGCAAGGATGCATTAAATTGATCAAATTGACTGTAAAGACATTGACAGTATAATGTTTCTAAATACTTCTTTTAAACTTTTTATTCATCCAAAAAAAATAAAAAATAAAAAATAAAAATCGGGAAAAAAAATGAAGCAGCACGTGTTTTCAACATTGACAATAATCATAAATGTTTCTTGAGCAGCAAATCAGCATATCAGAATGATTTCTGAAGGATCATGTGACACTGAAGACTGGAGGAATGATGCTGAAAATTCAGCTTTGCATCAGATAAATAAATTGCATTAAAATATATTCAAATAGAAAAGTCTTTTTAAATTGTAATTTCACAATATTACTCTTTTACTGTATTTCTGATCAAATAAATTCACAATGCAGTAATAAAATAAATGAAGTCAGTCTGGCAACACAAGACTATACATTTGTTAATTCTTACACTCACAAAATGCAGTTTACACTGCATTTGTCTTATTCAGCATTTTGTCAATAGTCATATAATTGCAGTAAACAATTTAGGATGGTGTTCATAGGTTAATATCCACACCAGCTCCTCCACGGCTACTGCAGGCCTGCTAACTCGCGCGTGATCCTCACAGGACAGTCCAGAGGAGAGTCAAACAGGCATGCTAATTAATTTGTTGCTCAGCATGCCTAATTGTTGCTTATTTTCCTCATTGGTGCACAGGCAATCAAATTTGAATAAGTGAAGAGATTAATGCGTGACAGGCTGATGGAATAATTACCGCCTATGAAGAATGATGCAGTTATCCAAACACTAACCAAATAAACATGCAGCATGAATTTCAAACCAACACATTCCAGTGGATGACTGACAAAGTGTAAATACTGTATTTTTATCAGGCAACACACAGGGGAACGCTTTGTTAAATTGATAGGGCAACTCTTATTAAAATAACTATTTTTCATTCTTTAGCCAGTCAGTCTTTCCCTCTTTAAATCCAAAGGATCCGAAAGTCATTAGCGAATAGTATATTTCATGTGATATAATAGCACAGCGTAAGGATCCCATGACCAAGGAAGTATATAATACAGCGCAGAGAAAAAAAACTTCTCGAGTTTGATCACTTTTGCATGCAGGGCCACTTAGTGTTATATAAGATGGTGCTATAATAAAACAAATGGAATGTGTCTCTCATTTTTTTGCTTTTTTTATTCAAAGGGTCATTTCTATGCATTCAAAGATTTTGGTTTAAAGGGATACTTCACCCAAAAATGAAAATTCTTTCACCAAACAGTTGACGGTAGCCATTGACTTCCATAATTGATGGTAGCCATTGACTTAGTAGGGAAAAAACACTGTTTGGTTATCAATATTCTTCAAAATATCTTCTTTTGTGCTCGACAGAAGAAAGAAGACTCACTAGAGGGTGAGTAAATGCTGACAGAATTTTTGGGTGAACTATCCCTTTAAAGTAGCAAGGAGATCGGTAAAATAATCCATGTGACATCAGGGGTTCAACCATAATTTTACAAAGCTACGAGAATACTTTGTGCGCAAAAGAAAAGAAAAAAAAGACTTTATTCAACAATTCGTCTCCTCCGCGTCACCGTAGCGCCATTTTGGAGAGTATCCACTGAACGCAAACAGCGTATGCTATTCTGTGTCAGCTGTGCCACGCGGATACGTTTTCTACATTGTTTGGGCTTTGATTTGAACGTAAAACAACAAATCCGTGTGGTGCAGCTAACACAGAACAACATACGCTGTTTGCGTTCAGTGGATACTCTCCAAAATGGCACTACGGTGACACGGAGGAGACGCATTGTTGAATAAAGTCGTTTTTTTTTCTTTTGCGCACAAAAAGTATTCTCGTAGCTTCGTAAAATTATGGTTGAACCACTGTAGCGCCATTTTGGAGAGTATCCACTGAACGCAAACAGCGTATGTTGTTCTGTGTTAGCTGTGCCACGCGGATACGTTTTCTACATTGTTTGTGCTTTGATTTGAACGTAAAACAACAAATCCGTGTGGTGCAGCTAACACAGAACTACATACGCTGTTTGCGTTCAGTGGATACTCTCCAAAATGGCACTACGGTGACACGGAGGAGACGCATTGTTGAATAAAGTCGTTTTTTTTTCTTTTGCGCACAAAAAGTATTCTCGTAGCTTCGTAAAATTATGGTTGAACCACTGATGTCACATGGATTATTTTACCGATCTCCTTGCTACGTTTCTGGACTTTGATCGTGTAAGGACCCTTGCTGTCTATGGGAGGGTCAGAGCCCTCAGAATGCATCAAAAATATCTTAATTTGTGTTCCGAAGATGAATGGAGGTCTTACGGGTTTGAAACGACATGAGGGTGACTAATTAATGAGAGAATTTTCATTTTTGGGTGAACTATCCCTTTAAGATCAGTGTTAAAATAAAAAAAATACAGAAAATCAGATGGGGGCAAATACTTTTTCACAGCACTGTATCTGGCGAAATCTATTTGTTAACATTTATATTCTTTATTATATGCAGTAAACTATTTGAAATGTGCCTTATTTTATTTACTACTGAAACAAAGTTTGGATTGGTCAAGTCAGGGATCTTAGCTTTGTTTATTCAGTTATGTCACTGCTGTGAACTACGATTTGCTACTTGCTAATGCTTGTCAGAAGCAGGTGGAACATTTCCATTCAATGCTACATTTTATTGAACAAAAATGTGAAAACACCACTGTGAACAAGAGTCATCATCGATATTTTTAGTCTCTGAAGAGAAATCAGCATATCTGCTATGATAGCATATAGACATCCTCAATTAGGGCTGGGTATCGTTCAAAATTTTCCATATCGATACCGATACCTTGACTTCGATACCGTTTCCTGAACGATACTTTTTTCTATACCAATTTTATGAAATCTATTTTAACAAGATTACATTATCTAAAAAAAAACTTTGGTTTTATTTTTCAGCTTGTTGATGTTTATACAGACTCAAAGCCACTGCACAAAGGAACAAAATGTAACAAACAAAAAAATCAGTGCAAATAGTTTTAATAAAGCGCAAATAGACTTCAGTTTACACATCTGTTAGCTAAATTTACACTAGTGCGTGTGGCAGAATCACCTAGCTCAGACAGAATCGTCATTTCTATTCATTTTCTACTGATTTACTGATAAGCATTAGCAGTTTCTAGCACTGTCTTTATACAGACTCAAAGCCACTGCACCAAGGAACAAAATGTAACAAACAAAAAATCAGTGCAAATAGTTTTAATAAAGCGCAAATAGACTTCAGTTTACACATCTGTTAGCTAAATTTACACTAGTGCATGTGGCAGAATCACCTAGCTCAGACAGAATCGTCATTTCTATTCATTTTCTACTGATTTACTGATAAGCATTAGCAGTTCTATATATATCTATCTATCTATATATATCTATCTATCTATATATCTATATCTATATATCTATCTATCTATATATATATATATATATACACACACATACACACACGTGTGTGTTTGTGTTTTGTTTTTTGTGCAAATTATTTATTCTATTCCCACTAATCTCATTAATACTTTCATTTCAAATTCTTACATTTGATCTATAAATTCAATTGACACTGAAAAATACAACTGCATTAAATAATTATTATGAGATTATTTTAAATATTTTTTAATATTCAAACAAGAAATTATGGTGGAAGAACTATTAAACAGTCGTAATGGTGAATACGTTGTGTGATGTTGCCTAACTGTATTTTAAATGTAAAAACTTTCTATTTTGAATTTTTACCTCAGGATATTGAGTTTCTTAGTGGTGCGCATTTTGATTTCTCCTGGAGAGTCTGCGGGAGCCTCGCCTCAGCAGCGCAACCTTATACTGTCAATAGATGCTTTATATGCTGGGACGCATTCACACTAAATCCTCACGTGTGAGCCACATCTCTGAGTGTCACAGTCGTGGACCGACTGTGCAGACCTATCGGTGTATTAGGCTATAGTAAGATACCACGAGCAGACTGCTCCGTACGTTTTCGCATCTCTCTCGCGGATGTCAAACACTGATCGATCTACGCCTCACTGACGGTGATGAGATTAACTCCTTAGGTATCGAAATTTGGAACCGAACGACAAGACGTTTTTCGATACTCGATGGTATCGAGGCAATTTGGTCGGTGCCTAAAAAGTATTGAACTCGATACCCAGCCCCATCTTCAATGCTAGCAAACATCAACTAAAAGCCACAAAACTGCATTCTGATTTCATGACGTCTGTAAGAGAGCAGAACTGATTTGAGGCTCTGGCTGACTTTACCTTCACCTGACTCATCTTTTTCTTATTAAAACCTCTACCACCTCCGCACTCTTAATCCAAATGTTTTTTTCTTTTCTTTTTCCCCACCCTGAACGATTCACTCTAGCCTAGTTTTGGACTTTCCATCCATTCCTGCACTTTGATAAAATACTTTGTAAAATATCAATATTCAGTACCATCAGTACCATTAATACCATGAGGATAAAAATGCCACACCATTTAGGGAAGAAAATTGGAGCAGTATCTAAATTAATTTACTTTTGACCATAGTCAAAGTAATTCATCAACTGAAACTGAGGGGGAGTTTACATGACAAGGTTTTCAACTAAAAAAAACTAAATCTTTTGTGTATTTTGGTCATTCATTTAGATGACAATTTGGAATACTATGTAATCTTACACTGCAAAATAATAACTCAAAAAAGATTAAAAGATAACATCATAATTATTTACTGAACCCTTAATCACAATTATATAATAAAAGCCAAAAAACAGACAATTAATCGTGATAATCGTGACTATTTTTTAGACAATTAATCGTCAGCCAAATTTCATAATCGTGACAGTCCTAATGGTGACATCATTCGTATGTGCATTACGTGTTCAGTCTATAGGAATAAGTATGTGCACAGGCGCGTAGTGTTTCTTTACAAAACAACACTGCCGCCTACTGGCCTGGCATGCATAATACTGCATTTATATTCTGTGTCGTGAATCTGTGTGAACGGGAATCATTTTGACAACGCTGGCATCTGAACAGTAACATTTTAAAAAATGTGAAGGAAAAACCATAAACATCATGATTTTCTGTAACGCTGCTTTGAAACTTGACAACAGGTTTGCAAATGTTTCTTTGTAGAAAACTAAAGAAATGCATGAAAGTGTGAAACTAATCATCTCTCCACAAAAATGCTGGGAAATATGCAAACATGACCAAGTCACAGCACATTCAGAGGGAAGGTTCATGCACTTACTGAAAACACCAGAACATGAGCTGCTCACGCGTAGCAAACAATGACTCAATATGCTCTATAACACACGAAACAAAGGACTATATACTTTAATTCAAATATATATTCAGCGTCTTGAAGTCAGAGAGAAGATAAAGCAAGAAAGCACAGCTGGTGCATCGATACTGCGGAAAATGCGTATTGAAACAGTTTCAAATATTCAAAATCAACATGTATTGAAAAATCAATACACTACTGACTGGGAGTCTGTTTAAAAAGACGCTCATGTTTCATTGGAGTTCAAGAGTTCATTTGAAGAAAGCAAAGACAACATGATCCAAGGAGCAGGAAAGGGAAGGGAAGCAATATCGTAAGAGCAAATATGAGATGAGACTCCGTCTCTCTGTTCCTCTTTACCCCTCGCCGGTCTCCAAGAGACCTTGACTGTAGGAGTCAACCCTCGCCGCATTTTAATATTCAAGCCACGCCACACTGCAGCCGGCAAATCTACAGAGACAGGCGAGTCATTAAACTTTCATTCAGCCTGACTGTCCATTCACAACAGGCTTTGTGAACACCCACCAAATCTCACTCACACACCCTCCAGAGTCCCTCGAGTCTGCTGGATCTGGAATCAGTAACTGGAAGAGAAATCCTGGAATTGGCAATGGTGGCTTCCTAAACTCAGACCACCAGATTTGCTTCCAGTCTTGTAATCTTATAATCTGAGGATTGTTCAGGGTGTTGTGTTTGTTTGAAGGAGGCGTTCATGCTGACAGTGTTTCAGTGGTGTAATGTTACGAAGTAATAATACTTCGTTACAGTACTTAAGTATTTTTTGGGAGTATCTGTACTTTACTTGAGTTTTTATATATTTCAGCCAACTTTTACTTTTACTCCGATACATTTCCCCGAAGCATATTCGTTACTTACTACAAAATAGTCAGAAGTCAGAAGAACACGGACTGCAGGAAAGCATGTTTGACGAATCAGCGGTCTGGCGTTTGCAAGTTAAGACTCCTAAAAAACACCTTTGCTCATGTGCAAACAAGTGCGCGCACAACAGCGGATGATTCATTTTCCACTCAAGTCGAGGCTGGGGTGTGTGCGATATACAGTATATCTGCGATAATATGATAAGTGTTGTTGTAATGATGTGCGATATGACATTATCAAGTACGCTATATCACCAAATCACACACAGAGTGCACGCACATTGATTTATTAGTGAAGTGAAGTGACGTGTGGCCAAGTATGGTGACCCATACTCGGAATTAGTGCTCTGCATTTACCCATCCAAAGTGCACACACACAGCAGTGAACACACACAAACTGTGAACACACACCCGGAGCAGTGGGCAGCCATTTATGCTGCAGCGCCCGGGGAGCAGTTGGGGTTCGGTGCCTTGCTCAAGGGCACCTCAGTCGTGGTATTGCAGGTGGGAGAGAGTGCTGTACATTCACTCCCCCCACCTACAATCCCTGCCGGTACGAGACTCGAACCCACAACCTTTGGGTTATGAGTCCAACTCTCTAACCATTAGGTTACGACTTCCCAAGCGCACGTCTATTAAAATTCAAAATTCCAGGCATTCTAAATGCTTCTGTATGCTTTTTATATTTATATAATTTAATATAGCCTAGTTAACTTAATCACACAAAGAGAACCATTTTTCTGCAGATATCAGCATGATAACACATTTAATAATCATTTTATAGAAGTTCAGTAAAGCAATAAGTGACTTACATTTTAGACATAATATTGCTTGTTTTTGCTCAATTTTGCTAACGAAAATCGTTCCAAACAAAGGTCACAGCACTGTTTTGCGTCTCCGAGCAATGAACGGTTTACACTTATTGAATGAATCAGCTTTTTGAACGAATCGGTTGAATAAATGATTCAGTGATTCACTCATTAACACAGTCAAATGCTTTGTTCCTGAATGAATCAGCCGTTTGAATGAATCGGTTGAATCTCAATGACTCACTCATTAACAGTCACTTGCTGACACCTACTGGCGGTTTTAATTTCACATTTCGACTTTTTTTGCATATTTTAAATTATTTCAAATATCAGTATTCAACATTTTACGTTAAAATCAAAACATTAGGCCTATTTATGCATCTGTAACTGCAGTTTAAATACATCCATGTCGCCTCTGAGAAACATAAACTGTGTAAATACATCTAAACGCTATTTCAGATGCAGATTCCAGAAATGATTTCTTATGTTGGAATGAAAAACACTAAGTACCGGATGAAGTGCTTCTTATTCTTACCCAAAAATACAAAATGGAAGAAAAAGTTCAAACTGAACACAATCTTGCTACTCAAGCTGTATATGAAAATTTTTATATACACAGTAATGTACTTTTACGTTCAATACTTAAGTACGTTTAAGATTTAAAAAATACTTTCGTACTTAAGTACAATAAATATCACATACTTTAAGACTTTTACTCAAGTAATATTCTAAACGGTGACTTCAACTTCTACCAAAGTAATTTTCTGGTAAGATATCTGTACTTTTACTTGAGTATGGCTTTCAGGTACTTTATACACCACTGCAGTGTTTTGAAATGACCCCAGGTCAATCGTTTTTAACAAGAGTGGATGATTTCCACTGAGCGTGAGCGCCAGCGACTGATGGCGAAAGTTGAGTAGAGATCAACAGTGATGCAATGTGACAACTAGTGCAGACGCTTGCCTGTCAGCTCATACAGTTGAGTACGACTGCCAACTAGCAACAGAGACCTTCGACGTTCAATCTGCGATCACTGTGAACGCACCTTCAGCTAGGTATATGAAGTGGCATCTGTTGCACATCTCTCAGCACTGGTTGGGTTGCCATAAGGGGTTGTGGGGGAAAAAACAGCTGTTTCTCTCCAAGACCGTTGAGGAACATCTGTACTGCACTCTGATAACAAATTAATTATGTAAAATTAATTCTAACCAAATTATGAAACACCAGCCTCTTTCAACCCCCAAATGCACCATTTCTTTCAAAAATGAAAAGTTTGTGATTATTTACTACAAACCCTTGTGTGGAGCACAAAAAGAGCATTTTGAAAAATTTTCATGCAGCTACGAGTTCATAATGGAGCTGCACAATCAAAATAAAATTAATATCCTTCATACATCCATGACTAATATTTTTCTTAAATGCTTGATTTTTTTATAGTGAAATAATATAATTTGACCATATAATTTATTACAATATTTATGTATTATTATTATTATTGTAAAGATATATTGATATATAAAATCACAATGTTTGGCCAAACTGTTCAGTGCTATTAAACCAAGTCCAGCAAACATGGAACTTTTTTTTAAATCACTTTTTAAAATTGCAGGTCAGAGAAACTGCAATTATACTTTTTCCCCTAATCACTAAAACTTATTTTTTAATAATAATACTTTATTGTAACCAAATGTCAAGCTCAAAAAAGACCGAACAAAAGCACCATGAAAGTTTTAAGATTCATGCACTATTTTCATAGTCTTCTGAAGCCATTCTACAGCTTTGTGGGAGGAACAGACCTAGGTTCTTTTGTGAATAATGACCTAAATATTCGTCTAACACTCATAAAAACCATCACGTGACTTTGGAAGACCGCAAAAAAACTACTTAAGCTGCTTTTATGTAGTTTTGTTGTCCTTTTTGAGGTTTGCAATGTCATTATGAACCACCATTGTATGGAAAGAGCTGCAAGAAGATTCCTCAAATGTTCCTTTTGAGCTCTATGAGAGAAAAGAACAGGTTTTAAACCACAGGAGGGTGAGTAAAGGTTGTGGGGACGAATTTCAAGCCTCAGTTTGACCTTGGCACTATATCACAACCTTCATCTGACTGGGTGAAAGCAAAAAACTATTTACTTGAAGTTTCATCAGTCCTAATCCCACCACTTCAGTCCTCATAACTCTACTCCTCATCTTGCTCAAACAAAAAAAAATCCACCCAATTTCGAATCCACCCACTCCAAGATTTCACATTTTATTAAGGGGAACGAACGACGTGTTAAACCATAATGCTTTTGACAAATTGCAAGCCAGCGTCAAGACAGCTAGCTCATTAACAGCTCCCGTCAGCTGGCTTCGTGTTCATTAGGGGTTTTTGACGGGGCCGGCTGGTGAGCTATTAGAACACAGAGACGGTTCAATCTCTCACGACTGCAGCCTCTCATTATGAAACCCTGACAGAGCTGAAGGAGTAGAAGAGAATCAGGCCTTCACGACTCCCATTCATCACCCAAAAGAGAGCGAGAAAAAGAACATCTGCCTCAGAGAGAGAATCACTTTGATTACAATGAAACACGCCCCCGACCGTCGCTAATTTCACCCGGTCTGGAGTAGAGCGAGAGAGAGAGAAACGAGACGGAGGAGGTTTCCATCAGTCTCCGTTTCCATTTCTTAAGCCTCAACAGCATTCTTTCGGAGAGCTACGGCTTGTAATCCTCCCAGTATAGCCCTTAATCTTGCAATTTGATCTTGTTGCAATTTAATTCGATTTAAATATGAAGTCGGATAAAACGGGATCAGCGATTAAAAGACGCTGGCGTCTAGTCGCATTTAATCCAGAAATCGACATTCTGCTTTCCGATTCAGACCCAACTTTACTGAGGCTTGACCTTCAATGCTTTTTAAAGAACGACTTGGATATATATATATATTTTTTTTTTTACCTCCTTCTGTTCCTTCCCTCTTCAAGTGCAGATCAAGAAAGTCTTTCATGAACAGTTTAAACACAGGGATTGAAGACCTGTGACCTCCGTCAGCATCTCAAAGACGACTTGACGAAAAAATCCAGGAGTATCGGGTCAACATCCAAATGAGCAGTCATGTGAGCTCCTTAGAGGTGCTACCCATAAACCTATTAGGATGCCTCTTAAGAGCGAAATCTGATCACCGTTGAAACAAGGTAGAATTCTAAGAAACAAAACTAATGACAAAACAGTGAAACCAAAGTCCGTTTAAGGCAAGTCAGTTCACTTGGCATACACTTAAAATCTTTCACCTGAAAGAAAATAACAGGCAGAAAAAATGGGCAAAAATAGTAGGGACTATGTAATCGGTTTTATCTTTACCTAAATGTATTTAATTTTTTCTGGATTCCATTTTCCCCTCATTCAGTTTTAATGGTTAAATTAAATTGTAATAATCCAAAATTATATACGTCTAATTAACTGAAATAATGAATTTTACACAATCTAACGTTGATTTATTATTTTAACAAAAATAAAATGTTTAGGGCCCTATTAAATTAGCTTTATTTATTAAATTCAGATTTATTTTCCCCAAAATATTTGTTATCGCTTTTAATGTTTTTGGATTTCGTTTGAATGGTTTAGTTAAATATTAATAATCAAACATGCCAATTGAATTCATAAAACTTTAATAACTTTATAATAATAATAATAATTATTATTATTATTATTATTTTATTTATTTATTTTACAATAATATGGTCTTATGAAATGGTTAAATTTTTTCTGGATTTATGATTTTACAAATTTATCATCAAAAAGAGTGGTAATCAAATGAAGGCATGAAACGATACAAATTTAATTAAAGCTTTTAAAAAGTAAATCAAATGAAAATTTACAAATTTCTTTTTTTGTGCTGCACAACAGATGTTTAATGTTAAAATTAAACTTGATATAAAAACAAAAATTTGTCAAGTTCCATGACATTCCGTATTATACTGTAAATGTATTTTTTATGACCGGTTTAGTGAATTGGACCAGGTTTTCTGCATCACAGAAATCATAGGGCCCTAAAATTGTAACTTGTTTGACATGGAGGAAAAAGCAGCATGCACTTGAAATGATCCAGTTTTAATCTATTTAAATGTAAGCACCAGCTGATAGTGACATCTTGTCAGAAAGGGCTCACAATTACAACTGATGAGACGACGAGAACACCCACTCTGATGTGTTATGAGATGCACGCTGAGAAATCCAGACGGCTGACGAATGCTCAGTCTGACTGATTGCAAATTCAGTTTACATTTGCTTTCAAAGGCAGATATACTTGTACCAAAAATCTATTTGAGAGTTACTTTGAGGTCACTGTGCTTTGGGTCAGTAAGATTTTATTTTATAAATTAATTAATATTTTATTAAGCAAGGTTGCATAAAGACATTTATAATGTAACAAGAGATTTCTATTTAAAATAAATGCGGTTTTAAACTAAAATAATTCATGCAAAATTAAAATAAGTTATTTTAAACTTTCTATTGAAAGAAATAGTTTCCACAAAAATTGTAAGCAGCATAACTGATTTCAACACTGATAATAATCAGAAATGTTTCTTTAGCAGCAAATCAGCCAATTAGAATGATTTAAGACTGGAGTAATGATGCTGAAAATTCAGCTTTGCATCACAGGAATAAATTGCATTTTAAAATATATTAACATAGAAAACTGTTATTTTAAATTGTAATAATATTACAGAATATTACAGTTTTTTTCCTGTATTTTTGACCAAATAAATGCGTTGGTGACCAGAAGAGACTTTTCAAAAACATTTTACTGACTCAAACTTTTCAATGGCATTGGTTTTACCAATAACTGAAAAGTGAGACTTGAATTTTAGGGTACAATTTGTCACAGTTTACTTTAGTTCATTTATGTAAGTGAGGATAGCAAAATAGAGTGTCCTGCACCCACTAGTAAAAAAATATCAAAAATGATATCTAGTCTCTGAATAATTTTTGGTTTGACTGTATATCCTTCTGTTATTTTCACACTTAATTATGCCCATTAAAATGTATTTTACAAGTTTGTGTTACTTTCACTGTTAATGTTTTGCTCAGTGGTACATCATCTTTAATTTAATAGCATTAGAGCTGCTCCATTGCAGCGGCTGTAATCACGCGCTTTGCTGTAATAATACAGGGAACCACTCGTTATAAATCTCCTAACTGTGATATTTTCAGAAATAGAAGTCGTGTTTTTTCATCTGAAACGTGCTGCGATTTATATTCCAAAGCCACTCATATAATGCAGAAACACTCATGAAGCAAGCAAAACACGCGCAACGCGTGCAC
>NW_015505319.1:266361-272430 GCF_001515645.1 Sinocyclocheilus grahami | reverse complement strand
CTCTCTCTCTCTCTCCCTACCGTTAAGTAACTTGTGCATTGTTTTACTTGTTTTTGACATATCCAAACTACAAACTTTCCAGAGATGTCTGTGAGAAAGGTATATTCACTCCACAAGCTAACATACTAACATCTGTGCCGCCGCGCGCTCAATCCACTCAGTGTGCTTTGTTTATCAGCTCGCGCACACCAGCTATACAGTCAATACTGATTGTTTAACATTATATTCATTGCATACATATACTTCATAGACATCCTTAATCTCTAATAACTCCATTCTGCTGTCTGTTGTTGGTGTTTCATTGTCTGAATATGGCACTTATCACATGCTGTGTGGTATCGGCGGTTGGTATCGGGGCATTTTAACAAGTACGAGTACAGGAGCTCAGTATCGGGCCCGATACCGGTGCATCCCTAGTTACAGCCGAGATGAAGGAAATGAGATTCAGAGGTAACGCATGCACGCCTCACCCAACACCTTCAGGGAATAGCAATGCACGTTCACAGAAACAGACAAGGGTGTCATCTATCACGACAGGGGGTTTCAAAAGAACTTCTTCGATTTTACCAGGAATACTGAAGATAATCTGTGTAATCTAACGTTTTTCAAACTGTGTATTATAATAGTACAAGAGCAACTGCAGTTTCAAGCTGCCGTTCAAGGGTTTCCGTGACCGGAGCTATTACACACATGTGACTCAGGAGCACAAAACCAGTCTTAAGTCGCTGGAGTATATTTGTAGCAATAGCCAAAAATACACTGTATGGGTCAAAATTATAGATTTTTCTTTTAAGCCAAAAATCATTAGGATATTAAGTAAAGATCATGTTCCATGAAGATATTTTGTAAATTTCCTACTGTAAATATATTAAAACGTAATTTTTGATTAGTAATATGCATTGCTAAGAACTCCATTTGGACAACTTTAAAGGCAATTTTCTTAATATTTTGATTTTTTTTGCACCCTCAGATTCCAGATTTTCAAATAGTTGTATCTTGGCCAAGTATCTTGGCCTATCCTAACAAACCATACATCAATGGAAAGCTTATTTATTCAGCTTTCAGATTATGTACAAATCTCAATTTTGAAAAATTGACCCTTATGACTGGTTTTGTGGTCCCGGGTCACATATAGATGTTCACGACAACATGTCCAAGCAAAACACAGCTTCTGTCAGCGCAGACGTCCTGCAGTTCTCAGGTTTGAGAGGACTTCGCAGGAGATTTAGAGAGATTTTATTTGACAATGCATTAAAGCTTCTGTCCCTGGCAGTGAGACTGAAACAAAGCCTGCATGCACTTATACTGTACAAGACACGTCTGAGTGTTAACTGCAGACCTGTTGTATCAGGCACGGTATTAAAGTTCCCTCATTCAGACCTTAGAATAGCACCACAATACAATAACCAGCCATTATTTTCTTTCTTATGCTGTACAGCTATAGTCCATCCACATGTCCAGTATCTGCTGTATCTAGTAGGAGTGGAATAATGTCACAGTAGGAGTAATTTTATGTAGTAGATACATTTTATATGTCAGATACACTAGCCATAGGCGGAGGGTGAACCAACTCCAGGGTAAGGCTAAAAGCAGCCAAATGTATTAAACATCATAAACCCGTCTTTTTAGCCAAGAACCAGACATGGGTGTCATGTAAGCTAAAAAAATGTTTAATAGGACTGAATTTGTATTTAACGTGATTACAATTTAATAAAAACATTAGAAATTGATAATTACATAACGTTTCCTTTCCACGGCTATTCAAACAGCGAATAAATTATATATAGAAAGTGACATTATCATCACTAACATTGATCTACCGCGAGTTTAAGCACTCTCTCAAAAAAAAATAATAACTATGGTTATAATCACTGAAGCTGTATACACTGTGAAATGAATCTCTTACTTACATTGTACGAACATTTGCTCTTTGTTGCTTATGATGAGAGAATTCGCAAGAGTCCGGTATTCAGTCAGCGAACGCGCACGTGTAACGTTTCCTGCTCTTGGTTGAAAAAATTATTTTTTGCGCACTCAACAAAACTGATGAGAATGAACGATGACTCATCTGAACTCCTCTGATTGGCCATTGCATTCCTAAGCTCAACAGAATTGTGCGTGATTGGTTAAAATGCGCAACACTGTAAAAACGCCTAAAATGAAATACGGTGCAACATGAGCAGATCTTAATTTAATGCCGCAATCGAAACTGTCTATTCATATTCACTCTTTTAGCAACAGACGTAATAGATTTAATTTGTTTGTGCAGGGGCATTTTTGTCCAATTTAGTGGCATTTTTGCCCCAAGTCCCGTGGCCAGGGGAAGGCTTACACACGCTCCGCCTATGACATAGCGTTTAAAGATTTGGGGTCAGTAAGATTTTTAATGTTTTGGAAGTCTCTAGGTTGCATTAATTTGATCACAAATAAAGTAAAAACAGTGTGAAATATTGAAAACAACTTTTCTATTTGAATATATTTTAAAAATGTAATTTATGGCAAACCTCTTTTTTCAGAATTCTTTTATGAACAGAAATTTCAAAACAGCATTTATTTAAACTAAAAATGTTTTGTTACATTATAAATGTCTTTACTGTCACTTTTTGATCACTTTAAAGCATCCTTGCTGAATAAAATGTATACATTTCTTTCTTTCTTTCAATCAATCAATAATCCTACTGATCCCTACAACTGTAGTGTGTATCTCAATTAAGTCTGGGAAAGCGACTTGGAAACTTTGCCAAGATGTAAGCTACAAACTAACAAAAAAACAACAACATCTACAATATATTATACTTATGAAATGTTTCCTAACATATTTATCTTACAAATATCCTATAAAATCAATCCAAAACAACCTGATCATTTAAATTTTATGAGTGTTATTTTTCTGTAACAGAAAAGGATTTCTTTTTTTAATAAATGAAAAATCTCAAATACATGGCAGCCAGAGTTGTTAATGTTAAACTAAAAGTATTAAAAATAATTTTCAGCAATTGAAATAAATAAAAAAAAAAATTTAACTGCCAAAAATCATTAGGATATTAAGTAAAGATCATGTTCCATGAAGATATTTTGTAAATTTCCTACTGTAAATATATTAAAACGTAATTTTTGATTAGTAATATGCATTGCTAAGAACTCCATTTGGACAACTTTAAAGGCAATTTTCTTAATATTTTGATTTTTTTTGCACCCTCAGATTCCAGATTTTCAAATAGTTGTATCTTGGCCAAGTATCTTGGCCTATCCTAACAAACCATACATCAATGGAAAGCTTATTTATTCAGCTTTCAGACTATGTACAAATCTCAATTTTGAAAAATTGACCCTTATGACTGGTTTTGTGGTCCCGGGTCACATATAGATGTTCACGACAACATGTCCAAGCAAAACACAGCTTCTGTCAGCGCAGACGTCCTGCAGTTCTCAGGTTTGAGAGGACTTCGCAGGAGATTTAGAGAGATTTTATTTGACAATGCATTAAAGCTTCTGTCCCTGGCAGTGAGACTGAAACAAAGCCTGCATGCACTTATACTGTACAAGACACGTCTGAGTGTTAACTGCAGACCTGTTGTATCAGGCACGGTATTAAAGTTCCCTCATTCAGACCTTAGAATAGCACCACAATACAATAACCAGCCATTATTTTCTTTCTTATGCTGTACAGCTATAGTCCATCCACATGTCCAGTATCTGCTGTATCTAGTAGGAGTGGAATAATGTCACAGTAGGAGTAATTTTATGTAGTAGATACATTTTATATGTCAGATACACTAGCCATAGGCGGAGGGTGAACCAACTCCAGGGTAAGGCTAAAAGCAGCCAAATGTATTAAACATCATAAACCCGTCTTTTTAGCCAAGAACCAGACATGGGTGTCATGTAAGCTAAAAAAATGTTTAATAGGACTGAATTTGTATTTAACGTGATTACAATTTAATAAAAACGTTAGAAATTGATAATTACATAACGTTTCCTTTCCACGGCTATTCAAACAGCGAATAAATTATATATAGAAAGTGACATTATCATCACTAACATTGATCTACCGCGAGTTTAAGCACTCTCTCAAAAAAAAATAATAACTATGGTTATAATCACTGAAGCTGTATACACTGTGAAATGAATCTCTTACTTACATTGTACGAACATTTGCTCTTTGTTGCTTATGATGAGAGAATTCGCAAGAGTCCGGTATTCAGTCAGCGAACGCGCACGTGTAACGTTTCCTGCTCTTGGTTGAAAAAATTATTTTTTGCGCACTCAACAAAACTGATGAGAATGAACGATGACTCATCTGAACTCCTCTGATTGGCCATTGCATTCCTAAGCTCAACAGAATTGTGCGTGATTGGTTAAAATGCGCAACACTGTAAAAACGCCTAAAATGAAATACGGTGCAACATGAGCAGATCTTAATTTAATGCCGCAATCGAAACTGTCTATTCATATTCACTCTTTTAGCAACAGACGTAATAGATTTAATTTGTTTGTGCAGGGGCATTTTTGTCCAATTTAGTGGCATTTTTGCCCCAAGTCCCGTGGCCAGGGGAAGGCTTACACACGCTCCGCCTATGACATAGCGTTTAAAGATTTGGGGTCAGTAAGATTTTTAATGTTTTGGAAGTCTCTAGGTTGCATTAATTTGATCACAAATAAAGTAAAAACAGTGTGAAATATTGAAAACAACTTTTCTATTTGAATATATTTTAAAAATGTAATTTATGGCAAACCTCTTTTTTCAGAATTCTTTTATGAACAGAAATTTCAAAACAGCATTTATTTAAACTAAAAATGTTTTGTTACATTATAAATGTCTTTACTGTCACTTTTTGATCACTTTAAAGCATCCTTGCTGAATAAAATGTATACATTTCTTTCTTTCTTTCAATCAATCAATAATCCTACTGATCCCTACAACTGTAGTGTGTATCTCAATTAAGTCTGGGAAAGCGACTTGGAAACTTTGCCAAGATGTAAGCTACAAACTAACAAAAAAACAACAACATCTACAATATATTATACTTATGAAATGTTTCCTAACATATTTATCTTACAAATATCCTATAAAATCAATCCAAAACAACCTGATCATTTAAATTTTATGAGTGTTATTTTTCTGTAACAGAAAAGGATTTCTTTTTTTAATAAATGAAAAATCTCAAATACATGGCAGCCAGAGTTGTTAATGTTAAACTAAAAGTATTAAAAATAATTTTCAGCAATTGAAATAAATAAAAAAAAAATATTTAACTTTAGGAACAATTTATAATATTGCCTTAGCAACTAACTGAAATACGCTTAAATACGTAATTTACTGAAACTGTAATATTTTTTATAGATTTGATAGCTATATAGAAATAAAAAATTGTAAAGCACAAACTTACTAAAACTAAAATGTATATAACTGAAACTATAAAAATGAACGCTAAATCAAAGTACTTTAACAGTACATAAATAATACTAAAATAAGACTGCTGACAGCTTTAAACTTGAATACATTTACACTAAACATAACACCCTCGCTTAAACAGTGATGAAAAGCAGCATTTGACAAATATTCCACAACACAAAAATAAACCAAAACCGGTTTTAAACCTGTTCATTTACATGAACCAAAACAAACGTTTCCAACGCTATGTGAGAGCAGTAAAGATGCGTATTAATTGCTGTAAAAATGGCTTGTTACTTGAAAAGTTAAGACTATTTTAAAAACAGCTGAACTAATGTCACACTTCTGAAAAGGGTCAATTTAGTAGTGCCACTGCTTTTTAAATTTAAAAATACATTAAATAAAGGTATAAATATATTAACCATCTCCACTGATAGCCATATAGATATAGAGATACTACAGTATAAACGGTATATCAATCTCCATTGTTAACATTTCTAACATTAACACCATCTAGGTTGCAGAACTAGATGAAAACCATAACAGTTTGCATACCGCAATTCTCCAAACATGCAATAAACATATGCAAATCATGTCTGCTGTCCAAATTCAAACCTCAAATTTAATTTCATTACTCGCCGTCTACAACCACTTTCAATTTCAAGCAAAAAAAA
>NW_015505319.1:211141-266118 GCF_001515645.1 Sinocyclocheilus grahami | reverse complement strand
TCTCAGGTTTGAGAGGACTTCGCAGGAGATTTAGAGAGATTTTATTTGACAATGCATTAAAGCTTCTGTCCCTGGCAGTGAGACTGAAACAAAGCCTGCATGCACTTATACTGTACAAGACACGTCTGAGTGTTAACTGCAGACCTGTTGTATCAGGCACGGTATTAAAGTTCCCTCATTCAGACCTTAGAATAGCACCACAATACAATAACCAGCCATTATTTTCTTTCTTATGCTGTACAGCTATAGTCCATCCACATGTCCAGTATCTGCTGTATCTAGTAGGAGTGGAATAATGTCACAGTAGGAGTAATTTTATGTAGTAGATACATTTTATATGTCAGATACACTAGCCATAGGCGGAGGGTGAACCAACTCCAGGGTAAGGCTAAAAGCAGCCAAATGTATTAAACATCATAAACCCGTCTTTTTAGCCAAGAACCAGACATGGGTGTCATGTAAGCTAAAAAAATGTTTAATAGGACTGAATTTGTATTTAACGTGATTACAATTTAATAAAAACATTAGAAATTGATAATTACATAACGTTTCCTTTCCACGGCTATTCAAACAGCGAATAAATTATATATAGAAAGTGACATTATCATCACTAACATTGATCTACCGCGAGTTTAAGCACTCTCTCAAAAAAAAATAATAACTATGGTTATAATCACTGAAGCTGTATACACTGTGAAATGAATCTCTTACTTACATTGTACGAACATTTGCTCTTTGTTGCTTATGATGAGAGAATTCGCAAGAGTCCGGTATTCAGTCAGCGAACGCGCACGTGTAACGTTTCCTGCTCTTGGTTGAAAAAATTATTTTTTGCGCACTCAACAAAACTGATGAGATTGAACGATGACTCATCTGAACTCCTCTGATTGGCCATTGCATTCCTAAGCTCAACAGAATTGTGCGTGATTGGTTAAAATGCGCAACACTGTAAAAACGCCTAAAATGAAATACGGTGCAACATGAGCAGATCTTAATTTAATGCCGCAATCGAAACTGTCTATTCATATTCACTCTTTTAGCAACAGACGTAATAGATTTAATTTGTTTGTGCAGGGGCATTTTTGCCCCAAGTCCCGTGGCCAGGGGAAGGCTTACACACGCTCCGCCTATGACATAGCGTTTAAAGATTTGGGGTCAGTAAGATTTTTAATGTTTTGGAAGTCTCTAGGTTGCATTAATTTGATCACAAATAAAGTAAAAACAGTGTGAAATATTGAAAACAACTTTTCTATTTGAATATATTTTAAAAATGTAATTTATGGCAAACCTCTTTTTTCAGAATTCTTTTATGAACAGAAATTTCAAAACAGCATTTATTTAAACTAAAAATGTTTTGTTACATTATAAATGTCTTTACTGTCACTTTTTGATCACTTTAAAGCATCCTTGCTGAATAAAATGTATACATTTCTTTCTTTCTTTCAATCAATCAATAATCCTACTGATCCCTACAACTGTAGTGTGTATCTCAATTAAGTCTGGGAAAGCGACTTGGAAACTTTGCCAAGATGTAAGCTACAAACTAACAAAAAAACAACAACATCTACAATATATTATACTTATGAAATGTTTCCTAACATATTTATCTTACAAATATCCTATAAAATCAATCCAAAACAACCTGATCATTTAAATTTTATGAGTGTTATTTTTCTGTAACAGAAAAGGATTTCTTTTTTTAATAAATGAAAAATCTCAAATACATGGCAGCCAGAGTTGTTAATGTTAAACTAAAAGTATTAAAAATAATTTTCAGCAATTGAAATAAATAAAAAAAAAAATTTAACTTTAGGAACAATTTATAATATTGCCTTAGCAACTAACTGAAATACGCTTAAATACGTAATTTACTGAAACTGTAATATTTTTTATAGATTTGATAGCTATATAGAAATAAAAAATTGTAAAGCACAAACTGGGAAGGCTTACACACGCTCCGCCTATGACATAGCGTTTAAAGATTTGGGGTCAGTAAGATTTTTAATGTTTTGGAAGTCTCTAGGTTGCATTAATTTGATCACAAATAAAGTAAAAACAGCAACAGTGTGAAATATTGAAAACAACTTTTCTATTTGAATATATTTTAAAAATGTAATTTATGGCAAACCTCTTTTTTCAGAATTCTTTTATGAACAGAAATTTCAAAACAGCATTTATTTAAACTAAAAATGTTTTGTTACATTATAAATGTCTTTACTGTCACTTTTTGATCACTTTAATGCATCCTTGCTGAATAAAATGTATACATTTCTTTCTTTCTTTCTTTCAATCAATCAATAATCCTACTGATCCCTACAACTGTAGTGTGTATCTCAATTAAGTCTGGGAAAGCGACTTGGAAACTTTGCCAAGATGTAAGCTACAAACTAACAAAAAAAACAACAACATCTACAATATATTATACTTATGAAATGTTTCCTAACATATTTATCTGACAAATATCCTATAAAATCAATCCAAAACAAACTGATCATTTAAATTTTATGAGTGTTATTTTTCTGTAACAGAAAAGGATTTCTTTTTTTAATAAATGAAAAATCTCAAATACATGGCAGCCAGAGTTGTTAATGTTAAACTAAAAGTATTAAAAATAATTTTCAGCAATTGAAATAAATAAAAAAAAAATATTTAACTTTAGGAACAATTTATAATATTGCCTTAGCAACTAACTGAAATACGCTTAAATACGTAATTTACTGAAACTGTAATATTTTATGTTAACGTACATTTTTCAGGTTTCATGAAAAGAAAATTCAAAAGAACCTTTTACAGCATTAAACGTTGGTAGCACTAGTTAACTTAATTCGGTCCCATTAGTTAATGTTAGTTAATGCATTAACTAACATTAAGTAACAATGAGAAATACATTTGCTACAGTATTTATTACATTTGTTAACTTTAGTAAATAAAATATAATTGTTCATTGTTAATTCATGTTAGCTCAAGTCCATTACGTAATATGAATAGATGCAACTTATGTTTTTAATCATGTATTAGTACATTCTGAAATTAATTTTATGCAGTAATGATAGTATGGTATGTTAATGTTAGTTGTAGTTAACTACATTACTAATAAATGGATCATTGTAAAGCATTATCCAAAATGTCACCAGTCACTTTTGATCAATTGTATGCATCTTTACTGAATAAACATATTAATGTCTCTAGATAGAGATCAAATTAAGTCCATAAAACACATTTGTTACCTAAACTAAAATGTCAAATTAAATATAAAAAATGTATTTTCTCTCATTTTCATTTAGTTCAACTTGATCTACTAAAATAAATAACAAACTATAAAAACAAGCAAATAAAAACAAAATTACTAACACTTCAACTTAACTTAAAATGATAGATAGATAGAAATATATATATATATATATATAGTGGGTAACAGCATCTCAATGATACTAAAATAACACTGTAGTGCATCTAGAAGAGTCTGCATTCACGTGCAATGCATTCTGGTCCACAGATGTTTGGATCTTACCTCGGGAAGGCATCGAAACAGTAGGTTTTGCGGGTGTCGGGAAAGGCCACACGCAAGCCGGACATGAGGGGAGAGTGGAGGATCACTGCCGCGCACTCGTACCGGGCCGCCAGGTCCACCGTCGGCACTGTCCCTATGCTCTGCCCATACAGGATGATGTTTTCCGGAGTCACTCCATACCTTCAGATTGACAAAGAGAGAGAAGAAATTAAAAAGCTGTAAATCATTACATACCATATCAACACTTCAAGCATGGTACAAATCGGTCACCCTCTCATCAGTGTGGGTTAAATTACTTCAATGCAACGATGCTCCGATCGATCGGCCGGAGATCATTATCGGCCGATCTCATGAACCGATTGCAATTTGATGACGTCAACGCGTAACGACGTACATGATGCGTGGGGACGTAAATTATGGTGCCGCAGTCATGTCATCGCCGGTGTGGAAATGTTATGACGTTTCGAGAAACAATGAAAAATTTGCTATTTGTCATGTATGTTTTGCATGATGATATGATGAATGGTTAATTTTTAACAGCAGATTCAGTGACGTTAGAGCTGATCTGCACCTCACTGCACACGTCTGCGGCGCGTTACGGCTCCACGGGAACTGGAGCTGATCGCGGCCGCTCTAATGCTTGTGTTTATCAGTCATGTTTCTGAAGCGGCTCTCCGCGCTGCTTGGCTAAAAATAGTCTATTGTGATTTGTCATAGCGTGGAGGACGGAACAAAACCTTGTCGGAGCCGTAAGGGATAACGGTAACATAACACACTGATAGTGGGCTGCTTTTAAATGAACATTTATTTAAACAAAATATCTTCTTTGGCCATATTAGCCTACTCAATAGCATTAACACAGGCTTTACTCCTTTCAAATTTTATCTGGAATGTCACAGTTTCTGTCACTGCTGCGTAAATCAGACGGACTTACTGAAAATGCAAATTCATTCTCTGCCAGCGGGAGAAACAGCGGCTTCCCCAAAATGACATCGAAAATGTTCTTCTTTCAGAAATAGTTATATAAAAACACCCACGCCTCGTTATGATTTTTAAATGTGCAGTACGTGCTCATGTTTATTCAACTAAGCCTTTTGGAAAATCGGACAGTTTTTATATTGTGGCGAGCACCACGGCCCTCTACGGACACCTTGGCAATTGAATCGCCATTGGCTAGTACATTTTTTAGTTTACTCGACAGACAGACAGACAGACAGACAAACACACACACACACGTAAAATGGCACAGTTTTATAAATATCTGAACATCAGTCAGTCAAGCATTATAATATGATAATCAATATTATTTAATGATAGAACTTTAGTAATTAGAATTAAAACTTGATAACCATGTATGAAAGCATATTAGTCATTTTAACTGAACTTCGGACTGATGGTGCTGCTTTTTGGTCATTCAGCTTTTCTGTAAAAAAAAATCAAAAATTGGGGAAGAAACTAACACAAATACTGTTAATAATAATAATAATAATAATGATCCGAATTCTAATAATAAGAACAATATAAAAACGCACTAAAGATTAATGAGCTACTGGAATCATGAATATTAATCCGGTTGTGTGCGTTCGCTCGAACTGATTTGCTGAAATCAAAACGTCGATAATAGGCAAGCGCCAGCCAATGAGTTTGCCGTTTGCGCATTAGTTCTGCCCACTACATGAATGAATGAATGAATGAATGAATGAATGAATGAATGAATGAATGAATGAATGTACACACACACACACGTAAAATGGTTTTATAAATATCTGAACATCAGTCAGTCAAGCATTATAATATGATAATCAATATTATTTAATGATAGAACTTTAGTAATTAGAATTAAAACTTGATAACCATGTATGAAAGCATATTAGTCATTTTAACTGAACTTCGGACTGGTGGTGCTGCTTTTTGGTCATTCAGCTTTTCTGTAAAAAAATCAAAAATTGGGGAAAAAACTATCACAAATACTGTTAATAATAATAATAATGATCCGAATTCTAATAATAAGAACAATATAAAAACGCACTAAAGATTAATGAGCTACTGGAATCATGAATATTAATCCGGTTGTGTGCGTTCGCTCGAACTGATTTGCTGAAATCAAAACGTCGATAATAGGCAAGCGCCAGCCAATGAGTTTGCCGTTTGCGCATTAGTTCTGCCCACTACCGGAGAAACTCGGCAGTTCTTAAAAGCTGAAGAACTCCAAAAGGAACTCCGTTATTTTGACAGCAAAATACAACAAAGAATATATTTTCCATGTAGCGCGTCAATTCTCTCTCTCCGTCTCTCTCTCTGCGTGTGTGAGACAAAGCGACGGCGAGTCGTGCGCCTTCATAGTGTTTCCGGTACATTAAATACAGGTGCGTTGCACACCCATTGAGATGAACTGAAAAACAGCACAGATCGCTTGATGGAGAGTGAAACTCGGAAGCGCTCAGTCAGAGAGTGTTCAGCGAGTGAAAATATATCTGTGCTAAACTTATACTTAGCCTCCAACTCACATTAATCCGGTTGTGTGCGTTCGCTCGAACTGATTTGCTGAAATCAAAACGTCGATAATAGGCAAGCGCCAGCCAATGAGTTTGCCGTTTGCGCATTAGTTCCGCCCACTACCGGAGAAACTCGACAGTTCTTAAAAGCTGAAGAACTCCAAAAGGAACTCCGTTATTTTGACAGCAAAATACAACAAAGAATATATTTTCCATGTAGCGCGTCAATTCTCTCTCTCCGTCTCTCTCTCTGCGTGTGTGAGACAAAGCGACGGCGAGTCGTGCGCCTTCATAGTGTTTCCGGTACATTAAATACAGGTGCGTTGCACACCCATTGAGATGAACTGAAAAACAGCACAGATCGCTTGATGGAGAGTGAAACTCGGAAGCGCTCAGTCAGAGAGTGTTCAGCGAGTGAAAATATATCTGTGCTAAACTTATACTTAGCCTCCAACTCACACGGGCGAGTAAAAGCTGAGAATTTATTAGCAATTGGCTAATATTAGACATCATTTAATCGCCCAGAGTGAAGATTTAGTCGCATATGCGAGTGATTTACTCGCAATGTAGAGGGTTGCAGCACAGATAAATAAATGTATGGGAAACACATCCCACAGCACAACCACAGTCTACTCACCACCTTTACTTTAACTGCGTTTGTAGCCAGCGCCATAGCCAGACTGATAAACAAACACAGACCGGAAGCAAACTTCGGGCCAGGCTCATGCGCCCGATGAAACGGTCTATATAAAGCTTGAAGCATCAGTATCGGCCGATCACCATGACAAGAAATCGGTACTCCGTATCGGCTGCAAAAATCCTGATTGGAGCATCCCTAAAGCAAACAGCTCATGCGGTTTACTTTGAATTGCATTTGTGTCTATAGCAACATTACAATTTGTAGTAAAATATATTTTCATCATGGCATATTATTAGAAAATCCAACTGGACAAAATGGCATGTTAGGTCAAGAACCGAGAACTCGCAGGCTCCATAAAACAACTAAGTGAGTCCCTGAGCTAGTGAACACAGGACTGAAGCTTTATTTGACACTTTAAGATGCGCTCAAAGGAAAGGCTAAAGAGGGCGAGTGAGAAGTCAAGACAGATGGAGAAGGGAAGGAAAAAATGCACTGGTATGCTCTTCAGGATTTTGTGCTCCAACTTTCCTGGGCAGCTTTGCAGTCGGGTCTGACACCTGATCAGAAGCAGCGGCTCTAAGGTGTCAGACAGAAAGCAAACATGTTTGAAGTCTGACCTCAGATCAGACTATTTCAGGTTTTTATCAGAGGCTTGCCCAGAGCTGAGTGAGATGTCTCAAATGCACACGCAGCGGTACAAAGTGTCCCGCGGAGAGCGCTGGCTACATGAGCCTCTTTGAACTCGACTAGCTTTGGCGAGATTTTATCAGGTAACGGAACATGAAGTCTCATTCTCTGTTTTCCACACAGACAGATATTACAGGGTGAAAAGAGGAGACAGAGCGCTCTTGTAAATAAACAACCACCCATGTGACCAAGCATGTGAAATTCAGGCTTGACAATCAAGTTTCTAGAGATCTGGAGATGGAGAGGACAGGGAAAACACATCACTGAGGTAATTCATCTCCATCAACAACAATCCACATCGAGAGTCAGCTTACAGTTAGGAAAATTTGTTTATGAACAGTTTTGAATAAACTGGATTTTTTTTTACACGCATGATTTAACACTGAAACCTTATTTAAAGAAATGGTTCCTCCAAAAATGAAAGTCGTCAAGTCAATGACAGTCACACTTCAAAAATTACCAGAATTTTTTTTTTTTAAAGATATGATGCATATGGACTTGTCATATGACATGATTCTGCATGAGGCACAGACCATAATTTAAAATGTTATTCACCAAAAATCTTTCCCTTCATTCAAGCACTAAAAATCTAATTCACAATAATTTTCTAATTTTTGTTTTCATACAAAATGATCCGTAAATTCAACTTTAAGTTAAACTGTAAAAAAAATTATAAAATAAAATAATAATAATAATAGTAGTAATAGTAATGCATTGAAAATAAATAATAAATAATTAAAAATAAATGACTACTAATAATAAATTGTTCTTATTATTCAGTTAAAAGGGGAACAATTTAATTTAAAAAATGGTAACACTTTATAAATAACCTTCCAGACCAAAAGACATTTCAGTGTCGACTGGCAAAAAAAATAAATAAATAAATAATAAAAAAATAAACCAAAATGAAGAGGATGGACAGGAAACCTTTCCGAATGGAACTATAACAACTCAGAACTGAACTTTATGAGTGCAGAACTTTAAAAATTTCAAAACATTACTACTCCCTAGGAGTAAGTGTCCTACAAAGATCAATGCAAGGGCATGTCATGGAGTCTTCAGAGAAGGATAGTCTAGTCCCACTAGAGGATCTTCCAGTCATACTCTTCATTTACAAAGTTTTTTGAGGATCAGAGACGATCGGAGTGCTCAAGCTTCTCTCAAAGGATCTGCAGGATCTCTCATCTCTTGATAATTCACCGATGCACCAAGATCCAAGCAAAGCATGGCACAGGAAGTTACTCACAGGAGGTTACAGAAGCCAAGAACAACATACTGCTGTCCATCTTACAACTTGCAGAAGACCACCACGATATTAAAAAACACCACCACAGTGAAGCTGTGTGAAAGGAGAGGACAAAAGTTGAACTTTCTGGTGAAAAGTACATGCTGTTATGTTTAGAGAAAAACACTACATACCACAAAACTCCACAGCAGAATGTCAAGCTGTAAAAACTCAAACAATCATCGGTAATTCAACATAACAATGACCCAAAACACAAGGTTATACAACAACTACATCACGGAAACAGGAAATGCCATTTTTCTGAAGGCTCAGATGAAAACAGAAACACTTGGAGGAGGAGGTTAGATGGATATCAGGATACCAGCATGAGTCAAAGATTAGTATGGATTAGGGTTGTGATGGTGAGGACATTTTCCCACCGGGTAATCGATGTGTGATAACACCGGTAATACCGTGGGGTGGGGTTTGTTGGGGTTTTCCATCTTTTCCTTTGCTTTTAAACGGCTTATAAATGGGGCTGGGCGATCTAGCTAAAACATGCATCGATTTAATATTTCATATCGTTCGGTATCGATAATTATTGACATTTTTTATAACCTTTTTTAAAACAAAGAGCAATAGAATTTTTTTTAATTTTTATTTAACCACTGTATTTTTTAATTAACCCAATTTATTGAGACAAACAACTAATTTTTTTTGTTTGTTTTAACAGTCAAACACAATAAAAATTAAACAAATATCTAATTTCTAATGTTTTATATGTCGATTAAATAGGACTTAAGGAAACTTTTGGCTTGTCTCCCGAGGCCACAGGAGGGCGCAATGAGCAAAATAATGCAGCACGTCAACGCAGGGAAATAACGGTCTATTAAAAAGAACATGCATTACGTCTAAATTAACTAATTATAACTTTGTAAACTGCATAAACAATTATGAACAAAACAGCATCATGTATTTACGCATTGCTTAATACAAAGAGCCGAATCGCCCATCACGGAAATTGCATTTAAAAACACATGAGACGCAGTGAAAAGGAATAAACCTCTACAAGTTCGCGACGTGTTTTCTAAAAGTTTAAACTGCTTTAACTTTGCATGGCTACATCTCTTGTGTGAGACGCGAGTGCAGCAGTCATATTTGTCCGTCTAAATGCGCTGAATACGCATCTGTGTGAATGGCTTGGTTTCGCTTTTCACCTAATCAAGATCTTCTCCGCATTGAGCTTCTATATTTCTCTAATATTTTGAATGCATAACACAGCAGCGGCGCATCTCGTGGGCTAGACTAGTACAATATTAAAATGCAACAATGTCAATTACATCATTATCACCGCATCTTGTGCGCCACTGATGACGCTCCGTGACGCACTCCTAACATTCAAATGCAAATGTTTATTTTAAATTCGACTATTATTATAATTTTTTTATTCACAATCTCCTCATTACAGGCAGGCACAGCACTCAATTCAGCATGTGTTCGTGTTAGCTTACCACGTGCCTATATCCTGCACTATATCGAAAAAAATTTTATATTGTTATTGAAAAAGGTGTACCGTCGATAAATATCGATACCGTTTTATCGCCCAGGCCTACTTATAAATACCTGTGCGAATTAGGGTCAGTTGTTTGAATGGACAACAACAAGATGGACAACTCACTTATATTAAACATAGAAATTTTGTTAAACCGAATAAAAATACACCATGCTATAGGCCTAATATAAATAAATAACTTGCAAAGTTTAAATATATGTAAAAATAAATAACAAACATAGAACATTTCTTAGCAAAATGCATAAGAAAGCTTGGAGGCATGGCATACACCTTGATGTAAAGGTGTGCAGTGATGTAACCATGTTGCGGCATAACACCGGTAACACCGTCAACACAGACTACCGCAGTAAGCCTAGTATGGACGGGAAAATTGGTTTGGAAAGGGAACCAGGCCAAAACAAACCAATCAGAGAGTCTTTTCAAGCCTCAATATGCTTCCCGTCACTCATGCGAGTTAATTTTCTGGAAGGAGAAAACCCCTTTGATTCAATGTGCCGGGAAATTAATTATTCTTATCGGATATCAAATATCATTTCAGAGAGATCCAAATGTTGATGGTGAGATAGCAAGAACAAGGGGTGTGATGATACCTCAAGGATCTGCCAAAACAAATCCATTTCCACATACTGAGAAAACATCAGAGATTGATCCGAAATCAAGCTCTGAAAAGAGGGAAAACTCTCAGAGCCAGGACAAACTCGCTGCGTCTAGCACAAGCATCCCCTTTTTTTCCTATGTGGAAAACTACTGAGAACACAAGCATGTCGAAAAAACACAAGTCGATGCAAATGCTGTGTTTCCTTAGCCTGAATTAAGGCAATGAGAAATGGCTTGTCCAAACAAGCACCGGGGTCCGATTCCATGGAACAGCTGGAAACGAAAAGCAAATTTCAGTGTTTATAGCCAAAGCGGCACAAACAGCTATGCACACAAACCATTCGCCGTGTTTTTCTGAGCTGAAACAATATGAGAACTTGAGAGAGACTGGGAAAGATGCGTGTTTTTGTGTGTGTATTCTAATATGGGGAAAAATAAGAGGCGCTCTGTGATCATGCACAGGAAGAACGGCGCGCACACACAGTAGTCTGTTTTGTGAAACCGCCTTTCTGCCAAAGCAAACATTTACAGATGGATTTTTGGGCTGAAATTCACATGCTGTTGCCAACCTGAAAGGTTTACCCCGAAAATAAGGCTCGCTGTGAATGCCCTGCTGGCTTCTCAGTGGAAACAGATGGATGTCTATGCCTTACAAATTCTCAAGTAATCCATATGCATATGAATTATGGATATGCAAATGATACCTCAAGTAAGCACTGATGTGTGTAATAGAGTATCAGCGCTGTTAACTTGCAGGAGTAGTCTAATGTCATCCTATAGAATGCACAAATCCTATTGACGGCTATTCAAAAGTTGCATATTCCGGTGAAAATTGTTCGCAAGAAACTTTTTAGAGGGCTCTTGACAAGAACGGACTGTCAAAAATGGTTTAGGTGAAAAGAGTTTCCACTTTCAGTTTGAACATGCAAAGTACTTCATGCTAGAAAGTAGAAACTCATTGTCACGTGCAAACCTGCAACATTAAAGATACTGTAAGCAGTGTCAGCTGTTCGTTATTTCGCACCCGACAATAGAGTGCAACCATTGCTTCCAGAAGTAAAAATCCCATTCATTTTCTCTATTGGGGAATAGATTTTTAACGATAACTTGTAACCCATTAAAGACAGACCTGGTGTGAGCTATGAGGTTGTTAATCGGTGGTATATGCTTTTGTTAAAATCATCAGCCTGCATTATTTCATCTTATTTTTTAAATAACAGCATAATTCCTAGTAGAAAAACCACATTACCAATGATTCTGCAAAGAAATCGCCATCATTCAGTTGAAACGAGACAAGCAAATCATGCCATATATGTGCATATTTTACAATAAATGTAAAATGTGTTTTCTATGC
Organism: Sinocyclocheilus grahami; assembly: GCF_001515645.1. Taxonomy (NCBI): domain Eukaryota; kingdom Metazoa; phylum Chordata; class Actinopteri; order Cypriniformes; family Cyprinidae; genus Sinocyclocheilus; species Sinocyclocheilus grahami. The sequence goes on along the minus strand of NW_015505319.1, from coordinate 254,036 downwards.
ATGCAATCAACATTTAAATCAAAAGTTTTTCAGTCATTTGCAATGATTCATTAGAGTTCTTTCCCCCATTAAAGATGTTAAGTACAGTCTCGTACCTTTGTCTTTTTGTCCGATTTACAAATAATTCATATCAAGGTCTGTGATTCACCTCATAACTGGTTGGTTTGCTTCATGCCAATAACACCTTAAAGTCTTTTTTAAAATCCTTATAGGAAAAATGAATGAGAAAAATACTTCTGGAGACAGGCCATTTAAAATGTACTTTGTGTTGCACTATTATATACTTTTTGATATATACTGAGTATTTACACGTTTTTAACCTAAATGACCCATGTTGTTTTCAGAGTACATCACAGCAGCATCCATTTGTTATTTTAATAAGTGAAACTGTTAGCCAATCATAGCAGTGGGTGTTTACTTGCGAGTCTTGAATGTGCCCCATCTATAAAAACAGACCGTTCTGCAGAGAGGCTCAAAAACAGGATAGAAAATAGCCTATTACTTCAAAATTATGATGTTTTTAATGTTAAATCACACTTAACATATTAAGTGAACCTCAGAGAACATTATAAAATAATTTTAAAATCTCATTGTTTCGGTTGCAAGAATCAGCTTAAGCATCCAAACAAGGACCTGAGGCACGAGGTGACCAGAGTCAGCTGAAGTTCAAACTTTACGAACTTCCCTGCACTTGACCGACAGAGTAAACACTGACCTCATGACCTTTGTCACACTCTTCCTCCATCTTGAAAATAGCAAAAGAGATGTGAGAGTCATTATGTGAGTAAAGTTTCATAATGTGCACTACAAACAACAAGTAAAATAGTTAACAAATTGGTGTTAATTTGCTGCTGAAATCCTCCTTAACATGGCTTCCCAGCTGTGCAGGATTAGAAGACTTCATGCATCTTCATCCACATGCCATTTTTTCTCTGCAATAACTGAATGTCACACGGATGTGGTTCAGTGTTCTTGGCTGTGGGTGAAAAGAGCATTTTAATTAGCCGGCATTACTGATAATACCTTGAGTTTTGTCCATAACTAATTTTCCAAGTAATTCATTAACTGTCATCGCACAAACACTTTTTTTAGGTCTGTTGCACTGCGAGAAGAATCCAAAGCAGTTCAACACTTTGTTCACTTTCTTCAACACCAGTTAAAATTCAGGGGCATTTGTTTAGCCCCTACTGAACAGAGCAGACACTATTTTAAGACTTTATTCACATCATGCATGATACTGGATCAGCTCCAAATCCAAGGGAGCTACACAGAATTTTAAAACATCATAGGTGTGCAAAGGCGGCAATCCAATGATGCATTACAAGCCACCTATAATGCAGTGCAACACGGATAAAGTGAATACTGGTATTATTGATCAAATACTGAAAGCAACTCTATGGTAATGCCAGACACTATTGGAATCAATTGAAGTCGAGTCTCCAAGTGCAATGCACTTGAGAAGTGCTATTTGTATGACAGACAGTAGGGTCGTGCCGATAGACGATAGTATCGTGTATCGACGATAGACAGAGATATCGCCTGTGGCTGATGCCTTTGACGATAGCAAGACGATTATTATTATTATCAGGCTAGTAATACTATCTAATATTAGGGCTTATTTGTTGCATTATATTTCTTTTTCCGCGTTATTACAGTATTGCGCGTTCTAACCAATCACACACGATTATGCTGAGCTTATGAATGTAATGGCCAATCAGAGGCATTCAGGTGAGTCATCACTGAAACAGCGGAGTTCTGTTGCTCAGCGCACGCTGACTGAATTCTGACTCGTGAATTCTCATTATAAACAAAGTGCAGATGTAAGTATAAGAGATTTATTCATCATATAGTGTAGATCCACTGAGTTTAACGGGAGTGTTTTTAAAGTGCATAAACTCGCACTAGACTGAGCTTGTGATGATGTTCTTTGGTAATGTAATGTTCTTTGCTCGTTTTCTGAATAACTGAGGAAATGTAAGCATTATAATTAGTAACTTACGAGGTTTCTATTAATGTGTTATGTTAAATACAAATTCAGTCATATTAAAAACATTAGGCTTCTTTTAGCCTTACGCTGGAGTTGGTTCACTTTCGCGCAATGAAACTAAGTAGGCTAAATAATTACATAAATTAGCACGATAATATCGTGTATCTGCGATCTCACAGGCTGATGATAGGATGATATGAAAATTGAGCATATCACCCAACACTAATAGACAGTTGTCGCCTAGTAGAGCATTCCATATCAATTACGGTTAGGATGCTGCCTATGTAGGCAGCAGACAGCAAAGCGGCTCATTTGGTTTTAGAGCAGAACTACTGAATACTAAGTAGTAAGTCACAAAAGCTGACATGAGTTTCATTCTATCCAACACGCCAATGCTACTTGCAATTACAAATAATCCTCCGAAAACCTCAATCCCACAATTGACACCAAAGACTCTGTCAGAGCAAGTTATTCTGTACGCTCAAGAAAGCAAATGCATCCACGCATAATGTTCAGTGAATGTCTGGTAAGCAACTTGCATGCTTTCACCTGTCTGTGTGCTGGGAGTTAGAAACGGCTGTTTTAAGAGGATGTCCTCTGACCTCACGTGCCTCTTCAAAGAGAGACTCCACGTGTAAACTTTAAGGCACGGTTTCATTTACTGCATGGAGACGAGCTCCTAAAGCACTTTAAAATCCTTTTACTGCTTTCCTGTGCAGTCAGGAGTGACCTGCCAACACCAGATTACCCCAGGTTCATGAGATTACTTCTCTCAATGCAGGAGTCAAACACCACATGGATATAATCAAATGCAAATGCACTCTAGCAAATCTGAATTTGCCTTCCTAGTTAAAACATCCCACCCTCACGTCGTTCCAAACCTGGATGACTTTGTTTCTTCTATGGAATGCAGATGATGATATTTTGAGGAATCTCAGACAGTTTTTGTCCATACAATAAATGTTAATGGTGTCCAACATTGTTGTCCAACAAGTTCTTCAAAATATCTTATTTTGTGCTCCACAGAGTGACAATGAGGGTAAATGACAATCTCTTTAAGCTTTAAAACACAAACGCATATGAAAAATCAAAAGAAGGATTTCACCAGTATGGTCCATCACTGAATGGTGCCCATCTTCATGCAAGCAATGTCAATCAATTGAAGTCAGTTCAGGTGGTACAAACACTAGCTTCTATTTATTTCTCAATATATATATATATATCTCAAAATATCTTATTGAACTTTAAAAATGGCAGTAAAGTGATCATATCAGATGGATACAATGGTTAATTTAATTGGGAACTGAATGGATTGAGAAAAGTTAACCAGAATGGAGACAGGTGGTTGAAAGGGAGGAGTTGAAAAAGAAGAGTGCTTGGTGATCAGGAAAGCCAAAGGAGGACATTAATATCAGAGGAGAAACAAGTTACATTTTGATTAAAAATAAATTGAATGGAGCACAGTTAGGCCAGAAACTAATTAAGCGAATAGGATCATTTTCATTAGCCTGCTATAGTGTCTTCAACAAGCTTCCAAGGGGAGACACAGGATGACTTCAAAGCATTTAAATAATTAACCCTCTTAATAACCACTGTTTTGGTAACACTTCATTTAGACATTTGGTTGTCTATAATTGGCGCTTTTCCACTGCATGGTACGGCTCGGCTCAGTTTGCGTTTCCACTGCAGTTTAGTACTGCTTTAGAGTGGGCGGGATTGTAGACATGTCGTTATAGTTGCACTGCCTCTACCTCCTGAAAAACTTTTTCATTCCACGTCGTCCCATCAAACTCTCGCTGGATCTGTTCCTCGGCTATCAACGAGAGGGACGTCTGTACTTCCTCAACAGACCACGAAACAGCCATTATTTTGTTTAAAGGGGTCACATGATGCTGCTAAAAAGAACAGTATTTTGTGTATTTGGTGTAATGAAATGTGTTTATGCGGTTTAAGGTTCAAAAACACATTTTCCACATACTGTACATTATTGTTTCTCTTCTATGCCCCGCCTTTCTGAAATGCGTCGATTTTTACAAAGCTCATCGTTCTGAAAAAGCAAGGTGTGCTGTGATTGGCCAGCTATCCAGTGCGTTGTGATTGGCCGAATACCTCAAGCGTGAGACGGAAATGTTACGCCCCCTCACCATATTGTAATGATGCCCTGTCAGGCCGGAGCGATGATTCAAAAACATGAAAACCCATTATAAACGAGGCATTCATTGCATCCAGTGGGGACATAATTATGGATTATAATGACTTACACTGTCTTTTTACGCGTTGCATCGCACCGCGTAAACATAAAACCATGTCTGCATTTGTGACTCATCCAAATGACAAACAACAAGCCCTACTCTACACTGCCCAAAAAACTCGCTTTAAATATATAAACTATAAAAACTCTTTATATATAAAAAATGTACTTACAGTCCGAGTCAGAACAGCCGGCATTGTAGTCTACTCTCCCAGGATCAGGAAACAGTCCTCCATAAAATGTGCTGCACACATCTGAATATTTGGGTTGAAGTGTTCTGGAACAGTGTTGTAAATACAACTTAACCACTGATTTCTAGTCGTGTCCATTTTTGGAAGGCCAAACAAAGTAGTTTCGCTTTCACAACGAAACACACAGCATGACACTGTGGCCTAGAGTGAGCGGCGGCGGCCTAGATGAGCAGAGACTGGGGACTAGCGTGAGGAATGGCCGGCGGGTTAGAGTGAGCAGAGGCGGGTGGGTTTTTCTCTAGAAGTTATGATCGATGAAAATGTCTTTGTACTCTGTTGTTCTTGCAGTCTCCACTATTTTGTTGTTGTTCTGTCTCTTTAGATTCATTTTCTACTGTGAAATAACGGCCTGGGCCAGTGTTGCCACCTTGTGGAACAACTGATTAGTGCAAAACGAAGTCAATCATGCACATGTGCGAGCTGCGTGTACAAAGTATGCGCAAGGGATACAACAATACAGATAGCCCATGGTTCAATGCATACCTTTGTTTTCGGTTTGGTTCAGATGGCTTGGCAGTGTTTTTTTTTTTTTTGCAATTTAAAATGCGGTTTTTTTTTTACAAATTAACAACAAAAAAATCTCAAAAACCAGTGTCCACGTCTGTTCTTTGGAGAAAGACATGGATTATGTCTTCTTAATATTTATTTTTAAATAAGTATTACTTTTCTTATTTTTACCCAAAATAGGATGGATTGGCCGTTATTGAGCACTATAAAAACATGCCCGTAATGTATCTTGAGCTTGTGTTCACTACAGACCCTATCAGGCATTTAACCTAAAACCCATTTAAAAACCCCATTGGTTTTAACATGATGTTACAGAAAGTAAAAAAAAAAAACATTTTTTAAATGTGAACTTGTTTCCAGGTTTTAGGCCTCATTCCTTATTCAGTTCACTTCAACATGTTTGCGTGATAATCCTGCTCTTTTTTCGTCAGGAACCAGAGAGAAACATCTAAAATAACAGTTTAGTCCATCACCTCCATTTCATTTTGAAGAGCAAGATGTCAGAAAGAAGCCAGCAGGACATCCCCTACTAAAATGGAGTTGTTTTGAGTCAGCAAATGGGACGCTGCCTTGAAGCTCAAAGTAATTTAATAGAAGCACATTTTCCCTCTTTTCTATTTGGTTGGTGCAAACCAATTTAAGTCCATCACACCACTGAAACTACTTTTGTCAGTTTACTGCTGTTTTTATCGGGGGCTCTAGTGACTGGCTGCTCCTCTCTTATCATTTGGGATTTACTGCTTTGCTGTACACAGTTTACCAGTAGGAAACCCATGTCTTGTGTACAAAGAGAGAAAAACCTTAATCTTAAATGGGAAACTGGGATGTGGAGCCATAGACCACGTAAGTCTCGGGCTCAAGCTCATATGGTGAAACGTACCTCTGAACACTCCCTGATTAAAAACGTCTGTCTGTCCTCCTGCAGTCCTCATGGGGATCACAAACTAATGTTGCTCTGAAATGAGATTAACCGGCAGCACGCGATGAACAGGAACACACCTCCCTAGCTCTTTATGGTGACGTTAGGAGAGCGGCAGTCTGTCGCAAACGCTGGGAAAATGCTGATCCAGTGACTGTGGTGATACGGATGCAGGGTCTCCACGGAAACGGCAGACGGGATGGATTAAACCCGGAAGTGCCAACCAATTTAAAACATTTTCTCCTGGATTTACAAGTAGCAAAGCGAGAATCACGATTATTGTTGCTCATATCTCTTTTCTAGTAAGAATACAATTGTGTTCAGACTACAATATACTTGCTGTAATCATTTCAGATTAGTGCAGTTGCATTTTCCTCTAAAACTTTTTTTGACTCATTTCATCCTCCCAAGCTCCGAGGCTACAACAGCAGCAAAGCGGAATAAAATGGGCACATGTGTGGAATTGCCATAACTCAAAGGCATTTGTTGCATTTCCACTGAAAGTCTCCCAAGCTGCAGCAATTTGTCCCATTACAAACTAGAGAAATTCTGAATACATAAACCACTGCCTAGGGACTACATGAAATGCAAATATTATATAGATTACAATGGACAGTCAGAAACTTTTTTTCCATTTGCTTTTTTTTTTATATTAGTTTGATGCACCAACAACACTTCACTATTCAGCATCTCAGCCCATTCTGCTGAACTACTACACAGGTACACTGTAAAAACAGTGTCGTAGTTGGAAATGCAATTATTTGAAAGATTATTGGAGTACGATTTACAAGAAAATACCATTACAGTTTTTTTTTTTATTTCAAAATTTCACATTTAATTAAATACTTATGCATTTCTGAGTGAAAATGACATAAATCCTCCAGCATTTTTTTTTCAGTGCATACAGGTCAACCAAATCAAAATAAGTCATTTATGAAAATCTTAAAGGCTAGCAATGGCAAGCTAGCTTTAAAAGCATAAGCTTTGCTTGATCGGTGCATCAATTTGGCACCGATTGATTTTACTTTTGTACAGTATAATGTACATCTTTAAATATTCAATTTTCTATCAAATTTAAATAAAACAATTCAATTACACAAATAAATATTCACTTAATCACTTAATTGTAGTACAAAATAATAAAATTATTAGCCTATTAAAAATGTTTCAAAGGAATATTCACACAATTTTTCTTCCATGTATTAATTTCAACACTTGGACCAAGGGATATATGATTGGACAAACATTTTAATGTCCTACATTTTCCACAGATTATATAAATACATATAAATGCATTTAGACCACTTAACTTAGTGATTGCTATCGGGATGTGAAGAGGCATTCAACCAGCGTAAAAATGAGAACTGTTACCTTGACAACTAGCTAAAATAAAATAAGCTGAGGGTTTTTTTCCTTTTAATTTTATTTCAGTTTATTTCAAGTGGCCCTGTGAAGGACAACAAACTGCAAAGTGTGCATCCTAAAAATAAAACACTACTTCTGTTCCATGTTAAATTTCAGTTTCAACATCAGCATTTACAGAAGAAACAGGAACCTAACAAACTAAGAATCAAACTCTATAAATAATTGATTATTGCTACGAAGCAGTATTTGAGCTTCCTTATGGTCGTAATAAAAATGCTTCATACCCTAATGGTTTCCTGGGAAATTTGATTTACAAACTAGCACCAGTAACCCCAGAACAGCCATTAAAAACTGAAGGAAAAAAACACTTACCAGCTACAGTTCATCAGAAGTAGCTGGTGTGAGGAATCTATTTATGAAATGCTGTTTAACAGCAAATACTAGGGAACTTACACAGTGTCTTAATAGACAGCAACTCTGCCTGTCACACAAACAGCAATTATCACACAAAGTGCACAAGAGACTGGACTCACACTTGATTTCAATAGGCTAGATATTGGAGTTAGAATGTTTTTGTTGCGTTGTTAGCAACATAGCACAAAAATATTCAAGCAAAAGAGCCCATTCTCAACTAAGCATTGTATAAATAATATTTAAGATTATTTTTTGGTGCACACCATCTTGGATAAATTTTTTTCCACCGAGCACAATGTATTGGCTTCTACATGAAAATAAATGCAATGCTTCGTTAAAATTGAGCCGAAATGAGCATGCATATAATGCCTTAAAATGCTGCCTGCAGAGCAACCAAACCAACCATGTATATTTTGCATTCAACCAGCCTCCATTGCTCATTAGATTACATAACCACTGCCAGATGTGTGAACAAAATGATCCTGTTCTTACTTCAACAATAATTACAGATATTTACACTCTCCAGTGTAAACATCTCCCATTATATATTATTAAAGATAAAGCACTAATGAGTTTGTTAAAGGGGTCATATGATGCCATTTCAATTTTTCCTTTCTCTTTGGACTGTTACAAGCTCTTGGTGCATAAAGATGATCTGTAAAGTTGCAAAGACTAAAGTCTCAAATCCAAAGAGATATTCTTTATAAAAGTTCAGAGTCAGCCACGCCTACCTAAAACGGCTCGTTCTAACACGCCCCCACATATCTACATCACTGTGTGGGAAGATTTGCATAACACAGTCCAAATGTTCACGCAAAGAAAGGCGGCGTAATTTTTATTCTCGCTGTAGTTTTTTTGTTTCCGCTGCCATGTCGTAAACCGGCTGTTTTGACTCACAGACTGTAAGTACGTCTTTTATATTTAAAGAGTTTTTATATTTTATATATTTAAAGCGTGACTTTTGAACAGTGTAGAGTAGGGCTTGTTGTTTGTCATTTCTCCGATCACAAATGCAGACATGGTTTTATGTTTACGCGGCGCGATGCAACGCAACGTGTAAAAAGACAGTATAAGTCATTATAATCCATAATTATGTCCCCACTTGATGCAACGAATGCCTCGTTTATAATGGGTTTTCATGTTTTTGAATCATCGCTCCGGCCTGACAGGGCACAATCACAATGTGGCAAGGGGCGTAACATTTCCGTCTCACACTTGAGGTATTCGGCCAATCACAACGCACTGGATAGCTGGCCAATCACAGCACACCTCGCTTTCAGACCGATGAGCTTTGTAAAAATCGACGCATTTCAGAAAGGCAGGGCATAGAGGAGAAACAATAATGTACAGTATGTGGAAAATAATGTGTTTTTTAACCTTAAACCGCATAAACACATTTCATTACACCAAATACACAAAATAATGTTCTTTTTAGCAGCATCATATGACCCCTTTAAAGGATCTTAACCGGTTATAAATCATTAGTCTCAAAAGGCATTTTGTCTTGGATTGCCTCTGGAAGACAAAATAAGCTATTCTGTTTGGTCAGGAGAAAGTCCAATGGTTAAAATACCATCCGTGGACCAAAATATGAGGTCAGTTGTTGTTCTAACTGATTAACTGATCAGGTTAGCCAATGGAACAATCAAAGGTTTTCTTGGTTCGATGTAGTGAGAATACTCATGTGGGTCATGTGATGCCTGCCTGGAGTCCTCAACTTCTTCTCATGACTAAAGAGCTGAATCAGCAAGAAAGATCAGCAGATGCCCGGATTGACCATTCAGTATAGAGGATGTGATCACACACAAGCCCACATGGAATCTGCGCCCACGGAATTCTGCGACAACTTCAGCAGAAACTCTGCTACGGATTTTTCAGCAGAAGGAACTTCTGACAAGTTCTACACATCCCATGTTTACTAAATACTTTAGCTAAATTGATTATGCTTCACATTAGGGCTGTGTGATTATTCGGAATCGTCATAAAATCGCGATTTTAGCGATTTCTAAATCGCTTTATTGCACGATTTTCCGCGCCCCCGACCGCCACACAGTATGCTATCCGAACCAATCAGAATACAGCGTGCCTAAATGGAGCACGAGAACAGAACAGGCGGGCATACAAACGTAAAGCCAGGTTCACACACTCCGTCTGTGGTGCGTATTTTGTCCGCGCCCATGTTAACAGATCAGAGTGTTAACACTGCACACGATTGCGCTCTGGCAGTGCGCTCCAGGAGCGGTGCGTCTGCAGCAGTCACTTTTTTTTTTTTTCTGCCATATGTCTATTCTAGAGACATTTTGTTACACCTTTACTTAGTGATTATTTTGCCTTATGTCAGTTCTAGAGACATGTTACAGCTTTTTGATAAAGCTCTAATTGGTTTTCTTTTGGAAATATGTTTCAAATTCACACTGAATGCATTCATGACTGTAAAGCATGTCTGTGTTTGTCAAAATCGTGATTAAAATCGAAATCGCAAAATTGCTCAAAGAAATCGGGATAGTTTTTTTTTTGTCCATATCGCACAGCCCTACTTCACATTACCAACAAGCTCTATTTAAAACATTTTATATTTAAATTCTTGTCACAGAATTCCTCAGATTTCCCAAAACCAATACAGAAAATGCAAAAAAAGTCTGAACCTATAGTCAAACGAGCCTATTGCCCCTTTTCCACCAATATGGAGCCAGACTGTCATCGTCCAACCAACAAATGTCTCATTCCTATATACCTCACATTGCTGTGCAAAGCCCCAGACGCTTTATTTTCACCAGGCTGTCTAAAACAAAATTAATTTATTAACAAATATCACATGTAAACGGACTGCTACAAATCATTATAACTTCGGGTGACAGACAGGCTGATCGACCAAATCGGTTATCGTCCCACTTTCCCCAAATTCTACTGACTTGCTTCAACATGTCGATGAATCATTTGCATCTATAATCATTTTTTTGTACATTAATTTTGAGTAAATGTCTTGTAAAGTGGGTGTTCTCTTTAACAAGATTCTTCACAAATAATTTGTCATCATTAATTGGCAAATTATCAGCCACCCTGCTTTAGATATCGATATCAGCACGAGCCAGAAGAAAAACACATATCAGCCAAACTCTAACTTTCAAATCTCTTTGCTGTTAAAACAGGTTAAAACTTTTAAGACTGACAGTCAGTGATGTGACATGTTTCTAAGTGATTACGCAACAACTTCAGTTATGTCATCCCTCAGATTAAAGGTGGGGTAAGTGATTTTTCAAAAACACTTTAGAAAACCAATTCGGGGCGGAATAGCAAAACAAACTTGTACCAATCAGCAGTAAGGGGCGTGTCTACTGTGGATGCGGAGGAGAGCGCATTCAGTGCACAAGACGGACATTAGCGAGCCGAGCGACAGAAAGATAGAGATGGCGGATAAAAAAACAAAAGACGAAAACGTCTGCGGAACAAAAGGCGGCTTAAGGCAAGAAGTAGGACCCGTGTAAATATCGGATCAGCTTTCCAGCGCTGGAGAGAACTCAAGGAGCGGAGACCTGCGATCGGACGCCGAGGTTGCTTTGTTTCTTCTCCACTCCAAAGAGAAAGGACAACTTGAAATCACATCATATGACCCCTTTAAACAAATAAAAACGTTCAGCTTCTTCTTTGTGTATTCCAGCAGTGCACACTCTGGATATTCACTCGATCAACTTCATTATGTCAGTCATTCTTGAGACGTGGGACAAAACAAGGTCCAGCAAGGGTAACTGCTATTAGGTTTAAAAATAAAAATATTTTCCATTTTAAATGTCATGAGGGATTAATAATAGAATGTATTTAACACAATTATCACCTTCAATTTAATTTTATCATTATTATACCAAATCTGTGTTTCTTAATGTCCTCTCACTACATTTAAAACAGTGTGTCCACAGAGAAGGGTTCAATCATTCATATGCAATAAAATTGATAGTTTTTTTAATAATGAAAAAGAGCTTGTTTTATCAAAAGCAACACTTAATAATATCTCCTATCAAAGCAAGGTTGTTTTTTAATGACACATGCATGTTTCATAAGATTTTAAAGCTGCGTCCCCACTTTTGGTCAACACCGTCAGACATTCAATAAAATGTAATAAAATCAGGGAATATCAGGGGCTGCTGTCACTCTAAAGCACCCCCTTGTTCAACCCTGCAGAGTACAGCAGTGTCAGACAGGCTCTGCTAAGTTTTAGAATATTTTAAATCCTAATGTTAATATTTCCTTTGTCACAGCCATGATATGTCAACACCATCTTCCAATTTCTGAGGAAATTATTTGAAATATTTAGATAATTGTATTCTCCTGAAGCAGGTGCCATTAGCATCTAGCATCAACAGATAAAAATAAAATGGCTACTACATGAACTCCATTGGTTTTGTGAAAGAAATGCCAAATTTGTCAACACCGTCAGATGTCACCACCATAAGATTTAGTGTTCCAGTGATATAGTGATATATCAACATACTTCAATGTGACTCTTGAATAAAAGCTTTATAAACAATAACATACTCACTGTTTGTTGTGTTTGTTTTAATACAGTAATTGACTGATTCGATGTATTTGATAGTTAAAATGACTACAAATTCAGGTTTTCGTCACCTCCGTCAGTTGAATATTTTGATAATATTTCATGATGATATTTTATATTTGTTGTGGAATTGTTGGTCACATGTGAAAGTGTATTCTGTCTGCTAACACCAGAATGTGTTTGGAAATGTTAAAAGCATCTTGAATGCTGTTAAAGATAAAGCTGAAATTACATTACACAGTCCAAGCTAAAAAAAAAGCAAATTTTGTTAAAAAAGAGAAAAGTTGGGAGATTGCATCAAAGCATAGCTCAGTACATATAAGATACATAAATGTAGTTTCATTTGTCTGAGTACAAGGTTTTATTTTTTCAATTTTGCACCCCGTTTTGTCCCACTGTGCGTGCTTAATGTTTTTTTTTTACGGTATTCAAGGAGTTCACGTCACGTATGCTGGAAACTAATTTCGTGCATTTAAGCAGAAGCCTTTAGATCAAAAGTTTTTTAAGATCAGAAGAAACACAGGGGTTCGACAAAATAATCTGGCCAGAGCCGGGTAGTAACTGATTACATGTAATCTAGATTACGTAATCAGATTCCAAAAATGAAGCACCTGTAACTAGATTAAATTAGCTACATTTTTAAATACTCGTAATCAGACAGTTACTTTTTTATTGATTACATGATTTACGTTATTCACATGATAGCAATTACTTATAATTTATTGATTCTCCGTAATTCCTCTTTTTCATCTTTTAAATGCTTCTTTCTCAAATAGCCTACTGCTTATATTCACTCAGAAAGTCTTCCAGTGTTGTGGACATTCACACAGAGATCAGTCATTAGTCAGGTGGCTATAATTACACAGACAACTGAGAGGCCACACAGCATTTGACCACTGGATTTACAGAAATCAGTTCAATTTTAAGAAGCGTTTTCTCAACATTGCATCAACTACAAAACATTCATGTTTATTTGAATTATCACTCAGTGGGTTATTTAACCAAGTACCTTGGGAAGTCTTTTGTCTTTCAAACACATTAAAATTCACGTTATTTCTTATTAACATTTAATGTAGTGATTCAAAACCTCTTTCACCCGATATATTTACTAGAACTCTGAGATTTTAAGGTAACAAGTTCATAATTAAGTAACACATTTGCATGTTCACGGTTCTCTGACGTTGATTAAGTCGAAACATGACATGCAGGTAAACAAATTAAAGGTCTTTTTTTTTAGTAAGTGTTTTATTTTCATTCATGTTATTTTAAAAGGATTTATTTTCATTTTACATTTTTATGATTGAATTAATTATTAGCTTTTCATTAAACTCACGAACCCCCTGCAGTTCCTTCACAAACTCCAGTTTGGTAAACCTTGACGTAATGTTTAATGCACTTTATGTTGTTAAAAACAATGGATGGACTATATTTTCTTTGCATTTTTATATCCCTATGGTAACAAGATTATCCCATTTAAATCAATGTGGTAAATGAGTTAGGTCAAAACAAAATTAATCTAAAAGTAATCAAAAAGTAGTCTGATTATATTCCCTAAAATGTGTAGTGTAATGTAATGGATTACGTTACTGATTACAATTTTTATCATGTAATTTGGAATCAGTAACAAATCACAATTTTCAAGTAATCTACCCAGCTCTGAATACGGACTCCTGGGAAATAGGCAGTATTTCTTTATTACCACCATTTGCCTTTAGCTTCCAGCTTCTTAGATTCATTCAGTACAACATTTGAATAGTCTCCAGCTGAATGTTGATTTAGAGAAGGTGGAGGATGAAATCTGCTTCTCAGTCTTCTCTCCAAAACTGCCCACGCTGGTTTGGCAAAAGTGAAGCCGGGTGATTGTCAGGTGATTTATCTGGACATGGCAGTTCATCTTGGTGCTCCAAATGTCCAGGTTTTATGATCGCATGATCGCACCATCTTTTTTGCTTTTTAGCTCTGGTGTCTGTGATTAAAGTTTTCGCAGTTTTACAGTTCTTTCATGGACGTTGACTTTGGATTGTCTGGACAGTGTTCAACAGTCCCTGTCATTCACTTTCGATTTTCACTCAGTATTCTTCTTTGCTGATAAAGTTTTAGTATGCATTGTGAACACAGTCATAATCGGAAAGACAGATGTTCTTAAAACACCAAAACATTGGACTGTTAAGGTTACAGATGCTGCTGCTAAACAGATTTTCATGATTTGCCCTTTTTGGAAGTCTGACATGTCGTCCATTTTACGGAGTGCTTGTACTAAACACTGCTGAACATAACTTATACCAAGCTGATATTCAACCTAGAGAACACAAGGTTTTGTGACAACATGCCCCACTGAAACGCAACACAAGGTTTTGTGACAACATGCCCCACTGAAACTCAACACAAGGTTTTGTGACAACATGCCCCACTGAAACTCAACACAACAATTCATAATACAAATACGTACACACACACACACACACAAGTTGTTCATATTTATAAAATAAGATAGTATAACATATTAAAAAAACATGAAAAATTTTGTAACTTCTTACTTCAACATCATAGTTGACTCTGTAACAATTTAGATTAGGGAACACATACTCACTATTAAGTGTTTTCCCTCAATAAACTCTTTAACTAATTAATACTAATAAAAACTAATTAATAGTAAGTAGGTATAGTATATTATAGTATAACCCTATTGGATAGGGTTAAACCACTTATTTAAAGACTCCCAAATTCCAGAAAACATCATATTAATTGCCTTGATAACACAACGCAGTGCATATGGTGGTGGAGATACAGCATGTGGGTGAAGCCACACTGAACGAATCACACAGTGAGACCTGCTCTTTTGACCACAGGTCTGTTTTTTCCATAAATAATGAAAGTTATGCACCGAAAAAATGGGTGCACCTTATCTCCTCAAAAATATAAAACGCAGATGGAGCCAGAGCAATCAGCACCCAGTGCATTTCCCATGCATCCACACTTCTTCTGAGCAGGTCCCACAGTGCATTTCTCCATCCATCGAGCACATTATTACTATCTAGGAAATGTGCTTCATCCTCTAGTGTATGATAAATCCATTCCACCCTGGACTCCATATGCTTTTTACTGATTAGGTGAGAATATGAGGAATGTTAAGCCAGCCTCTCTCTCTCTCTTTCACTCCCCCATTCCATTCAGAACATTCCCAAGAGTAATATTCTGATGTTTATGAGCCTAAAATGTCTTCAAAGTGTCGTAGTTATACATTTCTGTCACATTATGACAGATTTCCCCACTGAAATCTGATTAATGAAAAACTGCTAGTTTACAAATATCACAGGAAATGTGAAACACTCAGAACAAAGTTACATGCTGAAACCTCTGGGTTTGGTGTCCTATTTCCTTCGTTGTTATGTGAAATCAACTAAATGTATGTTTCAAATATGTGAGAGTATTATTAGCACAAGGACTTCACCACAATAGCATACATTCAGACAAGAGTGAATGCTAACGTTATTCACTATTAACTAGTTTCTTATTAGCATGCATATTACTAGCATATTGGCTGTTTAGTAGTACTTACAAAGCACATATTAATTCCTTATTCTGCATGACCGTATTCTAGATCCCTTAAGCACAGCAATTGAACTGCTTAAAACTTGTTGGTGGATTATTTAAAATGATTTAATTAAAGGAATAGTTAACTCAAAAATGAAAATTTGCTGAGAATATACTCACCCTCAGGACATCCAAGATGTAGATACGTTTGTTTCTTCATCAGAACAGATTTGAAGAAATGTGTAGCATTCCATCACTTGCTCACCAATGGATGCTCTGCAGTGAATGGGTGCCGTCAGAATGAGAGTCCAAACGGCTGATAAAAACATCACAATAATCCACAAGTAATCCTCAACACTGCAGTCCATCAATTAATGTCTGGTGAAGTGTAAAGCTGCACATTTGTAAGAAACAAATACTTCATTAAGGCGCTAATTTATGGACTGGAGTGGTGTGGATTACTGTGATGTTTTTATCAGCTGTTTGGACTCTCATTCTGACGGCACCCATTCACAGCAGAGGAAGTTTCTTATTAGCATGCATATTACTAGCATATTGGCTGTTTAGTAGTACTTACAAAGCACATATTAATTCCTTATTCTGCATGACCGTATTCTAGATCCCTTAAGCACAGCAATTGAACTGCTTAAAACTTGTTGGTGGATTATTTAAAATGATTTAATTAAAGGAATAGTTAACTCAAAAATGAAAATTTGCTGAGAATATACTCACCCTCAGGCCATCCAAGATGTAGATACGTTTGTTTCTTCATCAGAACAGATTTGAAGAAATGTGTAGCATTCCATCACTTGCTCACCAATGGATGCTCTGCAGTGAATGGGTGCCGTCAGAATGAGAGTCCAAACGGCTGATAAAAACATCACAATAATCCACAAGTAATCCTCAACACTGCAGTCCATCAATTAATGTCTGGTGAAGTGTAAAGCTGCACATTTGTAAGAAACAAATACTTCATTAAGGCGCTAATTTATGGACTGGAGTGGTGTGGATTACTGTGATGTTTTTATCAGCTGTTTGGACTCTCATTCTGACGGCACCCATTCACAGCAGAGGAGCCATTGCTGAGCAAGTGATGCAATACATTTCTCCAAATCTGTTCTGATGAAGAAACAAACTCATCTACATCTTGGATGGCCTGAGAGTGAGTGTATTTTCAGCAAATGTACTTTTTGGGGTGAACTTTTTCTTCAATAGAATCAGAATGGTGTGAAATCCTATCAAATGCATTATGCGTTTTTCATTAATTATCTGTTTTCTCACGGTACATTGATAAAATTGGCCTGTTATTTGGCATGCCATCACAAAATACACAATGTGCATTCAACAGCTGTACTCTCTGAACTTTGTAATATATTTCAAAAGCATGCAAAGCAATTTCCTCAAATAGTTGTGATACCAGACGTTGTCTGTAAGTCCTTCAAAACACATAGTTGATAAAACACCAAAGTCTGCTCACTTTTCAGCTGTTGGTTGTGAAATGGAGTTTTGTGTCTGCAGGGCTGTACATGTGTCTAAATGAAAGAGCAGTGCAGCTTGATTCTGGGCATTGACTCCTCTGATCTCAGGAGACCTGAGCACATCACACTCAGGGTTTGAACCAATATTATCAGGATCATTTGAACCTCACAGGATTGGGTTTTAGTGTCCCAGACAGCAGCGTTGTCAGAGCTGGAAGCTTGCAGATCAAAAACAGGCAAAACAACTATATTACACTTCAGTCATAACTAGGGATGCACCGATATGAAAATTTTGGCCGATACCGATAACCGATTATTCTTTATTTTTGAAAGCCGATAACCGATATGTTGGCCGATAAATCTATATCCAAATTGTTATATACTTTTTGAGAGCCTGATTACAAAAAAGGTCTCATCATTAAAAGCCACATCCCAAACACTTCAACATAAGCAGCCTAGTTTGAACGGTGTACGTTTTAAAAATATTTTTACTCTCCCATTACCAAATTTAGTCATAAAAAAGTCTTACAAATAAATAAAATAATGCATAAGAGAGCTGGAAGCTTGCAGATCAAAAACAGGCAAAACAACTATATTACACTTCAGTCATAACATGCATTTTCCTGCAACACTCACTACAGGTAATTTCATTCACTGCCACATTCAAGTATCTCATTATATGAAAATTGGGTCCATAATGTCGGAAAATAGGGAACATGAAAAAATATAACCACTCAGATCCTGAAAAAACAAAACAAAAAAACAATGAGAATAATATTGAAGTAAAAACAGGTAATGTTTTGATTTCATTAATTCTTGTTTATATGGATATGGCCTGATGGGGAGTATAGTTTTCAGCAAATAAATACATAAATAATATATATAAATAAGCATAATGATGTCAGAGCTGGAAGCTTGCAGATCAAAAACAGGCAAAACAACTATATTACACTTCAGTCATAACTAGGGATGCACCGATATGAAAATTTTGGCCGATACCGATAACCGATTATTCTTTATTTTTGAAAGCCGATAACCGATATGTTGGCCGATAAATCTATATCCAAATTGTTATATACTTTTTGAGAGCCTGATTACAAAAAAGGTCTCATCATTAAAAGCCACATCCCAAACACTTCAACATAAGCAGCCTAGTTTGAACGGTGTACGTTTTAAAAATATTTTTACTCTCCCATTACCAAATTTAGTCATAAAAAAGTCTTACAAATAAATAAAATAATGCATAAATAATGCAAACAAGTCACTGGACATCATTACACGTGTAAAGAATCAAAATGAATGCGCCATAGATCAATAAAACGGAATAGCCTCTGCACGGACAATAATTAAATGATTTTAATTACTAAACCATACTGTTGATTCACTGCCACATTCAAGTATCTCATTATATGAAAATTGGGTCCATAATGTCGGAAAATAGGGAACATGAAAAAATATAACCACTCAGATCCTGAAAAAACAAAACAAAAAAACAATGAGAATAATATTGAAGTAAAAACAGGTAATGTTTTGATTTCATTAATTCTTGTTTATATGGATATGGCCTGATGGGGAGTATAGTTTTCAGCAAATAAATACATAAATAATATATATAAATAAGCATAATGAAAGCATAATAAAATATTATTTTTTACACTAATTATTGCAAAGCAATCTCATTCTCATTACAGTAATGTAGAAAAAAGTCTATATAATTTACATTTATGTGTGTGTGTATATATATTTACATTTAGTCATTTAGCAGACGCTTTTATCCAAAGCGACTTACAAATTAGGTCAATGGAAGCAATTAAAATCAACAAAAGAGCAATGATATACAAGTGCTATAACAAGTCTCAGTTAGTTTAACGCAGTACACGTAGCAAGTTTTTTTTTAAATAATATAATCAATAAAAAGAAAACCGATAGAATAGAAAAAGAATAGAGCAAGCTAGTGTTAGAGGTGTTTTTTGCTTTTGTTAATTGTATAATAAATGAAAAGAAAACAGATAGAACACAAAAAGATTAGAAAGCAAGTGTTAGGTTTTTTTTTTTTTTAAAGAAAACAAGCAGCAAATGAATAGAGAGCAAGTCTAAAAGGGACAAGTGTTTTTTCTTTTTTTTTTTTAAAGAATAGAATTAGAATAGAGAGTGCTAGAGTTAGAGGGTCAAATAAAGATGGAAAAGATGTGTTTTTAGCCGATTCTTGAAGAAGGACATTTATAATTTAAAAGTCCGTAAAAGTGATTTTGTGCCTCTTTGGGATGGCACAATAAAGCGACGTTCACTTGCAGAACGCAAGCTTCCAGAGGCACATAAGTCTGATGTAATGAATTTAGGTAAAGGGGTGCATGCAGAGCCAGTGGTGGTTTTGTAGGCAAACATCAATGCCTTGAATTTTATGCGAGCAGCTATTGGTAGCCAGTGCAAATTGATAAACAGAGGTGTGACGTGCATTCTTTTTGGCTCATTAAAAATTAATCTTGCTGCCGCATTCTGGATTAATTGTAAAGGATTGATAGAACTAGCTGGAAGACCTGCCAAGAGAGCAATAGTCCAGCCTGGACAGAACAAGAGCTTGAACAAGGAGTTGTGAAGCATGTTCCAAAAGAAAGAGCCTGATCTTCTTGATGTTGAATAAAGAAAATCTGCAGGAACGGCCAGTTTTAGCAATGTGGTCTGAGAAAGTCAGCTGATCATCAATCATAACTCCAAGGTTTCTGGCTGTTTTTGAAGGAGTTATGGTTGATGCGCCAAACTGGATGGTGAAATTGTGATGAAACGATGGCTTTGATGGAACCACAAGCAGTTCTGTCTTGGCAAGGTTGAGTTGAAGGTGATGGTCCTTCAACCAGCAAGAAATGTCTGTTAGACAAGCTGAGATGCGAGTAGCTAGCATAGCAGTGGTATGAAAAGCCATGTTTCTGAATGACAGAACCAAGTGATGACATGTAGACAGAGAAGAGAAGTGGTCCAAGAACTGAGCCCTGAGGCACCCCAGTAGCTAGATGTTGTGACTTGGACAACATGGCAAAAAACGTGGCAAAGTTGTTAGCTATTAGAGTTGATGCAAGAGGGGGAGGAGGAGGACAAAGGAGTGAGGAAAATGTTTTAAAGAGCATACAAGAGTTAGACGCATTATATATATATATGAAATGAACCATAATGAAAGCATAATTAAAGATTATTTTCTCCTTTTTCTAATAGCTACATTATTAAATTATATGATACGCAGTTGCAATTAAAAATTCACATTAAAATACATTATACAAATTAAGTAAATATGTGAGTATATGATGGGTAACAAGTAAACAAAAACAAAAACATTTGATTCAATAATCGTATTCTTACAACACAATCCCAAAAAATCTGTATAATTTTCTTTATGCAAAAGAAAATGTTTGTGAGATTCACTCAAATGTCTTTCTATGATGCACTGTCTGCAGCTGGATTTACGCATAAAAATCATCATGAGATGTTACGGCCGTGGGTTTGAGATAAACAAAGTAACGTTGTTTAATGTCTGGACCGTGAGAGAAACTTTTAAATAAATGTTACACAATGAAAATGAAAATAAATCCGGATGAAAATCTTCCCCGCTGCTGCAGCTCTCAAATGGCATTTACGAAACACTGATGGTGTTTGGCATCGGTGACGTCAAATCTTGTGCAACGTGTCTAAATTCAACTTTGATTTGTGAGCTTTACAAGACACGAGGGTGAGCAGATAATGACAGAAATATTCCGGTAAACTGCTATTGTTTGCCTAAGTCATAACATTATACAAGAGTTAGACGCATTATATATATATCCAAAAGAAAATGTTTGTGAGATTCACTCAAATGTCTTTCTATGATGCACTGTCTGCAGCTGGATTTACGCATAAAAATCATCATGAGATGTTACGGCCGTGGGTTTGAGATAAACAAAGTAACGTTGTTTAATGTCTGGACCGTGAGAGAAACTTTTAAATAAATGTTACACAATGAAAATGAAAATAAATCCGGATGAAAATCTTCCCCGCTGCTGCAGCTCTCAAATGGCATTTACGAAACACTGATGGTGTTTGGCATCGGTGACGTCAAATCTTGTGCAACGTGTCTAAATTCAACTTTGATTTGTGAGCTTTACAAGACACGAGGGTGAGCAGATAATGACAGAAATATTCCGGTAAACTGCTATTGTTTGCCTAAGTCATAACATCAGCATACATGGGATAATGCAGACAATGGTTTTTTAATCAGGAGCTAATGACACACCAATGTGCAGGAGAATAACATTTAGGGGAAATAAACACAGTGATGTCACAGGACTGTTTTTCCTGTTACTTTCCCACCATGCATCACCCCCTTGCCTCATTGCTCCTGCCTGGGCATTCCCACAGTATCCCAGCAGGATCTGAAATTTTGGCCACAAACTCTACAACAATATCCGAATCACTCATCGCAGTACATTGGGAATGTTCTCTTTGCTCACTATGCGACCTCCCTCGTACACTAATAGAACGAGACAGTGGCGAAATTCTCCAGATGGTGCCATAAAAAAGGCTTTACTCAAATGGACAGCAACTGACTGGAAGCTTATGTTAGCAACGTCTGGAATGCTCTGGGTTTTGTTTTCTGTATCTGTTACGGCTGGTTTTTACCAGGTTAGCTTGGCTAGAGAGCTGGCCAATCACATTATGCCCTACACTGATGCGATGTGTCCGAAAACATGACTTCTATCATCTGATATGGTCATGGAAGAACCATTAGATGGCTTTGGAATGCCGTCTGAACACAATAATAACAACAATATTTAAATAAAAAGTGAGCAATCCCCCACCCAGGATTGGGTTGTTAGCTTTGAAAGCATCGTGGGCTGCGGTTTGGGGGAACTGTAAGCAGAAACGTTTGCTGATTTGGTGTGCTAATGTTTAGGGTTTGCATACACTTACAGTCAATGGGACGGTGGGAAAAGTAACAATATTTGTAGATTTCAGCAACTGCGTAGACTAAGATTTGAAAGTCAGGCAAGAAGTTGGGTGTTGTTTCCAAAAATGTCTTTAGACTACAGTAACACGTTATAATTGTAATGAAAAACAACAGTATTTACATAATACCTTGAGCTCATTTTTAAAGTTTCTTTTACAATCACATAAACCAACAAACGTGGGCAGAAAAAGAAAAGAACCAAAAATCATAGAAAAGACGACAAATTACGACTATGTCAAAACTTCAATTTTCTTGTCTCACATTCAGAGAAAAAAGGGGATGGATTTATTGTTTGTTACACCATCACACCGCATTCAAAGTAAAGAAACATTTTCAGGGGGCAGCTGCCCTCTCTTTGAATGGTTTGAAGGCGGAGGAGGTTGTCAAAATATCTTCATCGACGTGTCCATCACAGCTTCGCCTCAGGTCCTCAGAGTAATTGATGTCTTCTTAAGAGTTTTAGCTGTAAACATTGTGGAGGAACCTCAAGGAAGTTTCGTCCAAAGGGAGCTTCTCGTAGCTAATGATCACCAATGCCAGATTCACTTTGGAAAGTAAAGAATGTCAACCTAGATTCAAGAGGAACCAGAAACCATCTCACATTAGACACATGGAGATTACACGCAACTTAATTGAGGTCCTGGGGAGATTCTGGGAATCTTATCAGACCCAAGATTGAGCTTGTTCCCCTCTAATGAAGTTGGGAGTTTCTGACTTCCCAAAGCTAGAGTCAATGCACTGGAGAACAAATGACAGGATTCAGTGTGTTTGATTTTTCATGGGCCTTCATGATGAGGAAACAAAAAAAAACGTATAGCATCACTTTGTTGCTTTAGAGTTTGCCCAAAAGAGGAAGGCAGCATCATTTAATACTGCACATATAGTTACAAACTTCGTATGTAGGAAGCTGACTGTGTTTTGGAACAGAGACACTACAAAAGTGAATGTTTCCGTACATACTCAAAC
Source organism: Sinocyclocheilus grahami (assembly GCF_001515645.1). Lineage (NCBI taxonomy): Eukaryota > Metazoa > Chordata > Actinopteri > Cypriniformes > Cyprinidae > Sinocyclocheilus > Sinocyclocheilus grahami. Next base: position 230,843 of record NW_015505319.1, on the reverse strand, counting down.
TGAGAGAAAGTATTGCACAGCGGGATCGGTTGTTGCTTTAGGGGTCTTGGAAATTTCTGAGAAATCAGAAAGAAAGAAAAGAAACATCTCTGAACATATGCCATGTATCAGGACAGGCACAGCTGTTTTAAGGTCAATACGTTTTTGACACAAATAAAAATGTTTAAAGAGATGTACGTGTACAGCATTTTTTACAGATGAGAAAGAATGAATAGCAAAATATCCCACTGAACTTGAGACCTTTTCCCCATTTTTTATGCTGCTTTGGCAAGAAAATCTGGAGAAATCTGTGGTGTAGATTTAAACATGAACTCAAAAATATTTAGGCCTAAATTTAAAGTGCCCCTATTATGGGTTATGAAAGGTTCATATTTTGGTTTTGGGAGTCCCCAACAACAGGTTGAAATGCATGCAAGGTCAAAAAACACTTTCATTGTCTTATAACATGCATTTATTTTTACCTTACTTGCTCAACGACTCCCAAACGATTAGTTTAACGATTCATTTTTCCAAAGCCCTGCTTTGCGTGACGCTAATCTGCTCTGATTGGTCTCATTTTCATTTCATCATGTCTATAACGCCTGATAAAGCAGCGTTTGTGAGCACAGTGCTGCTTTGTGTACAGCGTTACCGGGGAAACTGCTATTTTTACCGCTTCAAAACCGGCACCTAGTGGCAAAGAATGAATTTGACCAATGCGAATATATATATGCTAATGTTTCATGTTGACTTCAACATGAAACAGCTTGGGATTCATTTTAAAAACGACTCGTTTCAGTGATTCAGAGTCGACTCTTTCTTTTGAGAGCCAATGACTTTATACACGGTGCACTTTCAGATTTAAAACTTTGCAGGATGTTTTCATTCACTTAGAGCTGTGTTGCACACTGCATGAATGGTCATTTTCAAAAATCCATAATAGGGGCACTTTAAGACTTATGTATTATTTCATCATGTCTATAACGCCTGATAAAGCAGCATTTGTGAGCACAGTGCTGCTTTGTGTACAGCGTTACCGGGGAAACTGCTATTTTTACCGCTTCAAAACCGGCACCTAGTGGCAAAGAATGAATTTGACCAATGCGAATATATATATGCTAATGTTTCATGTTGACTTCAACATGAAACAGCTTGGGATTCATTTTAAAAACGACTCGTTTCAGTGATTCAGAGTCGACTCTTTCTTTTGAGAGCCAATGACTTTATACACGGTGCACTTTCAGATTTAAAACTTTGCAGGATGTTTTCATTCACTTAGAGCTGTGTTGCACACTGCATGAATGGTCATTTTCAAAAATCCATAATAGGGGCACTTTAAGACTTATGTATTTGAAATGCATATATAAGATTTTCATCCATTTGGATTACACAGTTTTAACAAACAAACTGACCAACTTAATTCTGCTTTGTGTACAGCGTTACCGGGGAAACCGCTATTTTTACAGCTCCAAAACCGGCACCTAGTGGCAAAGAATTAATTTGACCAATGCGAATATATATATGCTAATGTTTCATGTTGACATCAACATGAAACGGCCTGGGATTCATTTTAAAAACGACTCGTTTCAGTGATTCAGAGTCGACTCTTTCTTTTGAGAGCCCATGACTTTATACACGGTGCACTTTCAGATTTAAAACTTTGCAGGATGTTTTCATTCACTTAGAGCTGTGTTGCACACTGCATGAATGGTCATTTTCAAAAATCCATAATAGGGGCACTTTAAGACTTATGTATTTGAAATGCATATATAAGATTTTCATCCATTTGGATTACACAGTTTTAACAAACAAACTGACCAACTTAATTTGATGCATATATTGTAGTCAAATTAAATAGGTAAGATTTCTGTAATAGTAATAAACTGAATGTGTTTTATACAATAACCAGGTTCATATATTTATCGTCAATATATCCTGTTTGATTCAGTCTCATACATTTTAACTAACTGAATATTGCATGTTCCATAGCTAGCCATATTGTAACTGTTGTCACAATGAACAGATGCATGCTGCTTTTAAGCAATATGAATATATGCATTCAGAAACAAATGATTATTATTCAAATAGTTAATAATAAACTATGGCAAAATGTATTAAACCGAACTGAAAGTGCAACGCTCATAATAGCCGAAATCATAACCAAATTAGCCAGAATATTAAATAAATAAACACACACTCTAAAAAATGCTGGGTTGTTTCAACCCAATGTTGGGTCAAATATGGACTAACCCAACAGTTGGGTTACATTTTGGTTACATTTTTAACTTAGCTTTTTAACCCAACAGTTGGGTTAGTCCATATTTGACCCAACATTGGGTTGAAACAACCCAGCATTTTTTAGAGTGCACAAAGGGCGGATATAAACATTAACAGCTTGAAATGGACTGATCTTTCTCTCTGTCTGCTGTCTTTGACATCACGGCTCTGGATAGTCACTAGTGAAGGCTTTGGGAATGTGTGCGTTCTTGTGGTGCCATTAGTCAGTGTTGCTGTCATGACACCAGTTTTCCAGTATGTTCAGACAGCAGGAGCATCCTGCATCCACCAGCGGCCAACAGAGAAACTCCTACTGAGGTGAATGGGAAATCTAACGGCCTGAACACGACAGACACTCAAAGTTAGCCGTCTAAAGTCAGTAGAATGATGCTTAGCTGTTGTTCTGACAGAGCAATTCATACCATCATCTTTTCCACATCATATGAAACAGTTCAACTGAAAACAACAGGGTAGAAAGTTATGTTTTTATTTGTCAGTCAAAACATGTTAATGGTTTTATTGCGAAACCCAACAGGTCCTGACCTGATCCTGTCAGATATGACAGTGTATAGTGCACGCAACATTAAATAAACGCACTGGTAGCATTCCAAAACAAAAACCGGGCTTGACTGCATAGCTGCAGGCCTGTGAGATGGGGAATTAAACTTATAAACTTATAAGTATAAAAAAGGATGACAACCGTTTGCATTGCTTTTTTGTTGTTGTTGAATTCTGCAGTGAATGGGTGCCGTCTCCTTGTGATTTGTGTCAAATTAATAGAGTTCAAGGAATAGTTCACCCAAAAATGAAAATTTGCTGAAAATGTACTCGCCCTCAACCCTCAAGATGTAGATGAGTTTGTTTCTTCATCAGAACAGATTTGGAGAAATGTTATGATTACATCACTTGTTCACCAGTGGATGCTCTGCGGTGAATGGGTGCCGTCAGAATGAGAGTCCAAACAGCTGATAAAAACATCACAATAATCCACAAACATGAAGCTTTTTGCTTCACAAATCATTAACTGATGGACTGGAGTGCTGTGGATTATTGTGATGTTTTTATCAGCTGTTTGGACTCTCATTCTGACGGCACCCATTCACTGCAGAGCATCCATTGGTGAGCGAGGGATGCAATGCTGAATTTCTCCAAATCTGTTCTGATGAAGAAACAAACTCATCTACATCTTGGATGGTGTGAGGGTTGGTATATTTTCAGCAAAACTTCATTTTGGGATGAACTATTTCTTTAAACTATCCACAACCTCTCATGAATCATGAGATGATTAAAACAAGTATTTCACACTCATTCTAAATGTTACTAAATGTGCAAATAAAATCAACAACAACAGTATAAATAAAACTGTCAAAATGGTCAAACAATGCATTGTTATGCTATTTGATTCATGAGGGTGCATAATGGGAAGAAAGCAAATGTGATATATTTGGTTCGACTTGAAAATGAAGAAATCATACAGAAAAGCTATTGAGATATCACTTGGCTTTCAGAAAAGTTGTTAGAACATCAAAGTATTCAGTAAACTACAATAAAGTTTTAATATTCCAGTAAATCTCAAGTTATCTTGATCACTATTTAAAAGACCTACTTGACTTTTTTTTTAAATGGTGAATCCCATTAGTTCAAGAAAACTTATACTGTTATAAAACATCAATGCAAACATGCAGGAATGACAGTGAAAGCAGCCAGACTCGATGCATTTGACCCCTGCAAAACATCTCAAGTTTCTCTACTAAACATCTGAGCTGTCACGCGAGTGTTTAGACAGTCTAATCAAAGAGCATCAAGATCCTCTGGAATGCTGAAGACATCTGAAAAGTACTTCTGCATTAAACTGAGGCACGCAATGAACGTGATTTAACGGATCTGATGTTTACGCTTCTAGCCAGTCAAGTCATGTCATGCTTCACCCAGGAGGAGCTCAACGTGAACATTTTTGACAGTGTACAGAAATGCAATCATATGACAAGCTGATATGGTCTCTTGGCAAGCTCACATGCATGTAGAAGAAAAAAAAAAGACTTGCCATCTTCAAGTCATGTCAGAAAGGTCATATACAAGATGAGTGTGCGTGAACGTTACCACATGGGTTACAACATACCACATCACATAACTGGAACTTGTGATTTACTTTAAAGGAAAAGTTCACCCATTATTGAGTTTGCTGAAAATTTACTCACCCTCAGGCCATTTTAGACGAGTTTGTTTCTGAACACATTTGGAGAAATGTAGCATTGCAGTGAATGGGTGCCGTCAGAATGAGAGTCCAAACAGCTGATAAAAACATCACAAGAATCCACAAGTAATCCACACCACTCCAGTCCATCAGTTAATGTCTTAGGAAGCAAAAAAAACGGTGTTTGTAAGAAACAAATCCATAATTTAGATGTTTTAAACTTCAAATGATTGCTTCAGCTAAAATATGGGTCTATTAAAAGTTGATATTGTTGACTGAAATAAAGTTTAGAAAAGGAAAATATAAATATTAGATAAAAAACAAACAAAATCTGTCAGTTGACGTTTCTTGGAGCAGCAATACATTTTTATGTATACGGACCATAACTCTACGACTGCTGCATGTAGTTTTCCATAATAAGTAAAATAAAAATTAACTTCCGTGTTTTGGAAGTGGTCGACATGAAATCAAAATGGATAACAACATTTGTACAGCCTTTCCAAAACACATTTTCATGCACATTCAAGACCCCTAATATTCACCAACATTCAAGAAATTATTATTATGTCATATTAAAACAGGTAAATGTGTCGATTTAGCGACCCAAAGAATACAGCTCACTCAGTTTGCCTGAAATCCACATATTCAATGAGAATTTATTGTCACAAGCACAATTTCTCGTCATAAAGTTACACAAAAATAACGGAACACATTTACACAGTTTATACAATCCTAGACTCATTGTACAATGGACAGGCTAACTAAGTACCGAGAGTTAAATATGTACTCACATTGCACACAATGATATTAAACCTACACAAGTATATATAGCTGTATGTGAAATAAAACATGGTCCGACATAAAAAAAAAAAATCACATTATTTACATCAACCATCCATTTGATTTCCAAAAAGGTTTAGATTTAATGTCAAGGTCTTTCCATCAGTCCAGAGTTGTGGCATGATCGAGAAAACAAGAAGTCCACATTATTAGTCCAAAAGTTAATAGTAAGAATCGCAGCTGCCACAAAGATTACAACGAACACCGCGAAATGCTTGAGATTTACGCTGCATCTGCTCATATGAGGCTGGTGTCGATTACTTCACAAAGTGACACTGTTGCTAGTGTTTTTTTAAGAGAAAAAAGAAAAGTTGCAAATGCAAATTTTAAATTCAAATCAAATACTGTTTTTGTCTTTACATCCGTCTACATTTATTATTAGTTAAGCTAGGTTATAGACATCACTACATAGACTACATTTAACACGGTAAGCGTAAAAATATCTCCGCGTTTTTTTGTCAGCGAGATGCTGTTTGGCAACGAAAAATGAGGTGCAACAAGTGAAGAAGAAAAAACGGCGTTATATTTGTGTGTGTATGTGAGAACAGTCTTGACTTGAAGTTGCTGGGTGAATCATCTAACTTTAACTTACAGTAATTTGATGTACACTGTAAAAAATGGCCGTGAATTTAATGGTAAAAGACTGTAAAAATGCTACAGTAAAAACCTGTTAAATGGTTAACGGTAAATTCCCCTACTATATACGGTGAAAAACTGTATTGGATATTACATGTATTGGACATTAATTTTACGGTAGTATACCGTTTTTGTAAGTGAAAAAGACCGTATAATTTACAGTGAATAACCGTAAATTGACATTCCCAGAATTCCTTGCATTACATTTCAAATTTGATGTTTTTTGTTGAAATAACTATGTTTCTTAGTTTTTTCTTATCAGTTTTGTATATTAGGGTTGTGTGTTACACCTAATGTTGTTAAATGAATGTTTATTGCATTATTTCAGTTTCATGTGTGTTACTATGATGGTGTTTAGTGTTTGCGTGGATGACACTGTGCACCTTCTATATATGTTATTATTTAAAAGCTGCTTGTGATGGGCTTTGGTTCATCATGTGACTTTCTCATCACCACCTGCATTTGGTGGTTATCAGTGTATTACAAAGATACAAAACAGATTTCAGTACTTCAATAGGTTGGTATATTAACATTATATCAGTTAATGAAATTATGGTATTTTACTGTAAATTTAAGTTAAAACCGTAAAACCTAAGATGTTGCTACAGTAGTTTTTACGGTAAAATTCCGGCGACCACAGCTGCCGTTTTTTTACCATAAATTTTATGGATTTTTTTTTTACAGTGTACAATCCCGTGTCATATTCACATTTTGCCCAATCCAGGCATTAATTTGCCTGCTATCTACGAATTTTAGGCTTAATATTGATGCTGCTTTATTAGAAGTAAATTATGCCTTTGCATAAATAATCTTGCACATTTACTGCTCACAAAATTGGCTGTAAATGCAAATGTATTTTGTAAATGATGTTTGCGTACATTTTTTTGTGCTAATGGCAGCAGTTAATCATCACATGATGGTTAAATGAAAGAAGAGCATCAAGACTGGGAATATATTTATTTTGCTCTTAGCGCTGTGTGTTTCTAACGGTTTGTGTACAAGTGATCAAGTCAAGAATGTGTGTGTGTGTGTGTGTGTGTGTGTGTGTGTGAAACTCTTCATGTGTTTCAGCAGCGTCATGCGTGTCACATGTGAGATGAAGATACTGCAGTCCGAACCAATACAAACAAACTAACTAACAAAAGAATCTCAGATTACTCAGAGAACGGAGGGAACATGCCGAGGTCGGCAAAGTCTTCGATGTTGTAATTGGTTGCTCCTTGGGTGGGATCACCAGGCATCGGCAGCATATCCTGCGGGACAGAAACAGAGCGCGGCGTTAAATCAGACAGGCTATGGTCAGTAGTGTAGGTGAATGGAACTATAAAGGCCGATTCACATCCAGAGATGCTACATTAGTGAATTTGCATGACTAAGAAAAGAATCAATAAAATAATTCAAGCATCTGTCGGAAAGTTTCAATATTTCTTTCTCAAATGGGACGCGTCACACAAGGTTCGACATCAATGGCGAATTGTCATTGGTTTTTATCACAGCTCATTAATGACGCACCGTATTTGAGATTTAGGGGCTATAACTGAAGAGACCATTTTCACCAAAAGAGTATTTACATTTCTGTCTCCAACACAAATTTTTAACTAAAACTTCAAATAAAGCTGAAATAAAATCACATTTACATTTAACACATTTATGCACAGATTTTCTCCAAAGTGACTAACATTTAAGATACACATTTACATTTGATCAATTCTAGCGAGAATATAAACAGAAAATACATATAAATAGACTATAAATATTAGTATATATTACGTTTTAAATGAATAAAAATTATGAAATATTAGAAAACAAATGAAAATGAGCAACATTGCCCTGGCAACTAACTGAAATAAAATGTATGTTTAAGTTGAAGTACTAAAATGACTAAAACTGAAAAATCTAAGTAGAAATATTAAAAAAACTAAACAATTATAAAAATAAGAACACATTAGGGTTGTGACGGTGAGGAAATTTTCCCACCAGTTAATCGACTTTTGACAACACCGGTATCACCGCGGGGGCGGGGCGTTCCCTCTTTTCCTCGCTTTCCTTCGCTTTTTAATAGCTTGTAAAAGCAGCGTGCACATTTTACTTTCACTTTCAAATAGCGGCAATTCAGCGTAAAGCAATTGTTCGTTTTTAGTTAGTTAGAATTTTCCCTCTTTTCCTGGCTTTCCTTCGCTTTTAAATAGCTTAAAAGCATCGTGCGCATTTTACTTTCACTTTCGAATTAGCTGCAGTTCGGCGTCAATTGCTTGAATGCAACAACAAAATACAACGTCAAACTCACTTTAGCCTATATATAAAACCTAGAACGTTTATTAACAAAACAAATAAAAATACACCACGCTATAGGGCAGGCTATGCCTAATATAAAATAACAAATAACTTACATAAAGTTTAAATAGGTATACAAAACTGGAAATAGGTTAAGTAAACGTATAATATATAACCAAATAAATAAGAAACGTAGAACGTTTATTAGCAAAACGAGTAAGAAAGCTTGGAGGCACGGCATGAGCCTTGATGTCAAATAAAATAAATAAATGACACAAAGTTTAAATAAAGTAAAAATCAGCAAACACTGTGGAATCAATTAAATAAGAAATGAATGTTTAAAAAAACTTCCAAAATCAATTTAGATAAACGGCAAAAGTCAACAGACTTTTCAAAATCAAAAATACTGCCAAACAGGTACTTTTGCATCTAGTTTTGAAACTAAATCATCCGCGATCGTCTTGTCTGTCTCACCCCACTCTTCTTGTCAGTCAGCTGGACTCACTCTCCTCACTGGAGAAACTAAATCTGATCTGGGATGCGACTGTCATTCGGCACGCTGCATTGAGCAGCCGCGTTCAGTTTTTAATTGTAGTGTCTGTTCTTTTACTGAACTAAATTATTTTTATTACTACAAAAAATCTAAACGATGGTGGGGGTCGGTGCCGCGGTGGGCAAGTGACGGAACCGGTGTTGCGGCTTAACAACGGTATCACCATCAGCACCGTCTATCGCGGCAAGCCTAGAACACATAGCAAAATTACTAAAAACTTCAAAATACTAACACTAAAATAAAAACTGCACATATAAAAATAGCCAAATCTAAAATATGAATAAATATAATAATAATAATAAAAATAAACCAATGTACTGCATACAGGTGGATATTGATGTGTATGACAGTGAGTTCACCTGGAAGACCTCGGTCTGGCTGGACTGAGGATGAGGATGAGGATGCGGGTCTCCTCCCTGCTGGCTGTGGTGTTGACTCTGCCACTGAGACCAGACCTCAGACGGCCGGCCCTGGAACTGTCCTCCACTCTGGCTGCTCTCACCCGACACATCTGGAGAAACCAACACAGACACATTCACAACGGCTCCCAACAGACACTTCTTCAGCTTAAAGATGAATAGACATTACGCCCAAGACACTTTATGGTGTTTTGGTTCTTTCTGCAATCCCAGCGAACTACTGCTGTATGGAAAAGAGCTGCGAAGCGGCATTATTGTTAACTAAAACCATTCAAATTCATTTGTTGATTGAAAGCTGAAATAAAACAAAATATAAATATTACATGAAAACTTGAAATGAAAATTAGAAACTGAATTAAATAAAAATAAATGTTATTATAGTTAACCAAAACAATTTTAAATAATTTGTTGATTGAAATAAAATAAAGTATAAACATAAATATTAGATGCAAACTAATTATATAATGGAATAAAACAAAAAATTATTAATGGAATAAAATAAAAGTAAAATAACTGAAATAAAAATAAGTGTTATTACTGTTAACTAGAACTATTAGAAACATGTTAATTAAAATAAAGTTTAAAGAAAATGTCAATATTAGATGAAAACAATTGAAAAAAGCAGAAAATAAAATGTTTTATTATTGTTAAAATTATTTTAAAATCATTTGTTGATTGGAATAATATAACAATCTTGAATGAAAGATGAACTTAAACTAAACTTAAGAACTGAAAATATAAAAATAAAATAACTGAAAAAAAGCTATCTAAAAATATACAAAATAATTTGTTGATTGAAATAAAACTGAAATCTAAATATCAGAATAAAAACAAACTATAAATGGAACAAAATAAAATAACAAATTAAAATAAGTACTAAAATTACTAAAATTAAAACTAGAAAAAAATAAAGCTCAATATAAATGTTAAAAAAGCAAGCTAATACAAATGTACATAAAATTACTAAAAGTAAAATAAAAACTGAAAGTATATAAATAAAAGCTAATTCAATATATATATATATACATAGTATAGTAATAGAAATAATATTAATATAACTGCAAAAAATCCTTTTGTGTTCTACAGAAAAAAAACTAAGAAATCGAGGTGAATAAATGATGGCAGAATATTGTGATATGGATCCCTCAGCGCTCCTCAAAAAACATGTTTAGACTTTACGGTAACAACTTCCACATTAACTCCAACGCGTCTACTTTTGCAGCATCTCAATCGAGCGTGCTTGTAAAACACTTCAAGCGTACGACCTCCATTTCGCTCAATTTGCCGAACAGAGGGAGAGACATTTACTAGAGGCTGACAGAATCATTTAAACGCATACATCTAGTGTCTCTTCACCCGCGGGGCCCGAGTCTTTGCTTAGGAAACGAGTGAGTGAAGCAGACTAACGTGCGGCGGGTGCAGTCGACGACGTGGGTGGGTGGTTTGCAGGATGGCACAGCGGTGCCCTCGGGCTGTTTCTCATATTCTTCATGTTGATGAGGCAGTGATGTAAGGTCAAACTTCTCATTTCCCTACTGTGTTAGCGCTTGCCACGCGGACGCCGAGAGCGGCCCTTCTCTAGCTCGATTTCTGTCTGTCTTTCCCTCAAGGTTCGGCCGTTTGACGCGCCTCGTAAATCTCTCCATCAATATTTCTATTCGTCTTTGGTTGTGTTTCTCTCCCCTAGCCATCTTCCTCCGTCCCCATCAATCTGAAATCAGCATGCTTCATGTTCTCCCTCGGTATCTGCAGTGCTTATGTAGCGCTTATCCTCCGGTCGCTCCATCAAACGTGATTCTCAAAGATGTAATGGTACAAAAAGCCGGCGTGCCAAAAGCAAACGCCGTTCAAAGAAAGAGCCGGGCTTAGCAGTTATTCCCAAGCATATTCAATCAATTTAAGGACTGAATGCACGTTCTCTTGCTTTCATAACGATAAATGCAGCTGTTGAAAGTGTGCTGGATTTCACGTATGCATATAGACTGCAATTAAGACACAATGTAACATTATCTCAGTATGAAACATGTGAATAAAGGCGGTATGATTATTGTTTATGCATTGCATTAGCTGTGACAAACATTGTACAAACTATGAAGCACAAATCCAAAGAGTCTAACAGGAGCTGGTTTATCAGTAAATAAAAGACTGTATTTATTTTATGTGTATAAATTCGCAAGGTGAGTCTCTTATTCTTATTATGTAAAAACATTGATCATGTCTTGGAATAAAGATCACAGCCAATAACTAGCAGTCAATTAAGGTTGAACATATACAAATAAAAAGAAATGAGATTTTATGAAATTCGCAGCGGGTTGGTAATGACACCTAATAAATCTGCCCGCAGATCATGATATAAAAATGTTCAAATTAATGACATTTCTGATCTTCAAACCGCTGCTCTGGCGGAGATGTGCTCCCCTGTCACTTCTCATTTCCATCAGAACCGAATATGAAATATGAAAATATGTTTTTCAAAGTTCTTCGGAAAAGGGCAAAGTACAACTTTCCTCATTTTAACACTTTATGAATTTATCATAGAGAGAAAGTTATTAAGTATGGATAGGAAACAAGCTCACTTATATATTCTGGCATATTTGACATTTAACACTTAATTGTATTTTCTGTTTCTTAATTATAATTAGTGCTGTCAAACGATTAATCGCATGCAAAATAAAAGTTTTTGTTTACATAATATATGTGTTTGTACTGTGTATATTTATTATGCATATATAAATAAATAAATAAATAAATAAATAAATAAATTACATATGCACCTGTGCACCTGTATTATATATGGAGCATCAAATTAGCATATTAGAATGATTTCTGTGACACTGAAGACTGGAGTAATGATGCTGAAAATTCAGCTTTGAAATAACAGGAAGAAATTACATCTTAAAATATATCCAAAAAGGAACCAGCTATATTAAACTGTAATAATAGTTCACAATATTACTGTTTTTACTGTATTTATTTTGTTAAATGAAGCCTTAGTGAGCAAGAGACTTAAAAGTACTTTTATTTGTAACTTTCTACTAGGTCTTTTTTTAAACAGCTAAGAAGTTTTTGTTTCTCATTGGTTACAATTGTGATCAAGAATAAAGCACATATATTCCACTAACTAAAAATTAAAACATGTGCTCAGTTTGCTGAAAACTGGGATTAAATGGATTCATTCCAAATATAGAAAAAGATACTGTGTCTTCCTGCAGTCTCAGAGTCCTTCCTCTCAGAGTGTGTTTAAGTGCGGTCCACGTGAGGAGGTGAAGATAAATGTTCCATTTTCTTTAATGACAGCATATTAAAAAAAGAATTATCTGGACATGGCTTCATTTTCAAGCGGCTGGCAGAAGCCTTCAGGGCTCAGAAAGCCATTCGGAGCATGCTACACTTGAAATGGAAGTGGGTTTTTAATGTCACCTGTTTAACATAAATTACTTATTAAATGGACACACTAATCACAGGTTCAAGGTAGAGAGTTTCCCTCGAGGGACACAACAATGGGAAAAAATGTCATCCTGTAAAAGTCTCCGTACGCACGCCCTGCTTCAAATTAAATTCGGTTCGTAGACCTGAATGTGATGGAGAAATCCGAGGCGGCTTTAAATGGATGTAATGCAATAACAACGACTCTACAGTTTCTCGCTTTAAGCCGTTCAGCATGTTCTGCCTTCGGTCGAGGAATGTGAAAAGTTGCACAATTGTGTTTGTGTATCTGTGCTCTTCGTGTCACGCTGGTCGAATTCCTCACTTTAAAGTGTCAGGATAAAGAAACCAGATCTCTCTAGCATGAGTTTAAAAGGTGCAACGCATGACAGATTAATTAAACCCACTGCAGGCTGTTTAAAGTCCTGGCAAAAGAAAAGCACGTCAAGAGCAAGAGTTTCACTGATTCAACCTGATCTTCGTGAGGATGGGACAGGAGTGGGTGATGGCTTATATCATGGTACGAGGAAATTTATATTATGCTAAAAGTGAATGCATAATAATAATAATAATAATATTTAATAATTATAATGCAATATTTAATATATATACAGTGGGTACGGAAAGTATTCAGACCCCCTTAAATTTTTCACTCTTTGTTATAGATTAATCTAGATTAATTATTATAAATATATATTTATAATTCTATAAAATATTTATACATATATATATATACACACACACATTCTGTTATATACATAATAATACATATATTATCTAATATTATTTATTATAATTGTATTATTATACAATTATCAAAATATATACTTATATTTATAATACTATAAAATATATTCTACTTCATGTCTAAGAACCCCCTATACCGTAGTAAAACACTGTAATGCATGGCCTCACATAGCCTAGTGTTGTATTTGTTTTGTATCATTTTGAGTGACAGCATCTTTCATGGTTACATTTAGATAATAACTTCATTAAAAAGTAATTTTCCAAACTCGTTGAATAAGTTATGTGGACTGTTTAACACTTTCATGATTAATAGTCATTGTTGTGTTGAGAAGTAATTTTGAAGAGTTTGCAAAACCACGAACACAAACATCTAATTGTCAGTTGTCCAGTTGTGATCAGTCAAACCACAGAAATCTGTTTTTCACTCGGTCTATAATAGAGATTAAGTGGCCAAACCAAAGAAAGCAGAACAACAAAGCCGTTTGTCTCACTATGGACGCCATACAGTCCTCACACTGTCTGCTGTTAATGTTGAAGACAAACGACTGTTTCAGTCATTGTCCATTACTGTCTGTCTTTTATATGGAAATCTATAAATCACTGCACAAGTAAAAGTGAGGACTGGTTTCGCAGAGGTGCTGTAATGTGTCCTCCATATGAAGGTCTGTTAATCTCAGACTGACGTCAGGCTGGATCTTCTGTCAATCATGTGCTGAGATCATTCAACCGTTTCAGGTACAAACAGAGCTGCAGGAGTCTAAGGTTGTCACGATAGTCAAATTTCACTAGCTGATAGCAATGCTTTAGGATTAGCAATAGCAATTTATATAACACAAGAATAATGAACAAGATCAGATTCAATATTTTGACAAATCCAGTTGAAACCAACAAAACCAATGTTTACAAAGATAACAAGCACTGTAAAAAAATACAAAGATTACTGGAGTACTTAAATTTTTTTTCAGTTTTTCTACTTCAACATTTCTCATTTAATTCAGTGTTACTTGCTGTAATTTTTTTGCGACATTTACTACAAATTTCTGAGTGAAAATTGTTTCAAAGTAAATCCTACACAATATTTTTTTTCAGTAAATAACCACATTTGAGGTTAATGCACAGCTACACATGCATTATCATTAATAATAATAATAATAATAATATTATATATATATATATATATATATCTAAATTATAATGTGGGTCAAAATGACACGTCCCATTTTGGTGTCCACATCAAATTAAATTTACAAAAATGATTTTATATACATAAAAACAATATTAAAGTGTCTAAAAAAGTCAAAATATGGGTGAAATAGTGTCCCATTGCCATCTATCTATTATAATACAGAAAACATGCTCACATATTACCATTACTATTATTATATTACTAGTATTAATTATTAAATACATAAATATAAATAAATAATAAATACATTTTAACAATATTGTCAGAATATGTTTATATAATTGAAATGACTATAAACAATAAATGTACCAGAAGGAGTCAAAGTAGTACCAAAACAGTTGACATCCCTATCTTTGGAAGTTATTTTGATATCTACCTGATCACATTATGGATAATAAATGATTGAATATATGAGGCAACATTAGCGCAGTAAACAGATATGCACAAAAAATATGCAATTTAAAGCATGTTTACACCAAGAACGGTAAGTATAACTATATTAGTGTCCACACCAACGAACACTGCTCCGGGTGTGTATGTTCACTGCTGTGTGTGTGCACTTTGGATGGGATGCAGAGCAGAGCACTAATTCCGAGTATGGGTCACCATACTTGGCCACATGTCACGTCACTTTCACTTTCACAATAACGTTCTGTTTATTATGACCACAGGCTACAGTTTTGTGGTTTGCAGCTTTAAATGCTCTAGCTCTCTAAAGCAGGGCGGATTCTGATTGGCTGTCAACATTTTTAGCGTTCATCAGCTGGAAAAAATAGTTCTGAAAAAAGCATTCTTCTGTGCCATTATTGGTGCAGTTGTGCTGTGGACTCTGCTGTTCTTTTACATTTAGAACGCTTTTTAAAACTACATCTTTATTTTTATCATTACAGTTATTGTCCTTGGTGTGAATGGGCCTTTATTGCCATAAATAAGCAGATCTTACCAAAAGCAGTGCTGCGATTGGCCAGGTTGGAGTAGGCGTTTCCAGAGGGCGAGGAGGTGGCGGGGCTGGACAGAGGGCTGTAAGAGGACGGGTCGGCCTGGTAGCTGTGGCTGGAGCCGATGCCGAACGGTGAGGACTGGGCCTTACTGGACTGAGCGGGAATCTGCTGCTGCGGTGGAATGACAGGAGTCATGATGATATTAACATACAGCTGATTAAAAACACACACACACACACACGCATATCATGAATGCCACACACAAGGTTCTTCATGACCCCGCTAACTCTTTCAAATGGCAGGACATTAAGCACGGCCTCATGCCCTAAAAGACAGCATAAAAGCGTCCCAGTTCATTCCCTCTCTTATATTAGTTCATATTACTTTAGTTGGACATGTTGCACTCACAATTTGTGCAGTTTTCATCTATACAGCTATACAGCATTTATTTAGGTTATTATACATAATTTACACCTCAACCAAAAAAGGTGTAGGCTGACACCTTAGCTTATTTTGCTATGTATATATAGATATTTTGGTAACACTTTACAATAAGGTTCCATTAGTTAATGTCAGTTGATGTATTAACTTATATGAACGAACAATGAACAATGCATTTATTACAATGTTTATTCATCTTTGATTATGTTAATGAAAATATAGTCGTTCATTGTTAGTTCATGTTAATTCACAGTGCATTAACTAATGTTAACAAGCACAGCTTTCGATTTAAATAACGCAGTAGTAAATGTTGAAATTAACATTAACTAAGATTAATAAATGCTGTAGAAGTATTGTTCATGCTTAGTTCATGTTAACTAAAGTGGTTAACTAATGTTAACTAATGAACCTTATTGTAAAGTGTTACCGATATTTTTTTTACGCAAGTATGAACTAATTACTGAGCCCTGAAGGATCTTTTTCAGCCATTGCTCCACATTCAAACGTGGATCTGGAACCAGTTCTCTCATCAGGCAGCTAAAGAGGAATGTTCCATTACTTTAATTATGTTAATGGAGACTAGAGCGCCAGCGGGCAGCGGGTAGCGCAGTCACGCACACCCAATGCCGGGAACCTCCGTGAAGTTGGCCCCCCACCCAACGCAAAACGTCGCAAAAATAGTCTGAATCGTTTGTGCTGCTTTGGTTTGTTAGATATAACATTTATTTAAAGGTCATTCTCAGGTCACTCAGCCCCCCCACACGCTCCAAATTCACCCGGAATAGTCTTGTTTGTTTGTGCAGGTAAAGGTTTCGTTTGTGCTGCTTTGTGCCGTAACAATTTTCGTTTGTGCTGCTTCAGTTTTTTAAATATTAGACATTGAATTTTAGGGTCGATGACATCACCAGCTCCCCACACGCTCCAAATTTACCCCAAATACCTATGTTTGTTTGTGATCCGTTTGTGCTGGTTTGTGCCGTAAAAAAAATAATTTGTGCTGCTTTGATTTTTAAGATATTAAAATAATATTTAATGTTGTTTTTCTGAGGTCACTCAGCCCCCCCACACGCTCCAAATTCACCCGAAATAGTCACGTTTGTTTGTGCTTCGTTTGTGCTGGTTTGTGCAGGTAAAGGTTTCGTTTGTGCTGCTTCAGTTTTTTAAATATTAGACACTGAATTTTAGGTGATGACGTCACCAGCCCCCCTACATGCTCCAAACTCGCCCAAAATAGTCTCAATCGTTAGTGCTGGTTTGTGCCGGTTTGTGCCGTAACAATTTTCATTTGTGCTGCTTTTTATTTTGCTTTTATTTAGCATTTTATTTTGGGTTCCTCACTTCTGTTCAAGATGCTCTTGTGGAAATTGAGTTAGAGGAAAAGCTGATACGGTTACAAACTCAAATTTCTGGTCAATGTAAGTACAATGTTTTAACAGTGTCAGTTCACAATATTATTAGTTACCCTTATGAAAATGAACCATGGTGTTACTACAAATAAAACCATGGTAACCCTAAAACTGAATTTTAGGTGATGACGTCACTAGCCCCCTACATGCTCCAAACTCGCCCAAAACAGTCTCAATTGTTAGTGCTGGTTTGTGCCGGTTTGTGCCGTAACAATTTTCGTTTGTGCTGCTTTTTATTTTGCTTTTATTTAGCATTTTATTTTGGGTTCCTCACTTCTGAAATTTATGCTCTTGTGGAAAGTTTGTAAGGAGAAAAGCTTAATCCGTTTGTGCTGGTTTGTGCCGTAAAAAAAATAATTTGTGCTGCTTTGATTTTTAAGATATTAAAATAATATTTAATGTTGTTTTTCTGAGGTCACTCAGCCCCCCCACACGCTCCAAATTCACCCGAAATAGTCTCGTTTGTTTGTGCTTCGTTTGTGCTGGTTTGTGCAGGTAAAGGTTTCGTTTGTGCTGCTTCAGTTTTTTAAATATTAGACACTGAATTTTAGGTGATGACGTCACCAGCCCCCCTACATGCTCCAAACTCGCCCAAAATAGTCTCAATCGTTAGTGCTGGTTTGTGCCGGTTTGTGCCGTAACAATTTTCATTTGTGCTGCTTTTTATTTTGCTTTTATTTAGCATTTTATTTTGGGTTCCTCACTTCTGTTCAAGATGCTCTTGTGGAAATTGAGTTAGAGGAAAAGCTGATACAGTTACAAACTCAAATTTCTGGTCAATGTAAGTACAATGTTTTAACAGTGTCAGTTCACAATATTATTAGTTACCCTTATGAAAATTAACCATGGTGTTACTACAAATAAAACCATGGTAACCCTAAATTAACCATGGTTTTGGTCGATGACATCACCAGCTCCCCACACGCTCCAAATTTACCCCAAATACCTATGTTTGTTTGTGATCCGTTTGTGCTGGTTTGTGCCGTAAAAAAAATAATTTGTGCTGCTTTGGTTTTTAAGATATTAAAATAATATTTAATGTTGTTTTTGAGGTCACTCAGCCCCCCACCCGTAGTTACCCTTATGAAAATTAACCATGGTGTTACTACAAATAAAACCATGGTAACCCTAAATTAACCATGGTTTTGCTGCAATAAACAGTTTAACCATGATATTTGTAGCAAAACTTTTATACAAATGGTAATGAATATGCCAAATTAAAAAAAAAACTTGGTTACTACACTTTAAAAAAAAAAGTGTAGTAACCAAACCAGCACAAACGAAGCACTAACGATTGAGACTATTTTGGGTGAGTTTGGAGCTGCTCTTGTGGAAATTGAGTTAGAGGAAAAGCTGATACGGTTACAAACTCAAATTTCTGGTCAATGTAAGTACAATGTTTTAACAGTGTCAGTTCACAATATTATTAGTTACCCTTATGAAAATGAACCATGGTGTTACTACAAATAAAACCATGGTAACCCTAAATTAACCATGGTTTTGCTGCACTAAACATAGTTTAACCATGATATTTGTAGTAAAACTTTTATACAAATGGTAATGTAATGTAATGTCTAATATTTTAAAAACCAAAGCAGCACAAACGAAACCTTTACCTGCACAAACCAGCACAAACGAAGCGAGACTATTTCGGGTGAATTTGGAGCGTGTGGGGGGGCTCAGTGACCCGAGAATGACCTTTAAATAAGTATGTTATATCTAACAAACCAAAGCAGCACAAACGGAAATTTTTACAGCACAAACGATTCGGACTATTTTTGTGACGTTTTCCGTTGGGTGGGGGGCCAACTTCATGGAGGTATGCCGGGATCATTCTCACCTGGCCGGAGAAGGGAGGTCGGCTTCCTGTCCACGACACCTGGCCGGCGTTGATCTGTCGGGAGATCTGGGTCATAGTGATGTCATTGCCTTTAATGTAATGTCTAATATTTTAAAAACCAAAGCAGCACAAACAAAATTTTTACCTACACAAACCAGCACAAACAAACGAGACTATTTCGGGTGAATTTGGAGTGTGTGGGGGGGCTCAGTGACCTGAGAATGACCTTTAAATAAATATGTTATATCTAACAAACCAAAGCAGCACAAAAGATTGAGACTATTTTTGCGACGTTTTGCATTGGGTGGGGGGCCAATTTCATGGAGGTATGCCGGGATCATTCTCACCTGGCCGGAGAAGGGAGGTCGGCTTCCTGTCCACGACACCTGGCCGGCGTTGATCTGTCGGGAGATCTGGGTCATGTTCTGTCCAGCTGAACCGGCTGTGGACTGGATGTCATTGACTCCTGGGACGTGGATCACAGATGAGCTGAAACACACACACACACACACACACACACACATTATGTGACTGAATTAAACC
>NW_015505319.1:201499-210097 GCF_001515645.1 Sinocyclocheilus grahami | reverse complement strand
TGAGCAATAAATATTATTTTAATATCTTAAAAACCGAAGCAGCACAAACGAAAATTTTTACAGCACAAACGGAGAACAAAAGATTGAGACTATTTTTGCGACGTTTTGCATTGGGTGGGGGGCCAATTTCATGGAGGTATGCCGGGATCATTCTCACCTGGCCGGAGAAGGGAGGTCGGCTTCCTCTCCACGACACCTGGCCGGCGTTGATCTGTCGGGAGATCTGGGTCATGTTCTGTCCAGCTGAACCGGCTGTGGACTGGATGTCATTGACTCCTGGGACGTGGATCACAGATGAGCTGAAACACACACACACACACACACACACAAACATTATGTGACTGAATTAAACCAACCCATCCTCTTAATTCTCTGTGAAACGTCTGAAGGCCTTTCACACCAAGTACAATGCTTGATTACAGACCCCTGATATTTTAGTATCATTGATCTACTATTATATGTTGTTAATATTTTAAATTAGATTTTATTTATTTATTTTCTTTTATTATATGTTTTCATTTAACAAGTTTTAGTAGTCTTGTTGTTTTCTGTAATTTTTATTATTATTATAATTTTTTTACAAAGTCTATACCGTTCTTATACATTTTCATCTGTTAGTTTTATATATTTTAGTACTTCAAACAGCAAAAATGGGAAATAAAATATATTTAAAAAACATTTTATTTCAGCTACTGAGTTATTTTTTATATTTGATTTCAGTTAAGGTTTAATTTATTTCAACGAAAATGTTTTATGGTGTTTTAGTTAACAATAATAACCCTGCTTTACACAAAGTATGAAGATTTTGATGCCCTGTAAGAAAACAATTTTTTTTATTTATGATCCTTAAAGTGACGCTCCTTGCATCCTAACCAAACATTTTAGGCACAAAATCATGACAGGTCTCGACATTTTGGTGACAGGTGACGTTTTGAAGACTGTCTAAAGTATGAGACAGGCGGGAAAAATAACGGGAAAAATAACCAATATTTTCTCTGTCAAATTTCTTCTCCAAAAGCACATAGCATAAGTAGTTTAACGCAATAATGCCACAAATAGTTTTATGGCCAGCAAGAAATATTTGTGACTAATAAATGCTCTCAATTCACCCACCATGACTCCAAAGATGTATTTTGTAAACAGCCATAATTAACATTATTCTGTGATATATTCCAATATCATTACTTTTTCATTTCATAAAAATAACAACCACCACCACATTCATCTCAAAAGTATATTAAGCATTTTATTAAGTCTACTAAGTACAAAAATACACTAAAAACAGTAATATTCTGAAATATTAGTACAATTACAATCTATTTGAATAGATTTTAAAATGTAAGTGTAATTCCTGTGATTTCAAATCATTACTCCAGTCTTTAGTGTCACATGATCCTTCAGAAATCATTTTAATATGTTGATTTTGAGTTGTGCTGCTAAATATTTTTGTGGAAAATTATAAATTTTTTAAGATTCTTTGATGAATGGAAGGTTCAAAAGAAATAGAATCTTTTGTAACAAAAGTTTTTACTGCCATTTTTGATAAATTTAATGCATTCTTGCTGAATAAAAAAAGTATTAAAACACCTGAACCCAAACTTTTGAACGATATTGTATCAGTAATTTTTTTTGTGATTTTGCATGTGAAAACTGCTGTTGGTGCTACTGGAGTTGTATCAACCGTTTCAATCGCTTGCAGTATTTCTTACAGCGAGTGTCATGGTGGATGCCCAAATTCACTAAATTTTATAAATAATACTGTTTTTGTTAGGCGAGAATGTACTTGTTTAGACATCAAATATGTGGTTTGTTTATAAAGATAACGTCTATTTGAAAATTTGCTTCAACGTTTTCGGAGATGTGAGCTCCAGGGCGCGCACCTGTGACAGGTCATAAGCAGTCAGTCCATCTCTCTGGTGAACCTCCAGTTCGGCCTGCTGTTGCTGCTGATGCTGCCTGTAATAAAACACACAACACACAACTTTAACATCAACGCCTGCTGTTTATCACGCTCTCCAATGAGTAAAAGCGTCATTAACTGCTCATGTAGCTTACGCACATATCAGATAAACGACCCCAAATGAATATTCGGTTTCAGTAAACACAGATCAATCATATATGTAACACTCCAATCCATATTCTTTATACATTGCCTAAGTTCATCAAAGCCAAAAATCAGCCTCGGTGAAATAGTGTGGTAAATTACATGGCATTATGATGAATTTAGCACACACATTATACTACAGCAGAACACTACTTCTAGAGTTTGAACCGAAAACCTTTGGGTAGCCAGCCATAAAATTGAATCACTAAGCCACACTATCTCCATAAAATAATGTTTACACAATAAAATAGTCCATACTAGAGTATTACATATACATAATCTACTATCTACATTGGCAGCATCCTAACTGAAATGGACCCTCATAAGTAACCAACTTCAAGCACTCTACATAGACAGCAACTCTTTCTTATTTACCGTGACACACATAGGAAACTGTGCGCGTGATTTCAATAACATTTGCTTTTAGCATGCAGCTAATAACTACTATCTATTTCTGTAATATTAATATATAAATTATTATTATTGTTACAGCAATAATTATATTATTATATTATATCAATAATAAATAAAAAATAATTTAATATCAGTTTAAATGAATAATAATAATAAATGAAAAACCTAAATTATTGATTTTTATTTGATTTATTACTATAATAATAATATTAATAGACAAATACTGAAGAAATTAGTTTGAATAACATTTGCTTTTAGCATGTAGCTATGCTACTGATGAGATCAATAAGCACAAAATCAATCATTATAATAACAACAACAACAACAACACCTATTCCTATAATATACAAATTATTATTATTATTGACATTACAGGATTGAAAATAATATATTTACAATCAACATTCACTTCATCTGCTGGGGTTGTGCTCTACACAATCATACTTTTTTAGAAGCAAATTATGCCTTTGTTCAGTTTCACTATCAATAAGATGTGCCATAGAGCTTCAAATATACCTGCAAATAAAATACTGAAGAAATTAGTTTGAATAACATTTGCTTTTAGCATGTAGCTATGCTACTGATGAGATCAATAAGCACAAAATCAATCATTATAATAACAACAACAACAACAACTATTCCTATAATATACAAATTATTATTATTATTGACACATTACAGGATTGAAAATAATATATTTACAATCAACATTCACTTCATCTGCTGGGGTTGTGCTCTACACAATCATACTTTTTTAGAAGCAAATTATGCCTTTGTTCAGTTTCACTATCAATAAGATGTGCCATAGAGCTTCAAATATACCTGCAAATAAAATAAGGGCCGCTTTCCTTATCTAAAGGAAAGCATATCATCTCAAAAAGGGGAAAAAAAACTATTAAATCAAGAGGTGGTAGGAAATTGCCCATGAAAACACACATGGATGCAGACATTAGCGGTCTGAAATGCGCGCACACATGCTGGAGTCACACTACGCCACCTGGAGCAACAGAGGAATGAGATGGATCAAATCCAAAACACTGAACTGCACTTGAACTTCTCGAGAACAGAAAGAACGGAGGGGAAAAACTGAAACAAAAATGCAAAAAGGGCAAAAACATCCAAGCATCCAAGTTTCCACAGGAACCCCAAATCTCCCCTGCCTCCCTCCGCAATTAACTCACTATGTCTCTAAATATGAAAAAACATTACAAGAACGCCACAGCGCTTTCATCTCGGCATAGGAAATCATGTGGTGGTAACGTGTCGCCGATGATGTTTCTGAATGGGAAGGGTCTCAGAGGATGCGAGTGTGAGAGCGAGACCCGGCTAAATCCCCGGAGCAGCTATAGGACGGATGGCGGTTGTCATGGTAACAAGGGAGGAGTGAACAGTGCAAAACTGGACCACGCTGGCTGAGAGAGACGGACATAAATGGAGACAAGCAGGGAGACAAGAGACGAAAAATAAGAGAGACAAGAGAACAACATGCACTGACTAATTATTTCCAGAAACTTAGCATCTTTGCTGAACCACACAGAGACCTGTTTTCAGCTAGTCAGTGGGTTGTCTGGGTTGACAAGCTGACTAGCTTTAAATTAGCTGATTTAGGGTCATTGCCTCCAAACACACAACATGCACTGACTAATTATTTCCAGAAACTTAGCATCTTTGCTGAACCACACAGAGACCTGTTTTCAGCTAGTCAGTGGGTTGTCTGGGCTGACAAGCTGACTAGCTTTAAATTAGCTGATTTAGGGTCATTGCCTCCAAACACTGAGAAATGTCTTGGTAATATATGCTGAACACATACTTTTAAGAGTGAAAAATATTCACTTTGAATAGTGAAAATGATCAATAAAAATAAAAATAAAACTTAAAATAAAACAAACTTAAAAAAAAATATATAAAAAATGTAATTTTAAGTTTAATTACAATTATATATATATATATAAATATATATATGTATATATACATACATATATATTAAAATATTTATATTAAAAATAAAAATATAAAATAAAAAAATAAAAATCTGAAATAGGCTCCAGCATCCCCATAACCCTGCATAGGACAAGAGGTTTGGAGAATAGATGGACTGTAATTACAAAAATTATCTTAATTTCTATAAACAGGAAAAATTCTTTTTTTTAGAATAAATAAATAAAATAAAATAAATTCTACACATTATTGTATTGTATTTTTCCCCACTGAAATGTATTTTTCCTACAAAGTTGCACCTCTAAATTGTATTGCTAAAAAGGCTAAAAATAGCTTGACATAAAAGTTAAAAATAGAAATCTAAACTCAGCCTAGTTGACTAATCATTCCGAGCCATTGCAAACAGCCATTTTTTTCACCCATTAACATGAGTGGTGAAGCTGACCTACCTGCATGCTTCCTGGACGATGGTTAAGCAAGTTAAACAGCTTAGTGTTAACACCAGCACACTCGCATCCATAATACAAAACACAGATGTTACATTGGTCTAGTCAGGAGTGTTTTTATGCTATAATAGGGCCACATAAGTACTTTAGTACTGTACATTTAGTTCTGGAACTAAAATCGGTGCGAAAGGCCCTATAAGTGAGACACGACATCACCTTCCCTTCATTTGCGCTTCAACAGAACAAACTTTCAAAACAGGGCCGACTGGAGCACCATCTCCGCTGAAAGTTTCTGACTGGCCGAAGGAAGAATAAGTAACTTTGGCAAACAGCACTGGAGTTGTGAAGCTGGTTTTCCACACAAAACTGTATTTATGGTTTCATGTCAGCCAAATCCATTCCAAGTGCATTCGTCTTTCTAGGCTGTACACTCCTTTGCTCAGCAAAAGCACATCATTCTGCAATAAAAAATATCACTCATGTTACAGTATCAAATGTTCTCTCAAACAAAAAATGCCAATAAAAGTTCTTAAAGTGCAGCACTCCTGAATGCCATGCATTCATGCAGCGCTCATCCAGCAGCTTTGACGGCAGCGTGATTTGTGTGTCTGTCTGGCGCCTGTAAGAAAATATCTAAACTTTTCTTTCAGAATTGCTAATGACCTGTCTGTTTGTTCTGAGGCTCTAAAAGCTGTACGTCCTTTATATGGAGATGTCTGCAGATGGATATCTAGGTTTTGTGGTGGTATAGCGTTACGGTTAATGCTGGAAACACAAAGACTGGAGATTCAAACCCCGGATGAACCCCAGTGATTCATCACTGTCCCCTTCAGCAACACGGCTTACAAGACAATCATTGCTGGTCATTTTAAGGCCAAGCAACAGAACTAAAAACAAATCTTAATATTTTTAGCCTGTTGTTGAGATGGACCCATCATTTCAACAATCAAACTCTGGAACCTAGTAATATGCACTACATGCAATACCAACTTCACCAGTAAAAACTTTAAAGAAATTAATGGTTTTATTTATCACAGACACATTCAATTGATCAAAATGAACATTAAAGACATTTAGAATGCCACAAAAGATTTTTCAAATAAATGTTATTTTGAACTTTCTATTCATCAAATAACAGTGAAAAATTTTAACATTGTTTCCAAAATATGAAGCAGCACAACTGTTTTCAACATTGATAGTAATAAGAAATGTTTCTTGAGCAGCATATTAAGAATGCTTTCTGAAGGATCATGTGACACTGAAGACTGGAGTAATGGTGCTGAAAATTCAGCTTTACATAACAGTAATAAATTACATTTTAAAAGATATTAAAACAGAAAACAAATATTTCAAATAGAAATAATATTTCACATTTGTACTGTATTTTTGCTCAAATGAATGCAGCCTTGGTGAGCAGAAGAGACTTCTTTCAAAAAAATATTGAAAAATCTTACTGACCCCAAACTTTTGAACAGTAGTGTATATTTTTACTAAAACCTTTCAAAGCATGCAGGGTCTTACATGCTTGAATAATTACAATTAACGCAAATAATGCAAAGAAACTTCAATGAAACGGACAGTTCTAATATAGTAATTTACAGAAATGAACTGAACTTCTAGACTATTTCTGTGCATTTTTGCTGCTGATTTTATTCAGCGATAATCTCATGTGCAATTGCATTGAGACTGACATAATTTATGCCAAACATCATCAGTTCTCACTTCTGTTCAAATATATAGAATGAAGAAAGAGATTTGAGAACTGCCGCACAAGGGACTTTCCATAAATAAACCAAATGAGACGTCAGAACTTGAATATCGAGCACATGAACTACTTTTATGGTGTTTTTGGAGCTTGACAGACGTGGTCATTATAAACGGCCATTGTGCAGGAAGATTTACACAGAAGGGCAAGTAAATAATGCCTGAATTGTCATTTTCTTAATCAATTCCTTTAAACACAGCATATCAGTCTGGAACACTGTGTATTTGGCTCTATTTGAGCCATTTACATCTTATCTGGTTACCTACCACACGGTCTGTCTGAGGGGTGAGTGTTTATCGCTCTCTCCATGCCCTCTTTTTACCCGCAGCATCACTGTCTATTTTGCAGGCAGTTTGCCAGTCTCACCTTGGCTCTGCTGTGCATGAATATTCATCTCACCGGTGCCCGCTGCTGTTATTATTTACCCATAATCTCAAAGTCAATACGGAGAGAATGACACATAGTGTGAGAAAGCTTTGTTTATTTCTGCCCATTTTCTGGGTATCTTTCACGCTGGGATTTCTTGGCTTGCACACTGCAAAAACTCATTCCCTTAATCAGAATTTCTGTCTTGTTCTCCAATAAAAATATCTGAACTTCTATAAAACAAGATGATTTTTCATTCAACAGATATTAAGAGTTGTTTTCAAATAATTTACCTTGAATTAAACTTGTTTTTCTTACCCTATTGGCGAATTGGTTTTTCTTGTTTCTCCCTCTGAATGTTTATGATACAATATACAAAAAAGAATTAAATAAAAATCAGTCAGTCTGCCACAGTATTAGTGTTATTAATTAAACTAAAACTTTAAAAAAAACACACATTTTTGTTACCTAAAATAAAATAAAACATATATAAAAACTTTATTTCAGCTAGTTGCCAGGCAAAATATCTCATTTCAGTTTAGTTTACCTTGATGTACAAAAATAACTAAAATTGAAATAAAATTTCATAAGAACTATATAGAAATATTTTATAACATTATAAATGTCTTTATCACTTTTGATGAATTAAAAGCAAAATCTACTTAAAATGACAAAAACTTGTGCTGCTTCATATTTTTCTGGAAATCATGACTTTTTTCAAGATACTTTGATGGATAGAAAGTTCAAAAGAACAATGTTCAATTCAAATAGAAGGCTTTTGCAATCTTATAAGTGTCTTTACATTAAATTTTGATCAATTTAAAGAGCAGGTCATATGGGTTTTTGAAAAATATCTCTTTTGCAGTTTATAACGTAGCTATCCTTAAATGAAAACAATCTGCAAAGTTGTTAATCAAAAAAGTGCATGATAAATAAAGATATTGTCTTTTAAAAGAGAGAGTTGATTCTGAATCGCCTTAACGAGTCGTCATATTTTCGAATCCTTTGCCTGTTATTAATACGTGATTAATACGTCACTGGGTAACACGTTTGCATAATCCCCGCCTGCCCACGAAATACGAACAGAGTCTGACCTGCCCACAAACACTTCCACTAGTTAGTGTGTTTACATCATGTTGAGAAGACGCTGTGTTCATGGATACCACAGAAATACAATTCCAACCTTTTGTTGTGTGCATGTTATTTTACCAAGGACTGCTTCTCTAATCTTGGCTTTTATCTTCGATGGCTTCTAATCTTCTTTATTTGGACTAACAAGCTCTCCGAAGCACAACCTGTAAGTACGATTGAAACGTTATGTGTACATTTTCAATTGAGTGCTCAAAATATCAAGTTTTTGTGCTAATATGTGATGTACACCTAGTGCAGCTTTAGGTTTCCAGGTAAAGCACGATATTACTGTCTTACTGAAGTAGTTCTGACAATTCGCTGTGAACCCACTATTTCCTAAGAATGTGTCTATTAATGTAGACGGACTTTGTTCTAATTACTTCGTTTAATAATAAAGTCAAGTCAAGTCAAGTCAAGTCTGCTTTATTGTCAAT
>NW_015505319.1:200380-201188 GCF_001515645.1 Sinocyclocheilus grahami | reverse complement strand
AGGTGCTTCGCCAATCATAGCGCTCGCTAACTTGCTCAAGGACTCATCTCTGTGCCAATCACAACAGGCTCGGCCTGCTGACTAATCAGAGCAGAGTAGGCTTATGGAAGGGAGGGGTTTGCTCCGAACTTGCTTGGAACGAATCGTTTCGAAATCATTGGCAAATGACTCTAATATTAAATGTATATTCTGAGAAAATTACAATGTTTTCTGACCTTAGATGCATTTAAACCTGTTGTAGGGGACTCCAACACAATATTAGGACGCTTTAAAATACCATATGACCTGCTCTTTAATGCATCTTTGCTGAATAAAATAATCAATTTCTTTAACAACAACAACAACAACAACAAAATCTTACTGACCCCAAAGTTTTAAAAACTTAGGGATGCACAATATTGGATTTTTGCCGATATCCGATAATTTTCAACTCATTTTGGCCAATAGCCGATGCCGATATATAATTATTTTAAATTTTGGTTAGTTTTTTTTACAATAACTTATTTGTTAGAATTAAATAAAATGATAAAATACAATTTTATAATGACAGTACATTGAAGATTTGAAAATAACTATAAATAAACTATATCACTGCATTTTTTTCAGAAAGATGCAGTGGTAACCTTAACATTTTATTTTATGATTTAACATTTGTAAATGGTCTAAAGCAAAAAAGTTGTAAAAATTCTGAAAATATTTTAGAGCTCATAATTAAAAAAAAAAAAAACATATTACACATTTATGAATAAATCAGTATATATCCAATTATTTAATTTAAGTGTCATGTTTGTGATTTTTTTTGTTCATG
>NW_015505319.1:198280-199068 GCF_001515645.1 Sinocyclocheilus grahami | reverse complement strand
TAAAAGTAACTTTCCCCAACACTGCTCGCCTCACATTCAAGTCAAGCAATAAAATCTCAATGAGAACACAATAAACTCAAAGGAGGCAAAAGAGACTCTGCCTCCCTCTGAACCTTCATCTTGCTTTCATATCGCTTTCTAAAGATGATTTGCATACCAACCGATCTCATATTTTTATGGAAGCTCTGCCTTTCTATCTTCCTCTGAGAAAACGCCCCCAGGGCGACTCATTCCGGCATTCTTCCACATGTGTCATGGGGGGCTGGGGAGTCTGGGATAGATGATGCCAAGTGTGATGAATGTCTCCCATATATTCACACTCTCCCAAAAGTACAACACACACACAATCACTCAGGTGTTTACAGGCACACACACACCCCTTATTCCACCAAAGTCAGATATTGTTAGACTCAGACAGGCAAAAAAAAATGCCTTGTATGAGAACAGGTGTGGTTTGCAGTACAGCGTAAAAGCTCAAGCTTAAAAACATGTAACATACTATTTTTAACCAACACATTGTTTGGCTTTTTTCCCCCACTTCATTAAAATAATTTAAATCAATCAAGCAATTTAGCATAGCTTTATACATGATACACAAGTATATATAAAATTGCTCAAAAAACAGTTTTTCTTATTCTCGCCAAGGCAGGACTTATTTGACCAAAAAATACAATAAAACCAATAATATTGTGAAATATTAACACAATTTAAAATAACTGTTTTCTATTTGAATATATTATAACATGTAATTTATTCCTGTGATGTAAAGCTGAATTTTCAGCATCATT
>NW_015505319.1:196739-197453 GCF_001515645.1 Sinocyclocheilus grahami | reverse complement strand
AAATAAAATCAATACTCAAAACAGACCAACCTAACTAGCCTGGCCAAGCTGGGAGAACAGCTAACTGCCTCTGTTGTAACCATCACAGTCGGTATAACTGAGCTCAATAGGTTTTGTAACAAAATGCACTGACAGATTAGGGTAAATAAATATGTACTGTGAAAACAGTCTCATTTACTGACTATTTTCACCTCCACTGAACATGTCTTTAGGCAAGCCCACCTCGAAAGACAAAAGAAATACACCCAAAGTTGCACCCGAGGGCAAAGTAAATACAACCTGCTTTAAATGCACACCTACCAGTTCCCAGCACCTGTGCGGGCATAAATCAAGCCCATTCTGCCAACACCAGCTGAACGGGCAAATATTTCAAAAGTGTTAGGTGAGAAAAAGTGAGGCCCAAACATCTCGAGGCTGGTCACATTGTTGTGGCTGACTGGTGCTATAATTACACAAACTACCCAAAACCATCAGTCATCAGAAGAAAAGCACTTGTTTGCATACTACTATGAAAGTTAGCAATTAGTGATGCACTTTTTTTTTTTTACCTGAAAAACCGAAACTGAAATTAAAAAGTTTTCATTTAGCACGAAAACCAAAAATACAGTTAATGCAATAATCAATTAAGTAATTAAATGTATTTAATAATCAACACTCAAATAAAAGTGGAGTTGTATACAGTGGGGCAAAAAAGTATTTAGTCAGCCACCAATT
>NW_015505319.1:179838-195201 GCF_001515645.1 Sinocyclocheilus grahami | reverse complement strand
AATTGGTGGCTGACTAAATACTTTTTTTCCCCACTGTATAAACATTAAAATTATATAATGACATAATTATGTTTCTACTCCAATTTGTTGAAAAGGTGGCTGCAATAAAAATTTGTTTTCATGACAGATTTATTCAAACTTAGATTAAAGAGATAGTTCACCCAAAAATGAAAATTCTGTCATTAATTACACACACTCGTGTTGTTCGAAATCCGTAAGACATTCGTTCATCTTCGGAACACAATTTAAGATATTTTTGATGAAATCTGAGGGCTCCCTAGACAGCAAGGTAACTACCACATTCAAGGAAAAGTGGTCCAGAAAAGTACCAAGATGTCCGTGTGACATCAGTGATTCAACTGTAAAGTTACGAAGCTACGAGAATACTTTTTTGGCACAAAGAAAACAAAAATAACGACTTTATTCCACATTTTCATCAAAATAATGAGAATACCACAAAAAAGTATTCTCGTAGCTTCGTAACTTTACAGTTGAACCACTGATGTCACACGGACTACTTTGTCGATCATCTTGGTACTTTTCTGGACCTTGAATGTGGTAGTTACCTTGCTGTCTATGGGAGGACATGTTGGACATATGTTTTTAAGAGAGCCCTCAGATTTCATCAAAAATATCTTAAATTGTGTTCCGAAGATGAACGAAGGTCTTACGGGTTTGGAACAACACGAGGGTGAGTAATTAATGACAGAATTTTCATTTTTGGGTGAACTAACCCTTTAAATAAAGACAACTAATATTAAGTAAAAATTAATAAAACAGTTCATGTTTAACAAAATGTTTTTTTTTTCTAGCTGAATAATGAGTTTATGTATGTTTATGTGATTTTGGTGAGATAAATGTAACATTACGTGCCTTATTGTTTACAAGCTGTTTTATTGGTGTCTTTTTAAAAACAAGAAATCGAAATTGTTAATCTAGCACTAGCACTACACATCTGACATGTTTATCTGTTGGAGTTTATCCACGTTGTGTGCACCATATGTGCCATCAAGAGAAATACTACTGCTAGAGTCAATGAATTCGGCCCTCCAAAACAGTTTTGGCCGAAACCGAAAATTCATTTTGGTGCAACACCATTTGGCATTATATTAGCAGTCAGGATATTAGGCATTCCCAACAAAGTTTAACAAGTCTATTCCAACAGCCTTCAAAGAGATGAAATGAGAAGGTTGGACGTACTTGACATTGGTGTTGGTGCAGATGATGTACTCAATCTCGTCTGAATAAGGGTTCTGGAAGGTGAAACTGCTGGTTCTGATGAGCATCCACTCTCGGTTCTTCAGCCGGAACCGATACATGACCGAGAGAACCTGCCCTTTCAGCTTGACCACCTAAACACCACAGGAGAACACAGGAGGACGGGGAACAT
This sequence comes from Sinocyclocheilus grahami, assembly GCF_001515645.1. Classification (NCBI taxonomy): domain Eukaryota; kingdom Metazoa; phylum Chordata; class Actinopteri; order Cypriniformes; family Cyprinidae; genus Sinocyclocheilus; species Sinocyclocheilus grahami. Next base: position 193,811 of record NW_015505319.1, on the reverse strand, counting down.
CAGTTCACATCACATGCATTTACATCTTAGAAATTCAAACATCACATTACGCAACTGCATGTTACTTTGCGAAGAACTTTTAAAAGACCTTTTAGATAACTAATGGTGCGAACCTTGCCACTGTCGCTTTTGGCTTGCTTGGTTGGGGACGCTTGATTTCTGGCAATACTGTGGACTTGATTGCACAGACATTATTGGAAGATAGCTGAACTGGATGATGACCACTGACTCATCAATGAACTGAATTTAACTGAAAAATTGACTGTTTGTTACTGTCCTCTTGCATTATTGACAAACTATTTCCCTGTTTGACACTGTAAAGCACAATCTGAATTGTATAAAGCACTATATAAATAAAGGTGACCTGACTTAACTTGACAAATACGCTAACTACAGAGTTAGGTACAAACTAGCTAGTAATTACTGAGCCTCTAACGTGGACTTTATTATTTAAAGTAAGAACATACAAATGGCTGGTGCAACCCTACTGGGGTCTTTATTTTAATGCTTGACATGAGTGAACAATGACTGTAATCAGTGAAAGAATGAGCAAAATATGACCAATCGGTTCCTACAGCAAATACCAAACCTATTATTAAAGTCCCCCACCAGGATCTAAAATTAACGCTTGTCATGTGCCAAATGTGAACACAAATTGGCTTTAGAAATTAGGAGCATGAGGAATATTACATGCTTTATGCATGAGTGATTCAATTCAGAAAACAATCAAACCCACTGCATTACAGACAACATCAATGACTAACAAAGTTAGTGTTTACCTCAGTGGAAAATCTACCATCATTGGTTTTTCTAGGATGCATAAGAGTTTTTCCCCTTTCAGAACTCCATGTAGTCGATGCAAAAAAATAAGTACGAGGAGCAAGATCTCAATTTGTCATCTTCATGCTTTTGTGACAAGACAGGCTCATTTTGAGCTAAAGTCAGACTCTGAACTTTATCCACATGCTCTCCACAGTCACCTCTATTGTCACTTAAAGTAATGTTTGCCCATTCAAATACAGAGATTGCTTTAGATACAAAAGCTGTGTTCAGAGAAAACAACCTTCCATTCAACAGAGCATGAAAGACAACGAGAAAGATCTTCAGAGTTAAAAAAAAAACCCTGATGAAAACTGCTCTCTTAAACAGCACAGATGGCCACACTTCAAGTGAGAAAAAAAGAAAAAGGGAAACTTGACTTTTTTGGATGTACATTCTGCTTTGAGAGAGGAAAGAGGATATGGGATATATATTTTTTTCTGCTTAGTAGTAATAAACTGAGAAGTATACATAGTTAAGCAGTAAACAAATGCTACTGCTAAAGCAAATTTAATATAATTGGGAAACATCAATGCAAATCATATAATCTGATATAATTCTGAGAAACAGAATTTTCAATGACTTCGATTAGGCCATATAGCTGATAGCCAATACTGATAATTATTTTAGATTATAAAGCCAAATAACTGATTTATTGACTGATGACAGATATTGATCTACATTGTGAGACTAACAAAAAAAAAAGCTGATCTTTAAAGTTCAGATTTTAGTATTATTTCTGTAATATTATAGTATTTAATAATATATAGAATTCTTATTTTTCTATAAATATTTATAATTTTAATATATAGAGCTCTTATTTTTATTTCATCCTTTTTATTTTGTTTTATGTGCTTGTCATTTTTATTAGCTTTTGGATTCTTAAATATTTATATATAACTTTAAACTTTATTTAAGCTTTAGTTTTAGTAATTCTAGTACCTCAAGTTAATTTATTTCTGTTATGTGCCAAAGCAACATTTCCAATTTCTGTTTAGGTTTTTTAAGTTTAAGGTTTTTTTTCTAATATTTATATTTCATTTATGTAATATGTATATAATTTAAGTTGACTTTAGGAAGCCAGGGAATTCTGGATTGTGAAATCAGGGCAGGATCGTTTTCCATTCTTTTATGACAAATGGTCTCTTCATCTTCACGCGGTAAAGATTCTGTCAAGTAAGAATCCAGTAGTCCGCAACATCGAATTATTTCATGCAACCCCGTGAATGTATATTGTTCTAGTCTCTGACATCTGCCGAGACTCAATATCGAAACTACAGGCCAAGAATAACACGCTTTCACCGTCTCGCTACGCAAAAATTGTCGGCTTTTGTTCAACTTGGCTTCAAAAGTACAAGATAAGACACAGATAAGACTCAGAAACAGGTGTGTGTTTGCGGACGCCGCCTCGTGTGTGTGTGGTCTCGAGTTTTGAAGACATCCAGTTATCTGAAGGCTTTTCTGGATGTCAGCCAGAGGGGTCTTTATCAGCCGTCAACAGACCTACGCAGAGAAACAGGCGAAAGTACTTTGACAAATCTCTTTGTGGCGTACCTGACCACTCAACCTTGGCCTTCCAGGAGAAGTGAGGTGGAGGATTTGAGGGGCTTTTAAGAAGCGAAGCACGTAATATAGAGGGCACAATCATCTAGGGAGTAAAAACACTGCGCCCACCCTTCAAGTGCCCACAATATTATCCCGAGGTGGAATACCAACGCACACGCACACACACACACACACACAGTTGGCATAAATGCATGTGGACATCAGGATGTGAAGAGAATACTGATGATAGCTGTGAACTCACAGACAGGAAGTTGAAGACAAAGAAAAAGGGGCCAAAAAATACCAAAAGCTGGGGAAATAAAGAGCAGGATAAAAGAAAAACTGAGTTTTTGTAGAAGACCAAAGATAAGGAGACCGGATGAGATGCTCTTAACCTCATCCTGTATCCTTATCTTTGGCCTTTTACAAAAACTCAGTTTTAAAATTAAAATTAGTATTAAAATTACTAGAAATAATACTGAACAAAAAACTAAATTAAAGCTAACTATATATATATATATATATATATATATATATATATATATAACATGAACGACACAAAAATAACATTAATAACAAATAATAAATGTACAAAATGCCAGATTTAGCATTAAGGAAGTTAAGGATAAAGAAAAGGGTCTGGAAAAGAGTGAAAGTCAGGAAAATAAGGAGCAGGATAAAAGAAAAAAGGCAGGTTTTGCAAAAGACCAAAGATAAAGAGATGAGGTAAAGAGCAGGAACAGAGGTGATGCAACACGAAGAGCGAGAGGAGGAAATCAAAAAGACCTTGTGAAGACACCAGCTTGCGGTTTAATTGGCAGCGGGACACAAAAACAGAAAAACAAACAACAATAGCTGCAACAGAGAAAACCTCTTCAAATGGCATCCAAAAGGAAGACCGTGGAAGCGACCACTCAACCAGTCTTCAATGTTCTCAGCAGGTACTCGACGATCTCAGAGAAACTCTCAGCGGTGGCCAACCAACACGTATTAACTGATGGAGACTTTCAGCTACTGGTACTGAATGACTAACCAAGCAGCACTCAAGTTCACTTCCTAGTGCTGACTGGAGCAGGGGAAGCAAAGGATCGTGGTGCAGGAAGAATATGTTTTTACTGGCAAGCAATGTTTCACATAATGTCAGCCCAGAGCTCAGAGTTTGCTCTTTCACAGCTCTGGAGTCTAGCGAGTTCTCACCTTGTCTTAGATGTTTCTCCTAAAATTCCTGAGTAGAAACAAATGAAGAGTTCATTTGCAAAAACCGATAAACGCCACTTTAAAAAAAAAATGCATTATTTGTGCATTATTCTCCACATATAGCGCGATCTGAACCCTAAACACGTTTTGTCCACTTTCAAGGCATCACGAGTTCACGTTTTACTGCAGAAGCCGACACGCGCCCTGGTTGTTTTTGAACAGAAGCCGATAAATCCATTTTAGCGAATCAGCGCGCTGTATTCAGGTCAGGTGACAAGGCTAGTTTCACTTTGAAAAGACGTGCTAGCTGAGAGGAGTTTCATCAAAGGAACTTGGAAAATAAAAGCTGAAACGTTTTCACGGAAGCTTGCAAAAGCAGCGCATTACAATGGTGAAGGAAAAGCTCCGTGTATTGCGTGTAATCACATCCATACAGTTTATGATCACAACAACAATGTTTTTCAGGCATCTACATTGTCATCTGATGAGATTACAAAGATTAAACAAGACAAGCGCAGTTGTCAATGGAAGGCGACGAGACCTAAATTGTACGTAGATGAGATGCCTCTGGTTATAGTGCTTTTTAGATGGATGCTGAGGCTTTTTAGGTTGGGTAGAATCTGCGATCTCTGATCCAGTTTGTTTGATGGTTTCCATGGCTGCAATACTCGTGTTTTCTGCCAACTGGTAACCCGGGGTTTCAAAATACTATTGGGTAAACTGGCAATGGGCGGAATCACACAGACCAAAACAAAAACAGACATTCCGACACGGAACACACATATCAAAGTAAAATAACTGGCTGTTGCATGGTTTTTTTTGTAAAAAAGTATGTGAACTTAGCAGTTTCCTAAATATCTGCAAACATATTACGGTATTTTTATGCTTCAGTGCAGTCAGAAAAATTACATACAGCAACTTTAATATAAAGTTGCATGTTGAGTGAAACTGACCTGAGGCTGGTAGCCAATCACGTTGATGCAGCGAGGGTCCACGAAAGTGATAATGCCATCTGAGTTGTGGCGGGAAAGGAATTCCGTCGGCACAGAGAGTCCGTTCATATCCATGGAAACTGGAGAACTGGTCACCTGAGAGACAAGATAAAGGGATTTTTACAAAATCAGGATATTCAAACAAACAGACACATGTTTTGTAGGATAGGATTCATAGGATTATGAAAGAATTAGTTATAGTTGTCTATGCACATTAAGATGTGGGAAGGTATTTACTGAATAAAAATCACATTTAAATGCTAGACATATCAAAAAGACATGGATTAGACATATTTTGAAACATTAAGATTTCAAAAGTTGAAACAGTTTTCTGCAGTGACCCGGAGTATAACAAGTGAGTTTGTTATTTGAGAGATGACATGGTGCTTTTTTTATAATGAAAGATGACTTAAGCTTCCAGAAATATCATGTGACAAAAAATGTAGGTTTAGGTAAATGTCAGAATCAACATATCCCAATACATCTTCTGTCCAGATTATGTATTACATACATTCTGAAATCTCAGACTTATCAGAACTCATCGATATAAATTAAATACTATATTCCAAAGGGAGAATCAATGATCTCTGATGCATTTGTCTTTAACTCATCTTGATCTATGAAGTTGTATTAAGAAACAATGCAATGTTGTTGCATGCATGTGTACAACAACACTTGGAGATGTGGGTTGTTGCTAGGAGGTTGCTATGTAGTTTAGGAGTGATTTTAGCAAGTTATGTTTGCGAGCGTGTTGTGGAAGCTTACAAATATGTTGCTATGTGGTTGCTGGGGTGTTCTGGATGGTCACTAGCCTGTTGCTATATGGTTGCTAGGGTGTTTTAGTTGTTAGAATGTTGCTATGCGGTTGTTAGGGTGTTCTGGTTGTTAGAATGTTGTCATGCGGTTGCTAGGGTGTTCTTGTTGTTAGAATGTTGCCATGAGGTTATTAGCATGTTCTAGTTTTTTAAATGTTGCTATGCGGTTATTAGGGTGTTCTACTTGTTAGAAAGTTGTCATGCGGTTGCTAGGATGTTCTAGTTTTTAGAATGTTGCCATGAGGTTACTAGGAAGTTCTACTTGTTAGAATGTTTCCATGCAGTTGCTAGGGTGGTCTAGTTTTTAGAATGTTGCCATGCAGTTACTAGGATGTTCTAGTTGTTACAATATTGCCAGTCTTCCAATCGCAACCAAGCAGTATTTGCTGGTTTGACCTGCTTCTGTATCTTCATCCGGGATGGTCATACCTGGAAAAGTCACAAGAAGAGTCATTTGTCCAAACAAACACTAACAGCAGACTGAAAACATGTGGAGATCCTGATGACCAACATGTTTATTCCTACATAATTTTCTAATGAGATGCTCTGTTGCAACAGCACACAAGGACCTGTTTGGGAATCTTTGCGCAAAAACGTCTCTTCGAGCCCACTAATAGCATCTGCTTGATATTTTTGTCCACGTCTCCTTGACTCATCAGGAGTTTGCATAATGCATAATGACTTTTAGTTGTCCAAAACCAGTAGCAAAGCAGTTATTGTTCCTGGATGCTGTCGTGACGTGGAGTAAATGGGACATGAAGTCACGGCAGATGGGAATCAGGGCGGAGGAGCGATTCCTATCCTGGAGTTTGTTTAAGCAGGAACATGAATCTCTTTTTAATTACTTTAATGATTTCTCGTCGACACACTTCCTACTTTGACTTGATCCATAACTATTTAAAGACTTTCTATAAATGAATAAGAAAACCACAACTGGAACCAAGGCCACTGAAAAACTCTTGCAAACCAACTTCTCAAGGTTAAACTGATTCAAACCAGTAACTTTTGAGTCTTTTAGACTAATTCATTTAAAGAATCGCATCATAAGACTATACACTTGTCACACTTTATGTTTGCTTTTTACGAATGCAGCAAATATATACAGTACAATATAAATACAGAGAGACATATGGTAAATGTATTGCCTCATTGTCATTATTTCATGGTCTGTTCCCACATTCACACTGCAAACTGTCACCTCGAGTAAAATACAACTCAATTCATCAGCGGCGCATGCCGGTGCAGGGAACACTAGTTCGCAAAACTAATGACTCTGTGCTACAAATAAACAGGAACGGAATATATATCACTGAATAAATGACACATTCAGGAGAAAAAAACCTTCTCTACAAGCAGGCTGCATACTATGGACAGATGCACCGATGGTTTGAATTAATTTACTGCCTTTAATTTGCACAAACTGACATTATACAAGCAGACAGAATTCATTTGGTCGCATATCAAAGTAATAAAGAGCACATAAAGTCTTGTGTTTATGCAAACGCAATGAAACTGATCAACAATGCATATCAGGGCCATCTGGTGAGGCCAGAGCGCTTCCTAACTACGTTAAAGCAGTGATTACCATTCAGTGTGATGAAAACGATTCGAGATGTCTTTGTTTAGATCACCACATTCCGATATGACACCATAATGGCTGACAATCAAGCGTTGCGGGTTATTTTTATCCTTACTTTGTGCCACTATGCAACAAACAGGATGTCCAGCATGTGTAATTAATTTTTACGACACACACATTTGTTGGAGATGCGCTTGGGGAATACCTGGACAACCTCCAGCAAAGATATGAAGGTATAAGTTCACATTTTTGAATTCAGGGTTGCTCAATTCTATTTCTTCTTTTCTCACTGCACACATGCTGTTGTGCTAATGGGAATCGCAGGCCGGGGGGGGATTTTGCATGCCGGTGTCATATGGGAGTCATCCAAAACTCCAGACAGTTCTGCCGACTGAAGGATTCTAATGGAATTTAACACCGAATTCCAGAGTTCTGATAGTTCAAGGAGTTCAAACACATGTTTCAAACAATGTGTTCCATTAGGCTTCGGATTGTGAGTTTGAGGACTTAAGCAAAACACATTCATAATGTTGCTACTACTCATTTGTACTCAGATATTGAGTAAAAAATGTTTTTACTAATATTAACAAGTGGAACTTGTTGAAGTGGTTCCAAAAAAGATTCACTGAATCATTTGCATCACTGCATGCTGATGTTAAATGCAAACTTAAAGGAATACTTCACCCAAAAATGAAAACTGTCATCTTTTAATTACCTTCATGATGCTACAAACCCATAAGACTTTGGTTCGTCTTCAAAACACAAATTAAGATTTTTTTAAATTAAGTTTTAATGAAACCTAAGGTCCTGAATCAACGAGCACAAGACGCATGGGTGAGCTTTGCCATTATGTCTTCGCTACGTACTGTATGTGTGTTTATCAAATAAGTCTGTTCATCATATTTCCATATACATATTATACTAGTCTCAAATCAACTTTTAGTTACTCACTCCACAAACCTGGTACACTTCTGTGTATTGGTTTGTTTGTATATTTGTATGCTTCTCTCTGATTCAGTGGCTTTGGACTGACTGTGTTTGAGTGTGTTTGTGTAAGTACCCGCTGGCGGCCAGGCCTTGATGTAGCCGGTACAGTGCACAACAGAGTACTGCGCCTCCCCCTCCTTAGATGGGCCAAGACCATTCCTGTGAACGAAAGAGACACACAAAGAGAATGAAACCAACAAAACATGTCTGGTACTCGTGTTTGGTACTTTAAAGTTGGCATTCGGGACATTTGAGGATTACGTTCTGCAGGATCTGATTTGGAAAGCCGGCACGAACCTCAGTAAAAATGTTCCCTTTAGCATTTCACATCAAAACAAAACACAGAAGCACAACAACAACACGACTCCATCTGCACACATCAAGATGATTGCAGTTCTGCTTTCCTAAAGTTTGTATTTCAATACCATTTTCAATTCATTGCTGTTTAAAAGTTTGGGGTTGGTAAGATTTTATGTTTGTATGTTCTTATGCTCACCAAGGCCGCATTTATTTGATCAAAAATACAGTAAATTATTAAATAATATTACTATTTAAAATATCTGTTTTGTATTAGAAAATACTTACAAATTTTATTTATTTCTGTGATGCAAAGCTGAATTTGCAGCATCATTACTCCAGTCTTCAGTGTCACATGATCTTCAGAAATCATTCTAATATGCTGATTTTCTGCTCAAGAAACATTTCTAATTATGATCAAATATTGAAAACCATTTGCCATTTAATATTTGTGTTTTTTCTTCTTCTTCAGGATTCTTTGATGAACAAAGTTCAAAAGAAGAGCTTTTATTTGAAATACAAATCATTTGTAACATCATAAATGTCTTTCCTATGATTTTTTTTGATCGTTGCAATGCATTCTTTTGTATAAAAGTTAATTTCCAATTCTCACTATATACTAGTTGTTCATTAGCATGCATATTACTAGCATATTGGCCATTTATTAGTACTTATAACCACATATTAATGCCTTATTCTGCATGACCATATTTTAGATCCCTTAATCCTACCTAAACTTAACAACTACCTTACTAACTATTAATAAGCAGTAATTAGGAGTTTATTGAGGCAAAAGTCATAGTTAATAGTGAGAACTGGACATTAAAATAAAGTGTGACCTAAATATTAGTTTCAGTTTAGTTTTTATTTCTATTTAGGTTTTAGATATTTCATGCAAGTAATGCAATTTCTATGTGTATAACACCAACAAACAGAATTGTAAATAATTTTGTCAAAACGTAATGAATTGTAGCACTGACACATTGAAATGTATTTTTAACACTGAAAACAATGTACAGACTTTAAGTAATTAAACACGATGAACAAAAATATTCATTAAAAAGAATAGTTTAGGAGATATTAGAAAAGCGAGGGGCAAACAAAATTTGCACATTATGGACTCTGAATCTGACTTTTTTGTTCCATCCATTAATACTAAAAACTTTATTTTTGTTTATTTCAGATTTCGGGTCCAACTTCTAGCTATGTCATGCCATTTATTATATTATAAACTGTATAATATAAAAATATTATAACTGTGCAAGAAACACCAGGTCATGGGTTTGATTCCCAGGGAAAACACGTAATGATAAAGAATATTGCTTGAGTGCACTTATGCAAGTCATTATGGATAAAAGCATCTACCATTTCATTATAATAATAATAATAATAATAATTCATTACATTTATATAGCGCTTTTCTAAGCACTCAAAGCGCTTTACATTGTCAGGGGGTATCTCCTCATCCACCACCAGTGTGCAGCATCCACCTGGATGATGCGACGGCAGCCATAGTGCGCCAGAACGCCCACCACAAACCAGCTTATTGGTGGAGAAGAGACAGAATGATGAAGCCAATCAGTAGATATGGGGATTATTAGGATGCCATGATGATCAGAGGCCAATGGGCAAATTTGGCCAGGATGCTGAGGTCACACCTCTACTCTTTTCAAAAGACATCCTGGGATTTTTAATGACCACAGAGAGTCAGGTCCTCGGTTTAACGTCTCATCCGAAGGATGGTGCTTGTTGTCAGTATAGTGTCCCCGTCACTACACTGGGGCGTTAGGACCCACACAGACAACAGGGTGAGCACCCCCTGCTGGCCTCACTAACAGCTCTTCCAGCAGCAACCTAGTTTTCCCAGGAGGTCTCCCATCCAGGTACTGACCAGGCTCAGCCCTGCTTAGTTTCAGTGGGTAACCAGTCTTGGACTGCAGGGTGAAATGGCTGCCGGTATGATATGCTATTATAAATAGTAATGAAAATCAACTTTTTTTGTTTTGGATTTAGCATCAACAATATCCTTCATCCACACTGGCCCCTCTCACCTCGTTTTGTGAACTGTATGACACTTTTGTACAAATGCTTGACACACGTACGCCATTTATCAACTAGACATCTGCTATGTACTTTTCTCTCAGATGTTCCTGGAAGAAGTGATTCCTGCATTCCAGAGTTGTCAAAACCCGCAAAACACACAGCGCTGCAAGTTTGATGCAGACCAACAAGACGCCTGCTGCAGAGAGGAGGCCAGCGGGTTAAACATCAGGGTCAAAGGGCAAATTACAGGAGGAATGAACAGGAACATTGGCGTTACATTCTTAGGAACAAATTCTAAGAATTTACTTAAAGGAAGCTAAATTCCTAGAAGTTGTTCACGTAATACCAAATGTTCTAATTGACACCGAAAAGTGTCGCAAGACAAATTGTGGTTCAGATAAGAGTTTATTTAATAAACCGAGTGCTGCTACTTTCATTGTTTGAAGACTTACCATTATACCATGTTCAAAAAAAAAAAAAAAAAGTGAAATCTTGCTGGTGTAACTGATGTATTCAGGTTCATTCAGTCATATTAAATTATATTTTTTGACTTAAATCAAACTAGTTAATTTGTATGTTACCACGATTTTTAGGTTAACTGACAAAACATGTTCTCAGAGTAATACCATGGTACTTTTTTGTTAGTTTAGTTTTTAATGGGTTTGATTGCATGTGTAAGCCAAAAAAAATTGAACTAGCAATGTAACTTACTGCATAAGTTCCGTTTTGAATTAGAGGATGTTTGGTTAATAGTTTGGGGTTGAATAACTGCAGAATTGGGTGAAAATTTGAAAAAAATTATTCTTACCTGTATCTCTTTCTCATGCTGGACAACCGATTCAGTGAAATATGATCCAGTGGAGCACTGCCACACCTAAATAAACATATAAAAACAGTTAAATTCTCATCATAAATGGATAAGAATACAAATACGATGTACATTTTTGTTAAACATTAAAGTTTAGAAACCTCAAATTAAATAGGTTATTTATGAAAATAAAACGATGAAAAAAAATATATGAAAAAAGCAAAGAAGATTCTGATTAAATAAAATGTACTCAAGGGCTGTATTAACCAGAAAGTAATGTAACAAACAAACAAAAAAGAGGAAATAATGACAGTTACATTTTTTTTGTTAAACATTAAACTTTGGAAACTTCTACCTAATTATATTTATACCTAGTTATGACATTAATGATCACTATAAAAAATATTGCATTACTATTATAATAATGATACAAAGTTTAAATAAGCAAAGATTTAGAATAAATAATGTGTACTCAGAAAAATAAATAAACAAAAAAAAAAAAATATATATATATTTTTTAAGAAAAGACTGACAATTCAAAATTTGTGTTAAACTTTGGAAACCTCAACTTAATTATTGGCACTTATGGCACAAATTATCACTTATTTTAATAAAAAAATGTTTTTATCATTTTATCTGTTCATGATAAAAAAATTAAATATGAAGTTCCTTAAGTGTAGCACAACCAGCAAAGAAGATTCAGATTAAATAATATGTACTCAGAGTTTGCGTTAACTAGAAAATAATTAAATTCATTCATTCATTCATTAATAAAAGATTGACACTTCAGTCATTTTGACAGATAAAAACAAGAATACTTACAGGTATATATATATATATATATATATATATAAAAATCAAAGCTAAAAAAGGTGATTTTTACAAGTCAGTTCAAAGTGATAACTAATAATTATTTATAGCACAAGCACTGATGTATGCTAGTTACCATATCATGACTATATATAGCTGTTATCATTTGAATCCAGCCAGCAAAGACAGTAAAGACTACATGAGTGACCTGAAATCTCTGACCCTGTTGAGGAGTAAAACAGTTCACATCTGTTCCAACTTGAGCTGTTTATCTCCCAAAATCCCTTCCATTCAACCTGGCAAGACAGTCTGTCTCTGTCAAATAGGTTGTCCAGTTATGCAAATAAACAGCACGTACGTTTTTGGATGACAAGTAAGCAAGCATCCCTTAGAGTTGAGTCATCATGATATCTAATAGCATTAAAGCATTGTGTAAGAACGACGATCATGTTTTCGAAGGGTTCTGTTTATCTCAAGCGTTTTTACACACACTCAACAGATGCGCTCATTTGCTGGCATGCGGTTTCAATCTGTCAAAGAGCCACAAATAGAAAACATTAAACATGAGCACATTCTTGATGTCGCTAACTCTCATATTTACGTGCTCAAGGAAGCACAAAAACACATGTGGCTTAATCATACGTTATGTTGGAATTTGCTCGTCATGGTTTGTGACTTAAACTAGGACGGACATTCGAAACTAAATCGGGAAATGCATCTTTGCATCTGTTGTTAGCCTAAAAAGAGACCGTTTCAAAACAACATTATGAATGAAAACACCTTCTAAACGTACTGCAGGAAGGACAGGAATGATCAGCAACAACAACAATCACGTTTCTGTTTGCCTCATTGCTGACAAATCCAATTATTAATGCATTTTGTTGTCTTGAAAGTTCATGGAGGCTTTAAAATGAAACAGCAAAAATTGTATTTTTATGCTCAAAATAAAAGACGGCGAAAAAAAACACTTGGATAAAAAGGTAAATATTTCATACAGGATCATAATGAAGCAGTTTAGGACAGAAACGTGCTGAGACTCTATTAATGTTATGCAGATTGACTGATTCTATAACACTTTCATTAATAAACATAGGTGTGAATTTATTTATAAGTAGTGATATAAATGTTCCACAATAATAACCTTTTTAAACAAACAATAAAATCAATCTGTTGAGAGTGGCATCCTAATATCTAAAAAATGGACGATGATGATGGTTCATTTGTTTTATTGTACAACCCCAAATTTTGTGTTCCCGTCATTTTACTGACGACTGCTTCTCTAATCTCGTGGAGTTCAACATGAGATTCACAAAACGCTTGCTGTTGAAAGATGAGCTCAGTACCCAATATCCACTGAAACACTACCTGTATGTATGATAAATAATAGATGTTCATATTTTATACTGAGAGTTCAAAAATACAAAACCATGGCAACGGGCGTATTATTTCTGACACACGCTGTATGCAGTAGACCAATCACAACTGACTGAGCCATCTGACCAATCAGAGCAGAGCAGGCTCACAGAAAGGAGGGGTTTAGAGAGACCGAATCTTAGAACTGCTTCGAATTAATCGTTTGAGAATCGCTGGAAAATGAGGTGATATTAAATACATATATTAAAGGGGTGGTTCAGTGTTTTTTTTCTAGGCTTGATTGTGTTTATGGGGTGCAGTCTAACATGTGTTAATGCTTTGTTTTTTAAAAAACGCATTATTTTTCACATAATTTACCTTTATTCCACACCGCTCTGTCCCTTCTCTTAAACACCCTGATCATTTCCTTCTTTTATGAAGCCCCTCCCTCAGAAATAGTCGATGGGCTCTGATTGGTTAGCTAGCCCAGTGTGTTGTGATTGGCTAAACCGCGTCTAGTGCACGTCAAAACGTCCCGCCCCTCAGCTCAGCAGCATGTGCTCCGTTAATATCGCTTATCAGTTTGAGCCCGATTGAGAAGCAGATGATATTATTGAAGAGGATCGTGCAGAACCTGTGCAAGCACGGCTTTTAATAGTAGGCCTATGTTTTTTGTTTGTTGTTGTCTCATACTTTTAGATACGCTGTTATTTGTAAATGCTACTGCT
>NW_015505319.1:178118-179148 GCF_001515645.1 Sinocyclocheilus grahami | reverse complement strand
TTGATTGTGTTTATGGGGTGCAGTCTAACATGTGTTAATGCTTTGTTTTTTAAAAAACGCATTATTTTTCACATAATTTACCTTTATTCCACACCGCTCTGTCCCTTCTCTTAAACACCCTGATCATTTCCTTCTTTTATGAAGCCCCTCCCTCAGAAATAGGCGATGGGCTCTGATTGGTTAGCTAGCCCAGTGTGTTGTGATTGGCTAAACCGCGTCTAGTGCACGTCAAAACGTCCCGCCCCTCAGCTCAGCAGCATGTGCTCCGTTAATATCGCTTATCAGTTTGAGCCCGATTGAGAAGCAGATGATATTATTGAAGAGGATCGTGCAGAACCTGTGCAAGCACGGCTTTTAATGGTAGGCCTATGTTTTTTGTTTGTTGTTGTCTTATACTTTTAGATGTGCTGTTACTTGTAAATGCTACTGTTTATGTTAGCTTTTAATATACGGATTTGTCCTGATTAAAGCTTTAATACAGTATGGCAACTGCACGCGCGTCCATGTTTAACGCTTCTCATAGCTATGTGAAAATAAGTGAATAACTGTAACAGTTCAGTGTTGGAGCTGAGCTGAATGAGAGAGAGAGAGAGAGAGAGAGAGAGAGAGAGAGAGAGAGAGAGAGAGAGAGAGAGAGAGAGAGAGAGAGAGAGAGAGATATGCAGAGCTTGTGCAGAGCAGGGGACGCGAGGAACAGTATTAAGAACCGCTGCTTTAGAACATTGATTTTGAAACTTGTGAATCCATTAGAATCATTAGAAGACATAATCGAGATTCATATATGAATAGATTTTTTACGTGCACCTCTAATTTTCTCTTCCTCTTCTCTAAAGCAGCGCAGCATGGCCTCGCCCCTTTGCTGCCTTTTCCCGAGAGCGGGGTTTATCTGGGTTTGTGATGTCACGAACCCGGGAAGTAACTCTTGTAGTCCCTACCAGCCGTTTTTGTAGGCATTAAACAGCCAGAATTCTGACGATATCTCCATTTGCATTGAACTTTCAGCTTCGTAACTTTGCAGATATTGTTTATG
>NW_015505319.1:158318-177826 GCF_001515645.1 Sinocyclocheilus grahami | reverse complement strand
TTCTCTTTCCCAGTCTTCAGGGCCAGAATACGTCTTGGACATAAACACACACACACACACACACACACACACACACAGACAAGAGGAAAGAGGTTAACTTATGAATTGGCATTTTAAATTAATTTGTGGTACTGTGGTACAAGTAACATCATCATACATGACAATGTAAAGTGCTTTGAGTGCCTAGAAAAGCGCTATATAAATGTAATGAAGTAATGAATTTATTATTACCCCTTTTGGCAGGTTGAAGCACCATTTGTTTGTGCAGCTACACGAACGTGAACAAATCAGGCTTCAGTATCAGGGTAAACAGGAGTTTACCCCATAAACGTACAACGCAATAGGAGAGACCATTCGAAAGAGAACTAAATTAGTCCAACTCAAAACAGATCTCAAACACAGATGTGACGTTACACTTTAATTGTAACTTTAACAAAATTAATCATCCCATATGCATTCCTTATAGCCAAATTAAATGCTCTATGTTAATTAGGTTATAATGAATTCAAGGCTATCATTTTGCATCAATGAAAAGAACATCCAATAAAAACGTAGACTGCGGCAAATCAATCATTCATTCGGAATACAGAATGGTCATGACATGTGACATGGAAACGCACACTGCTAAATGAGAATATCAGTAAGTTCACACACCACTTCATTAATAGCAAATTGATTATCTGTTGCTAAGCTGGTGGGGTATCTGACCTTTCATTGTGCATGCATCAGCAACATGGAGGGGAAAGTAGCCTACTATCACTGGTTCAGTGCAGATGCAGTTTTCAGCAAGCCAGTATTTAGTGTTACAGTTTCAAAGAGCAACTGCTTAGATCATAGGCAGCATTGTTTTCGCATATATTGCATACAATGTAGGACTAGAGTAAAAAAAAAGCTCTACGATTTCTACTTTTTTTCTGAGCTTTGCTCCTTTAGTGTTTATTGTGTTTAAATGCTGCAGTATTCCCAGTATTCTTCAGAAATATGTAAAGAACATTTCTGTAGCCCTACAGCATGGCACTAACAATGCAAAGGTCATGGGTTTGATTACCAGAGAAAGCAAGAACTGATAAGTAAGGGATAACGTACATACAGCCGGTTGTTATCACAGAATAACCACCGCCAGGGTGATCAGGACCCCGAAGCAAAGTGGATCAAAAAATCAAATATTGATTTGAGATTAAATATTTGAACGCACTGCTTCCGTGAGGAAAGCAATTGCTAGCAAGCGGGAAGTTCAAACTAGATGGACATTTAAGGGATACAGTGCAGTCATACCACTTATTACACAGCATTTCACCAAATAATAATGGCGACAAAAGATATTGATTTAAGACGAAAATGTTTTAAAATCTTGCCAGTATGTTAGTTATCTTAGGGCACTTTCACACTAGCAAGTTTGGTGCACACCCGGGTTTGATTTTGACATCAGAGTTTGGTAAGTTTGGCTAGTGTGAAAGCTGTCATGCGAACACGAGTGCACACCGGGGTAACAAACCCAAACCTACCTGAAGGAGGTGGTCTGAGTTCGATTGCACTCGAACTGTGGCACGGTTCGCGTAAATATGAAAGCAACACGGACTCGGGTGCGCACTTGTTCAGGAAGTAAATTAACCTGCGTATGCGTTTTAGCAGATTACAATGTATTTTCTTCAATAAAACACATATAAGTGCTGAGAGTGTTGCTGATTTACCTTGGATTCGAGCGAGAGTGAGCCTGCAGTGTATTTGCATGTAGCAACTGCAATCAGAGTGGCAAATGAATGGTAATTGGTTGTCTCCTCAAAACAGCCATTTACATGCGACTCACATACAGTAAACCCATATGTCATTTACTCTGCGGCGCATAATAGCACCAAATTAATTAAAAAAACATAATATAATGACCCACGTTCTGTTTTCTATCATACGTTGTGCACGTTCATGATGACGTTAAATGACCACAAATGCACCGGGGTTCGATAGAATCAAGAGAGTATGAAACCAGACCAACGCTGCGGAGGGTGCCGGTGTTACAGTTTCACTGGTGACCGTGTTATCTGGTGACCTTCTTCCAGTTTCAGGTCCTCCGCTCCAGATGTGATGGAATGATCGCAGCATATTCGCCGGTTCTGAAAGCACAGACTGACGTGATATTAAGCTGTCAAATAAACGCAGATTTGCTCATTACATGGTTTTGGTATTCTTGTAAAGATTACAAATTATTGGTATGATCGCCCGTAACGGCTGAAGTACGGAAAATAAATAAAAAGGCCTGCTTGGCACGGGTTTCGAACATGAGCTAAATAGAGGTGCT
Source organism: Sinocyclocheilus grahami (assembly GCF_001515645.1). Lineage (NCBI taxonomy): Eukaryota > Metazoa > Chordata > Actinopteri > Cypriniformes > Cyprinidae > Sinocyclocheilus > Sinocyclocheilus grahami. The sequence continues at coordinate 175,533 of NW_015505319.1, read as the reverse complement.
ATGTGTGACAACAGTTATGTATACACTGAGCTATTTGACTTCACTACTTCACAGATTTTTGGAATGAAGTCAGAATTTTATTCTCGGCATTACGTTACGCAGCTGGCCGAATCGAGGAAATGTGTCAGTGTTAACTTGTGACCCATGTTTACCTATTATGAAAATTAACCATGGTTATTACAGTAAAAGTATATTACATTTTATGGTTTATGAAGTTAAATTATATTTCATGGAGTCTTAGACAAAGGTAAATTTGTGGATACTATGGTTTAATTACAAACTTTATCGCATGTTACTTGTATCAGGTTATTCATTGACATATTTTCAGACATTATTAAAGACTACATTCTTTGCTGCCTTTTCCCGAGAGCGGGGTTTATCTGGGTTTGTGATGTCACGAACCCGGGAAGTAACTCTTGTAGTCCCTACCAGCCGTTTTTGTAGGCATTAAACAGCCAGAATTCTGACGATATCTCCATTTGCATTGAACTTTCAGCTTCGTAACTTTGCAGATATTGTTTATGCTCAAACAGCAACATTACACACTAACTAACGTTAAAAAAGTGAAATCGCAATCAACCACCACTTTAAGAAAACGAAAGCGTTTTTTGACCTTGCATGCATGTAAACCTATTGTAGGAGACTCCCAAAACAATACTAGTAAACTTAAAAATGGCATAATAGGGGCACTTTATTATGATCATGAGATCTGTGAGCTCATGGAGAGCATAAACTCTACCTCATTCTGCAGATGAAGGAACGTCTAGAGCCCATACACATTCTCATAGAGGACTGCTGTCCTTCCTTCTTCACTGTCCCAGTCTTCAGGTCCAGAATACGTCCTGGACATAAACACACACACACACACACACACACACACACACACACACACACACACACACACACACACACACACACACACAGACAAGAGGAAAGAGGTTAACTTATGAATTGGCATTTTAAATTAATTTGTGGTAGAATTACAAATGTAACATCATCATACATGACAATGTAAAGTGCTTTGAGTGCCTAGAAAAGCGCTATATAAATGTAATGAATTATTATTATTATTATTATTATTATTCTCATACAGAAAACACAAAGTTTGGAATAATTAAGACTTTTTAATGTTTTGAAAGAAGTCTCTTCTGCTCACCAATAGTGCATTTACTTGATCAAAATACAGTAAAAACAATAATACTGTCCAATATTATTTCAATTTAAAATAATTGTTTTCTATTTTAATGTTTTAAAATGTAATTTATTCCTGTGATGCAAAGCTGAATTTTTAGTAGTCATTTTTCCAATCTTAAATGTTGCATGATCCTTCAAAAATCATTATATTAAATCAATATATTAATTATTATAAAACAGTTAGTTCAATTCCTCGATTCTGATTGGTCAGCAGCTGTGTTTTATTCACGACACAGCACGGCTATGACGGCTTCACCCAACGGTTCTGTGCATCACTGAGCAACACCCTTAGCAACATAAGTAATCAATGATATAGCATCAAAACCGTTTCATTTATTATGTATTTCGGCAAAATTAACTGTTTGTTTGTTATTTAATGACGTATGAGTGTCCCCTGCTGGCGTTATATTGCATCTTTCATCTTTAATTTTGAGACCCCACCCTTCCCCCGTCTAATAAACGCTTCTTATGCGGAGATATGTTGATGTGTGCGCGCGTCTGTGTGGAAGCCTACAGTTTCCGAAGTGAGGAAGGAATATTACTGTATTTCGTTTTCTGTTTCAGGTATGATTCTGTATGTCCATCAGTTTACACTGTAATGACGCTTGCAAACAGACCGAACCGGTCTGTTTTCTAACTAAATACGGAAAACAGACGTTTTCTCATGCTGAGAGATAAGCAGATGTATGTGTGTGAGAAAATATCATATATGGTGTTAAAATATTCTCTTTCCGATTCTCTGATTTGATTTAAGCTCCATTAGATGAGGCATGTTCAGAACATTCTCTTGCCGTTCACTGTTGCTGTCAGGAACTATTTTTTAGCGGAAGGACAGCATTTAACGAACTTGCTTCAAAAAAGTAACATTTCAATACATACATTTTTGGTTTTAATATTTTTTATTGTGTGGTAACAGTTTTATAAAAGCAACAAGGTACTCGAGGTGGTACTGTATCAATGCCCTTTGGCCGTAATTTTTTCACGATACAGCACGGCCTCTTGCTTAATTATTATTAGGCCTACATTTTTTTCCTATCTAAAAAAGATCTATCTAAAAATATATATATCTTAAAAAGATAAAAATACATATTTTTAAACAAATGTGTAAAATATTTGTTTAAAAAAAAAAAAACATTACAATTTCTAATAATAAGAAATACACTTCAGGAGTACTGAAATTAATTAATGACACCAGGGTGATGATAAAAACTCTGTCCATCACATTTTTAGTTTCACATGCATTTACTTTCATCCATTAAGGTGAATCATCATCTGCTGGGATGCATGACTATATTAAGTATCGAATATACCAATAAGAATCAAAATATTGCAACGACCTTTGGATGCACCTGCTATTACCGTATTGACCCGAATATAAGACGATGTTTTTTTCTTGGAAATACATCTGAAAAAACGCGGTCGTCTTATATTCAGGGTCTAGACTTTGACATGTCAATAATACACCCACAACAATAGGTGGTGCTAAATACGCATAAAACGAGTGTGCCATGAAATACACAATGTAATGCGTGTTGTAAAGATCGCGAGTAAAAACAAAAGAATAAGAAAAGCTTACAGCTGCATGAGTCGTGACTGTCACATTAGCCTGATGGGACCAAACTCCCTTTGTGATTTTAAAACGTAAGACAGTACCCAGATTTGAAGACTACGGTAAGATTGAACTTCTACTGTTAATAAGATTTTGGTAGGCTACTATTAGATGGATAGCCTAAATGACCTAATTCAGATGGGCTACCTGTTTTTTTTGTTTTTTTAATGGTATATCAAAAAGTGTATATTTTTTTAATGTGATTGTTGGTACATTTGACCAGTTTTTACCATACTTTCAAAACAAAAATTAAAATATGCAATATGAAGATAATTGAAGACAAAATGTGTTTTACTGAGAAAAAACAAGATTTGGTTTTTAAAAAGCCTTTTTCCAAAAGGTACATCTGGAAAAAGGGGGGTCGTCTTCTATTCGGGTCAATACGGTACCTCATATCACTTCAACATCACGTATCCACAGCAGCACCCTGTGCATCCATTTGAAATGACTAGATTGAAATGACTAGACATTCAATCCTAATAAATCCCATAACAAACAACTAACATGCCCACAAACACCTACAGAGGCACAGTAAATGTTATAACCATCTCGTCCACCGCTACAGCATCTGCTCGATTACAAGGCACAGAAGACTGGCTAAAATAATCAAATCAACCATTTTAACGTTGTTTTCCCCCATCCAGCTCAGCTAGAATAAGGGAGGAACACAATTAGAAGCAGCAAAAAAAAATTATTGGCTTAACAAAGCACCCACAACAATAGTCAAAGAGTGAGTTATACTGCTTGGAATGCTGATACCTATAGGACAAAAGCTCAGGATTATTGAAGCCTGAAGTTATTTCCATAAACAAATTAGCTGACATGCCTTTCAGCGGAGAAGCAGCGGTCTCTGAACTGATCCGGTGACAGCTGCTAAAGCCCCCAGGAGCAGATCTAATTGTCGAGAAGTCTTTCCACTCTGAAGGACAGACGCCAAGAACGTTGGAAGCATTTAAAAGCTATTAATACTCCTTCTCGAAGACGGATAACAACACGACCACTCAAGAGCATCAAGAGGGAGGACCTTGGTTGTTGTTGTTCAACAAACAATTGGGTGAAAAACCATATGGAGATGATAAACGTAGTCGGACTATAATTGTAAATCATCCAGACGGTGACCCACTGCCCTACCAAAAACGGATCTGTCGTGCTGTAATATCGGCCTTTCAACAAGGCAAAACCTAGCTGGAAATGGAAAATTATTTCAACCGCAAAAAGGTATTTCGAGGCCAATATAATAACAGTTTAGTGATGTCAAATTAGACTTCAACTGCAATCACCTCCAAAATGACTCTGACCTCTAGCCTCCCCGACGCGGAACTTTTTTGACTTTCTGACATCTTCCAGCAGTCAAAACGGCATTTTGTGTGTCTCTGAGATGATGTAGGATGACATGGCTTTTGTGATGAAGTGCCAACACTGAGTTTTGGCGCTGAATACGTCAAGAAATCTTGCGCCATGAATATAAGACAATCATATAGAGATCTAGAGGTGGGATGTCGTCAGATGGGTAAGTGGAACCAGATGCTACCAAAACGAGGGCAACAATAAACCAAAACAAACAACCCTTTGCAATAGGCAACAGATTTAATCTTTCAAATTCGATTGACCTCATGGTAAAGAGAGTTGTATGGTAACTCTCTTTAATCGCATATCAATCAGTCTTCTAGTAGTGCTAGGCATACATGCTTGATGGTTTGAGTTTTGGCGCTGAATACTTCAAGATAACAGAGGAATGTAAAGAAACATTGTACACCATGTATATAAGACAAGAGAGGTGGGACATAATGAGAGGTGGCATGTCATCAGATAGATACGTGAAACCTAGTTTTGTGTAGCCAAACCTTCAGAATGACAGCAGAAGGTCTTGACTCCATCGCAGCTTTCACTGGCCAAGGATCGCCCAGGCCATCTGACAGACAACCAACCAATCGCAGTTTGTTTTGTTGGGGCATGAAAATGTAAAGTCAATGTCCCTACAATAACAGACTGGCGTGCAACCAATAAATCATTCATTCAAGAAAATCATACCAGTTTCCTGCAACAGTGCAGAGTCTAGGTTGTGAACTTCTCAAACTTTCGAAAATCCAGTATTTAGTTGATACCAATAAACAATGGCTTTCTTTTTTCACAAGGGGGTTTAGGCGTCACAACAGCTTTGTTTCCTGGTGGACAGTTAAAGATGGCGACACACACATTTCCAAGAAATCCTGTAGAATTCAACCAATCAGATGACGACTTCTAAACTCCCAACGTGTTTCCCATTTCTGTGCCTTATGCATCAGACGTTCAGACAGCAGTCTGTGGGCATGATGTCTAAGTCTGAGACTAAGTGGAACCAGACACATCCAAGACGAGGACAACAATGAACCAAAACAAACAACCATTTGCAATAGGAAACAGAATTCAACTTTTGAATTCAATTGATCTCATGGTTTGAACTTGGAGAAGGACACAATAAAAGCCACTGACCAGTTTTACTTTACCTCTCTTTAATCGCGCCTCAACCAATCTCCGTGTTTCCTCTCGTATGAGTAAGTGCTAATCATATATCCATGATGGTTTGAGATTTGGCGTTGCATACTTCAAGATTATTAAGCAATGTAAAGAAACAGTTTGTGCCATATAAGACACCCACAAGATTTTTAGAGGTGGGATGTCAACAGATGGATAAGTGTAACCAGATGCTTCCAAGACGAGGGCCACAATAAACCAAAACAAACAACCACTTGCAATAGGCAACAGAACTCAACTTTGAATTCGATTGACCTCATGGTTTGAAGTTGGTGAAGGACACAATAAAAGCCATTGACCAGTTTAACGGTAACTCTCTTTAAATCGCACCTCAATCAATCTTCTTGTTTGCACTGATATGAGTAAGTGCTAGTCATGCACGCATGATGGTGTGCTGTTTTGAAGACCTGCGTGGGTTTGGATGACCGTTCCTCAGCCTCCTGCTTCCCAAAGCAGAGCTCAGCAGGTGGGGTTTGCTTTGGCCCACTTTCCCTGGATGCTTCCACATCGGGAGAACTTTGGTTGATCTTTCAAGAAGCCCAACTCATGGGAACTTCACCTCCTGAAAAGCACGGCTCCTCCAACTTCAATTCCGTGACCACCTGAAGGGGATCTAAGGACAACGCTTGGAGGAATGAGGAAATGTTAGCCAGAACTCCAAGATCGGTCCCAGAACCGCAAGGACATCCAATCAAAATCCCCAAATCCTCTGAGAAGAAAAATGCACAGTGTGGAATCTGGGCAAAGGCCCGTTTCATTAGCACATATATGCCCCGTTCTGCCACACAGGCTCCATTGTTTCTTATCTGTGGTGGGCAAATGTATCATTATTATTCTAAAAATGAACTGAGCAAAAAAAATGGCAAACATCCCAGGACACCAACCCCAGCCAAGTTAAATATTTGGGCGGCAGTCGCCGTCGACAAGACCGTCATAGATGGAAGGACAAACAGACAGTGTTGCCAGAGAAATCACTGAAAAAGATGGATATGAATAAAAAAATAAAGCTTGTAATGAGAACTTTCTTAATCAGTGAAGTATGTTTATAAAATTAAACTCTGGAAAAATGGATCAGTTTAGTCATCAACTACAGAGTTTAAGTCCCATTAAGGCACTTCATGTTTAATTTCTAGAGAGAATTTCAGGTCGGGATGTCACTTGAATCTATAACCTTAAGGCAAAACGTATCTGGTTACTTATGTTCACCTCTTACGTTGATGCATTCAGAATAAACTTTCATCCAAAGCAGATATTCATTTGATCAAGCCTTGCATTCCTTTGGAATCAACCCCATGATGGCAAACACTTGCACCATGCTTTACAAACAATAATACATATATTATTGTCCAAATCACCAGCATTCTCATATATCTGAGCTCATTGTCCTAAGATCATTCATTCGTTTGCATTTCATGCTACAGTTCGTAGCTCACAAAACTTGTAAACAAGTTTAGATATGTAGGCTACGGGCAACAAAAACTAATTTGTGCATTCTTTGCATGTCACAATGCACGCTTTAATAATTGATGAGAAAATATTTAATTTTGTCACCATGAAGATGAATTGCTTTCGCAAAAATTCTGATAGTTCAACAGAATTTGCGACTCGTGGCATTAAGTGCATAACTAATGTTATGTAAAAATGGCTCTAAATGGCAGAAATGCCCTCCGTGGGCCATTCTTTATGCTTCATTTGGTTATTCACTGTGCCAGTGAACAACCAGAGCTATAATGCATTACAATACTTTCCTATTCATGGTTACAGCTTTAAAGAGTATAATGCAATAAAGGCAGGGTATGCGATTTTTCAAAAACACTTTAGAAAACTGATTCGGGCCGAATCGCAAAACAAACTTGTAGCCAATCAGCAATAAGGGGCGTGTCTACTCGTGATGTGGAGGAGAGAGCTTTCAGTGCATGGGACGGACATTAGCCGAGCCGAGCGACAGAAAGATAGAGATGGTGGATAAAAACAAAAGAGGAAAACGTCTGCGGAACGATAAGGCAAGAAGTAGGACCCGTGTAAATATCGGATCAGCTTTCCAGCGCTGGAGAGAACTCAAGGAGCGGAGGCCTGCGATCAGACGCCGAGGTTGCTTTGTTTCTTCTCAATAGGTGAGTAACACCGTGTCTACAACAGCTGAAGTCTGCCTACACTGGACGCGATCAAACGACTGCTGAAAACCATTTGAAATGTGTGTCAGCACGTCATAAATAGAACCCGGCAGCAGTTTTCGGTCGGGATTTGTTGCGCCGCGCCACTCACGTCCGTAGACACGCTGTAACATTGGTTTTGCTTTGTTTCACAGAACTAATCGTTGCCTGGGTTGCGTACGTATGTGTGGGGCGGAGCTATCAAAATAGGGGCAAGACTCTTTTGGGGTAGGGGCGTGTTTGTTTTGGTGATTTCAAATATCAACATTGGCTACCAGAAATCACTTACTCTGCCTTTAAGATCAACATTCAATCTGATGTCTCATGCTATTTATATTATATTATACATTTAACAAGTCATAACACTCTTTAAAAGCATAAACATTAATGTGTTTTTATGTGATTCCAAAACATGTCATATATAAAAATCATAACGCATAAAGAATACTATTATGATGCATTACAAATGCAGGCTTCAAGAAAAGTGTTTCCATATATGAGATTATGTATATGAGACAAGAACAGATCACGTAGTTGTACACAGGTGTGTGATGTTGTGTGGTCTGATGGATGGTGTCTCCAGCCATCATTTCCCACTTCAGGGCAACACACACACACACACACACATAGACACACACATACGAAGCAGCCCAAATCACTCTTAATCAATTATGTATGCAGAGCCAACCCTTAACATTCCAGCATCGAGAACACATTAGTGGAGGAGAGTTCGAGGAGACATGGAAAATATCTCCCTTGGCCGCTTCATTTGATCGCTTTATCCCTAAAACATATGAGGTTATCAAAACCTCATCAAGAGCGGCATATTTTAACCGCAATATTTTATCTGGACATTCTGCAAGGACGGAATTCTTTCTAAACTTGCGAGTTTCTTTGATTGGAAAGGAAATTCCTTATAGCCCTTTTCTGGAGAATTTTTATATGATGTAAAATTGGATCTGAGAGCCCCAGTGAAAACGCTTCAATTTGGCACAATTTTGTCATTACAATTTACACTACCGTTCAAAAGTTTGACTTTTTTTTAAAAGCAATGATACTTTTATTCAGCAAGGACCCATTAAATTGATTAAAAGTGACAGTAAAGACATTTGTAATGTTACAAAAGATTTCCATTTCAAATAAATGTTGTTCTTTTGAACTTTCTATTCATCAAAGAATCCTGAGAAGAAGAAAAAAATAACTTTTAGAGTTCCAACATTATTTGTTATTCAGACATTCCTCTTAAAAAATAAAAAAATAAAAAATAAAAAGTATTAGCTGTATGCAAAGTGACCCATATTTGGTTTTTGACCATTACAAATGTGTACAATTTTCCACACTGACATCCCTATATCTCTGGAAATGAACCATACAGGGCCTTACAAATTAAGATGCTAAAAGAAAAGTGTGTTAAAAACCAGGATGTTAAGACATTTTTAATACTTATTGAGGTACAGGCATGCAAACTTTGGGAAAAAACACAAAAAGTGCCTTTTCCCATTTTTGAACTGTCGCTATTGGCACATAATGCAACAAAGATGGCTAAAGTCAACAGATTTTACAAATCGACCCACTAATCTCAGCGTAAAAATAAAATAATGATACTGCCATCTTTCTAAAGTCAATTTCCTTCCTGTAATTAATAGTAATAAATCTGGCACTACAAAATAGTGGATTAGTCAGTATATACACAATATTTTGCCTTTCTTCTTTATTTCTTTCACCAGAATTTATTTATGTATTTTATTTTTACCTGGGGACCTCTGTGAGTTAACATGCAATGATTGAACAGTTATTTTAAATGGAAAAAGATATTCAATAATATTACTGTTCTTATATTTTGATCAAATAAATGCAGGCTTTGTGAGCATTATAGACTTCTTTCATAAACATTAAAAATAAAAAATAAAAAGTTTAAATGAAAGAAAATAAATGAAACCCCAGATGTGGACATTTCTGGACCCCACTAAATATGCACCAGGAGGAAACCACAAAGCCAGTCTTAAGTGTCAATTTTTCAAAATTGAGATTTAAAACAATCGGAAACTGAATAAATAAGCTTTCCATTGATGAATGGTTTGTTAGGATAGGACAATATTTGGCCGAGACACGACTATTTGAAGATCTGGAATCTGAGGGTGCAAATAAATCTAAATAATGAGAAAATCGCCTTTAAAGTTGTCCAAATGAAGTCCTTAGCAATGCATATTACTAATCAAAAATTAAGTTTTGATATATTTATGGTAGGAAATTTACAAAATATCTTCATGGAACATGATCTTTACTTAATATACTAATGATTTTTGGCATAAAAGAAAAATCAATAATTTTGACCCATACAATATATTTTTGGCTATTGCTACAAATATACCCCAGCGACTTAAGACTGCTTTTGTGATCCAGGGTCACATATATCCTAACTACAAGACTAAAACTGAAACTAAAATAATAATAATAATAATAATAATAGAAAAAAATATCATTCAATATTCATTCAGGGAATGTGTGAACTTGTTAAATTCACAACTTTAATGCAATGCAAGTCACTTTGTAAAAAAAAAAAAAAAGTAACTTTGGTAAAATAAAATAAAATAAACAATTTCCTTGATATAAAAACTGAATTAAAATTAACAAAGGCATTGAAGAAACTTGAAAATAGTATTAAAAATAAAAACCAAAAAAGGCCAAACTAAAATAACCTTGCCAATGCATATCTGAAGGAATATCTGACAGATTATGCATTCAAAATTACATGACTCCTTCAAAATATTCAGCAGCATTTCAATGAGGATGAGATGGAAAGATTGCCCACAGTAAATTTTATTTGATTTTTGTCAGTATCTGAGGAGAGAAATTCATCCTGTGGTTTACTCAAAAATGTTGAGGGTGTCCACAAATGATGAAAAGAGGCTGTGTTTGCTGTATGTGTCTAGCGCCTTCTAGTGGAGAAACACACAAAGTGAAACACTTACTGTGAGCAAGTTTACATTATTTAGAGCATTGAGGACACGTGCATGATTCAGTAAGCATGCATTTATATTGCACAGTGGTGAAGCAGTTGAACTCCCTATAATATGCAAAGACAATTTAAAAATAACTTGCATTAAATGTACTGCAAGCAATTTTGGGATAATACCATGCATAAAATGCTGATCTATCTGACAGATATCATTGAAATAGATGTCTGGAGAAATCAAATCAGTCTCTGTGACAGCACTAGCCTAGGTAAACAGCAAAAAGAGTCTCATGAGTGGTCCGGCCAATCAGAAATACTCTTTGCCTCTGATTGAATTTGCAGTCTTCAATTGCAATTAAAAGAATAGTTCACCTAAAAATTAAAATTTGCATTCTCAGGCCATCCTAGATGTAGAGGAGTTTGTTTCTTCATCGAAACAGATTTGGAGAAATGTAGCATTACATCACTTGCTCAGCAATGGCATTTTAACTTTAAACCGTCACTTCTGGCCAAAATATAAGTCCATAATTCATAGTACCGTTTCCTCCAGTTAAAAAGATCCATCTCCTGTTGTCGCTCACATCAAAATCTACCGACATATTTGTTTAGAACTGTTTTGGACACTTTTTGTTTGTAAACAGTGTTTGATCTGTGCATATTTCTCTCTTGATTCAGACAAGATGACTTTTTCACTGGAGTAAACAATATTATGGATAGAGGGCTTGTTTGAAGTCAAAAACTTCTTGATGAATTAGTTTTTTGCAAACATGTAGCTTTTCACTTCAAGAGGTTAATCTGTGGATTATTGTGATGTTTTTATCAGCTGTTTGGACTCTCATTCTGACGGCACCCATTCACTGCAGAACATCCACTGGTGAGCAAGTGATGCAATGCTACATTTCTCCAAGTCTGTTCTGATGAAGAAACAAACTCATCTACATCTTCAGTAAATATTCTACAAATTTTCATTTTTGGGTGAACAATTCCTTGAAGATGAATGTGAATGCTGATGGATAGCTTTCTCCTGGTATTATACAACTCCTTGTGTGGTTGAATATATAAGAAACAGTTCAAAAGTCACTAAGGAGGGAGTAGAAAAACAAATATCTAAAACTTATGCATCAGCCCCAAAAACGTGATCTAATCATCTAATAGCAGCAATCATCCACAGTGCTATACTGAACCTAAAATGGTCACAAATAAAATCAGTCCATTTTAATTAGTCAACTATTTTTAATCTTTACTCTGTTTATTGGTACTATAAATGACAAAAAAACTGCTCTCCAAAAAAAGCTGCTCTCTGTCAAAGTTAGTTTAATATCATCAGAATCGCGCATGAACAATGTACAAATAAAATTAAACTTTCTGGAAGACAAACAAAGCTTTATGTCTGCAGAAAACAAATCAGTGCATGCCAACACCAAAACCTAATTGGAACGTGGGGTTAACGGAGAGGGAATATGTACATCACATAGCAACCATTTCCACAGAACCACTGAATTCTGCCAGTAAATTTGGCAGTAGAATGTCAAAACATCTGTCTGTGATCAAATTCCCAAAAAAGACAAGATTGATGCAACATGACTATGATATTTAACATTAACAGAGTGAGTTTCCATGTCTGAGAGGGCCAAGTCAAAGTCTGAGATCGAAACAAGCAAAGCTAAATCTATACAAACCATTTGGTTTAAAGGAATCATCTTTACTCAAACATTACAGTGTAACAGCTGTATATGATTCTCCCTCAACATTGACTTGAATGTCTATCACATATTTATGTTCACGGAATCCTTTGACATTCTGATCATGCAAGCACTCGTTTTTGTTCTATTAAAAAAAAAATGAAAAGCCAACTTTTGCAATTATGTTCTCAGAAAGTTCATTAGCTGGATTTTCAACTGTTTGTTCAAACTTTGAATGCAAATTGTCATAAACAATCAGCGGTCCGTTTGAAAACCTCACAGCTGATTAAAGTTATACCGCTGACTCGCTCTCGCCTCAAATACTAATGAGGCATCTGTACGCGCATCAATGTTCCCTGCAGAGAAATATTAAAAGAGAACGCATTCAGCACTACACTGTTGTGTAGCACTGTATGTTTTTCCTTGAAGTCCACTTAAAATGCTTCTTAAAATCAATTAAATAGTCAATTTACATTTACCCTTGAGTGTTTTTGCTATCTTGTCTCACGAGCATCGCTGTGAATTCTTGACATTGCAAGAAATTATTACGATTATTCAGCAAAATTGCATTAAAATGATCAAAAGTGACAGTGAAGACTTTTATGTTACAACACATTTCCATTTAAAATAAATCCTTTTGAACTTTCTATTCATCAAAGAATCCTGAATAAAAATGCATCATGGTTTCCACAACAATATGAAGCAGCACGACTATTTTGAACACTGATAATAATAAAAAAAGTGTTTCTTGAGCAGCAAATCAGCATATTAGAATGATTTCTGAAGGATCATGTGACACTGAAGACTGGAGGAATGATGCTGAAAATTCAGCTTTGAAATCACAGGAATAATTGTGATTATGTAATAATAATAAGGTGGAAGTCGTGGCCTAATTGTTAGAGAGTCGGACTCGTAACCCAAAGGTTGCGGGTTCGAGTCTCGTACCGGCAGGGATTGTAGGTGGGGGGAGTGAATGTACAGCGCTCTCTCCCACCTTCAATACCACGACTGAGGAGCCCTTGAGCAAGGCACCGAACCCCCAACTGCTCCCCGGGCGCCGCAGCAAAATAATGGCTGCCCACTGCTCCGGGTGTGTGTTCACGGTGTGTGTGTGTTCACTGCTGTGTGTGTGCACTTTGGATGGATAAAGAAAACATCTATTTGAAATTGTAATATTTCACAATATCTCATTTTTACTGTATTTTTGATCAAATATCAAATCCTTTTAAAATAACATGATTTTTTTTATTATAAAGAATCTACAACCTATTATTATATAAAGTGAGTATAAAGTGACGTGACATGTGGCCAAGTATGGTGACCCATACTCGGAATTAGTGCTCTGCATTTATCCCATCCAAAGTGCACACACACAGCAGTGAACACACACACAAGGGCACCTCAGTCGTGGTATTGAAGGTGGAAGAGAGCGCTGTACATTCACTCCCGCCACCTACAATCCCTGCTGGTATGAGACTCGAACCCGCAACCTTTGGGTTACGAGTCCGACTCTCCAACCATTAGGCCATGACTTCCCCTATAGTATATATATATATATATATAGTATAGTAGTTGTATTGTCATTCCGCTTTTAATTCAATATATCATCATATAATAACAGTCATTTGAATTCAATTAACTTTGCAAGTTCAAGTCCCAATATGACAAAACACATGTTGTAAGCACCAAAAATATGAATTGCCAGGAATTCAACCAGACTGAGATGGAAATGTGTTGGCTCAGCTCTTCCAAACTGCTGAGTCTGACTCCATGACTAAAGCTAAGCCTGACATTTATCTTATCCATCGCCCAGCCGTAAGAACTTGTGCTGCGGACAATGTTGCGCTGCGATTCTGAAGCGAGAGAAGCCCGATAATTCCCTGTTCCCCAGCGATCCACCAGTATTGAGTGTCTGTCTCTCACCTGTCATTGAGTTCTCAGATGTGCTCAGCTGTTCCCTCAGTTTGTCCACGTCATCCGGATGGACCTGCTCAAAGAGCGTGCTGCCAAACCACTCGGACTGCAGCTGGTTCAGAACAGGAGTGACAGAATCTGATACGTAGATAACGCGACCCGTCTCGGCCGCCACCACGAACAGGAAGCCGTCAGCCGCCTCCAGAATCAAGTGCTTCAGTTCCTGTGACAGTTTCAAATGATGCTTAAAGGACTTTCAAAAGTGTTTTTTTATACACATTTTGCATATGTTTAGGTATGGAATATCGTACATATAGCATAAAAATATAGTATATTTTGGGTATTTTAATAGCAATATTAGCCCTGTAAAGCCTGGCATAAGAAATAATAGTCTGAAAAAAGCATGTGCATTTTGTTGAGTATAATATTTGATGCATCAGTATTTTATGGCTCATATAGTATGATATAGAGAGAATATGAAGCTCATATTTGAGGAGGAACAAACACCTAATTGTATTCATAAATGAGCAAAAATATGCGATTTGGTGCAGCTGTTGATATTTATATGGCCAAAAAATAAGATATGATTCTGATAGCTTGTAATGTAAATCAATGAGATCCTTATTACAGTACAACAGACTACTTACATAAAATGCATATAAATATCAATTGCCTTAGCAAGGTAATATTTAAATGATTAGTTTTATGAACAAAGCTCTGTAGTTTCAGAACATATAATGCAGTGCAATACAGTGATGATTGAGAGACAAACAAATAAACCTTCCTCAAGCCTGATGATCATATTTGATACTTAAATTTTACCATGATTTAAAAAAAAAGAAAAAAAATAAGATAATAATAACCAATGTCTAGTGAGTGTTTTACAATTATTCTAAAATACCTCTTAATTGCTAAAAAAAATAAAAATAAAATAAAATAAAAAAGTATCAACTATCAATCTGAAAACAGAAGGCATCTAGTAGATTTTGAACAACAGGTTTTTAAAGTTTTGATAATGTTGATCATTTAGAGGCCTCCGAAAATGTGCATATGTGACCCTGGACCACAAAACCAGCATAAGGGTAAATTTTTCCAAATTGAGATGTATACATCATCTGAAAGCTGAATACATACGCTTTCCATTGATGTATGGTTTGTTAGGATTGGACAATATTTGGTCGAGATACAATTATTTGAGAATCTGGAATCTGAGGGTGCAAAAAAAATCTAAATATAGAGAAAATCGCCTTTAAGTTTGTCCAAATGAAGTTCTTAGCAATGCATATTACTAATCAAAAATTAAAATTTTAAAATATGTACAGTAGGACATTTACAAAATATCTTCGTGGAACATGATCTTTACTTAATATCCTAATGATTTTTGGCATCGAGATACAATTATTTGAGAATCTGGAATCTGAGGGTGCAAAAAAAATCTAAATATAGAGAAAATCGCCTTTAAGTTTGTCCAAATGAAGTTCTTAGCAATGCATATTACTAATCAAAAATTAAAATTTTAAAATATGTACAGTAGGACATTTACAAAATATCTTCGTGGAACATGATCTTTACTTAATATCCTAATGATTTTTGGCATAAAAGAAAAATCTATAATTTTGACCCATACAATGTATTTTTGGATATTGCTACAAATATACCCCAGCGACTTAAGACTGCTTTTGTGTTCCAGGGTCACATATCAAGTATGATACAGTAGGCTTTATAGGGTGAATAAATGCCAATGTATGATTTTAAGGCCATTTTTTGTCCTTTGTTGTTTTGTCGAATGTTTCAGGCGAGTGATTTCTCACCTGTTCAGTCAGGAAGGAGGGTTTGTAAGCGCCGTCAGTTGACTTGTTACCCGTTCCCCTCATGGACTTCATGTGTGAGACGGCCATGCGCAGGATGGTGAGCTTGTCTGGTTTCCTCGCTAGCGCGCTGCAGGTGGGCACCATGTCCGACAGCTCTGTGATGTACAGGGTCATCTTGTTACGCCGGCGACGCTCAATCTCACTGTGGTTCTCTCTGAATGGAGAGAGGAATATTGCATTATCATTAGCATGTAATGAGAGTCGCACAGCCCTTTTACAACTACAGGACCACAGGTAGTGGATAATTACCATTAAAGATATCAAAACTTTACCATTTTGTTTTGTTAAATTATATTAAAATAATAATAATTTATTGTATATTATTTTATAATGCATAATATAATAATTATTATTTAAGTTATTATTGTTTTAATATATGTAATATTAGTATTATAATAAAAGTTATAGTAAAATAAAATGTATATATAGCAATTATATATATATATATATATATATATATAAAATTATGTTATGTGCTGTTAAGAGTATCGTAAGAACATATTACGGTACTATAAATTAGTATAATAAATTTACTAGTTATATCAATAAAAATACCACAGTAATAAACAAAAACACAATAATAATTATTAAAATATTATATTAAAATATATAAAATACAAAAACCTACACACTTATTGCCATAGCAATAAAATACAACAATAATTATTCTTAATAAAAAAGTGTGTGTATATATATATATATATATATATGGGTCAAAGGCGAAAAAGGGTTTAAGCATAAAAACAATACTGCTTTATATTGTTGTTTTTCCAACAAAAAATAAATAAATATCATACATTTTTCCCTGATTTACAGAAGACACCCTCTAAAATGCCATTCAGTGTAACAATCTTGTCAGGCATATTTACAACAAAAATCAATTTATGATTGATATGATTGATAAAAAATGAATTACTTTCATCCCAAATACTAATTAGTTATTTAAAATTTTTTAAATGTGCCACTATCCTAGGTTTTGCCTATTTGTCAGTAAGAATTTTTTACTAAAATTTAATATGCTCACTTATTCTTTTATATATTTTAATATGTACAGGTCAGAATAAGCATGTTGTTTGAATTTTTACATAACTATAAGTGTTACACTGAATGACAATGGAACATTATTCCAACCCAATTTTGACATTTTATTCTCCAAAAACTTATTTGAAACCTTAAAAGTAGACACTTTACTTGCATTTAATGTGCTCTCTATGGACATAAAATCACTTTTGTAAATTTATTTTGATGCGGACATCTGTCTTTGACCCACATACACACACATATATATATATATATATATATATATATATATATATATATAT
>NW_015505319.1:138685-158094 GCF_001515645.1 Sinocyclocheilus grahami | reverse complement strand
ACACACACACACACACACACACACACACACACAGGTCCTTGAACAACTCTGGTTTTTATTTTATACAGTGTAAAAATAAAAAACATTTGTGTGTGTGTGCATATTTTTGAGATCCTTCTTTCACTTGTATAATTGCAATTGTGAAATCTCAATAATTGACACCTACCTATGTCTGCCCTCACATACTTATACGTATTCGATGTTGACCTTGATTGATAAATACATAATTATGAATTACTGCAAAGGAGGCATTCAGGACTTTCATTTTACAGAAATAAATGTATGTGGCTCATGCATCCTTGGACTGACCTACTGCAACACTTCTTCTTCAACTGAAACATTCAGTTAAAAAAAAGTGCCAGAGAGGATGATAATTTAAGACTTTATTACTTCATTTCTGTGATTTAGCGGAGTCTCCGGTGATAAACGGAATGCTGATAGATGAGCACCAATCTTTTAAGCAGAAAATGCTAAACGATAAATCTTCGGAGGCCAGGCCGCTGTATTAGTCCACGGAGCACAATGGTTCAAAGCAACGCAACAATTTCAGATAAGAGTGTCAGCTGAGGATAATTAAACCCCCATCTAAGATTAGATCTAGATAGAGTCGCTCGTGTGAGGCCAGGGTGAGAGAATGAGGTCGGTCCTGACCATAGCGGCGACAGGGGCCTGATTTCTAGCTATCCTGAGGAAACCTCCCCAAGACAGCCCTACCTGGCATATCGCTCCTTATCACCGGGAATCTGATCATCGTCATACCTGACGGGAGAGAGAGGAGATCAAAATAAGATAAATCAGCCTGAAAATGTCTGTTACATCACTTTTAGGTCTTATGATTGCAGCTCAAATGAAGTGCTCATGAGCCACGTTTATTATGCTGCACGGTTTGGATTATAGATAGTGTGTGAATATGGTAATATAATAATGGACTGAGAGCACTGGATAATGAAAAACAACAAAAAAGACAAACTAAACAATCTGAGGTGTCTGTATCCCAGGATATAAACTCACTTTGGGCAAAACTGCTTCTAAAAAGTGCCTCCAAGAAATATTTGGACACTTCAGTTGGGTTTTACTGTAACATCACGGAGTAGGGATGTAACGATTAACCGCGAGCCGGTTGAAAATCGATTCAAATATGTGACGATTCAAATCAGTTGAGATGCTAAACAAATCGCGATTCATTTAGGTGTAGGAGTTTATATGAATGCATGTTTGAGGGGAACTTACTGTCTTTAGAAAAGTTAAATGGTATTTTTTGTTTTCATCTCGCCTCTGTATAATGCATATTAAAGGTCACAAGTGCAGCGCTGCTTTGTTTACAGCGGAAACCAAAAAAACGCTTTAAGCGCCACCTGCTGGCAGAGAGTGAATCTGCGTTCTCATTCAGCTCGTCTGCTGTTTCGGTTTCATGCAGATATTTTTATGTATAGTTTCACAAAACTGAAGTCAAACCATTCTGTTTTTGCTTCAAATTTCGAAATTATACAATGTAATTTAGATTAAAAACTGCTCATGTTGCATGTATGCAGCATCTTTGTTTGGGTCATGATTAAAATGCAGTGGTTGCCTCTAATTTTAAAAGGAAAGAGCACAGACAAAGCCTGATTTTGTTTATATGAAGAGATTTATTTTATTTGTGTTACTTATGTATTTGATTTGGGGCTTGTTTTAAAATTTCAATGTAGTTTTGTTATTTACATTTACATTATATTTGAATTTTGTCATTTAGCAGATGTTTTTATCCAAAGCGACTTACAAATGAGGACAATAGAAGCAATCAAAACCAACAAAAGAGCAATAATATGCAAGTGCTATATTAGTATATTATTATAGTTATATATTTTAATTTCACAAAGAAATGTGCAGCATTTTGTCCAAGCAATAATAAAAGGTCACATTTCATTTACAATTGGTCTTAAATCTCATTTTGTAAAAAACTAAAATCTAAATCGTGAATCGAATCGTGAGTTGAGTGAATCGTTACATCCCTGTCACCGAGATATTATTTTTGTTATTGTTATCCAGTGTTATAATCTATTAATATGATTTATGTTTCAATATTTTTAAGTTTACATTTTTTTGTATTTTTTGTATTTTGCGTAATTCCGTAAATTTCCGGGTATTTTTGATTTAAATTTAGTTAAAATAAGTTTTAGTTTTAATAATTGTTTTTGTCATCTTTATTAGTTATATTTTATTTTAATATGTCTATATAGTTATGATTACATTTTTTATTACAAGTTAATCTGATGGCACAAAAAGTTAAACATATATGTGAAAATGAGATATGTTGCCTTTGCAAATTGGTGCAACTTATTTATTTTTATGGGTTTAGTTTTAAATTACTTTAACAGCTCATTATATACAAACATTGGCATTGCATGATATTATAAAATATCAAAAAGAGAGATAAAAAAAATCTTTGTAATTATGACACATTTGCCTGCTTGTCTTTTACATTTTTGACAACAGACATAAAAAGCCAGTACATCAATATATATGGCTATCGTATAATGTTTAGCAGGCAAGTTCATTAACAAATTAAAATGATCTCATTGTTTAATCCCCCTCATGTTGTTCCAAGCCCATATGCGGTTGTTTATTTTTTATGAGATTTGATGATATTTTAAAGCTTTTGGTCACTGACGATTTCAGTCATAACGTCCTACAAATATAGTGCATTGTTCTGGACTGTTTAGAAGAAAGCAATGCTTTATCTTTGGAGCATAAACTATCATTGTGTACATTGTAAAAATGATCGTTTTGAAGCTGTAAATAAAACAAAGATTATTGAAGTACACTTGACGGGAAAATACTATTTCAGTCTTTCAAGTTTTCAATGTTTAATTCAATGCTATTTCTTTGTAATTGGTTATGAAGTCTACTAGCAATTTCTGGGGGGAAATTGTTTCAAAAGTAAATCCTACACATTTTCAGTGTATCATTCTGTGTTGCATGGAAAGAAGCAGCAACAACATGATGTTTCATTAACAACAGCAATTTCTACTGATTGTAGAACAACAATCTACTGAAATTGCTTTCTACAGCAGCGAGCAATGCTCCAAGCGGAGAGGAACTGCTGGAGTGTGTCCTGTCTCTCCAGCAGGGGTCAGTGTCTCCATTCCAATGCTACAGCTAACAATGAAGCGTTGTTACCGGCAGGCTCAGCATAACTATGGATACAGCTCCTTTAAAAGGATATGAACTGAAAGGAAACCATAAGTTGAGAGCAACAAAACATGAGCGATGTCTTGAAATGGCACAAATGCTGTGGCACAGCTGAAAGACACGGTCAAACCATAGAAAATATAAAAGAAAGGACATGGTGCATGCTCTGATTTGATTGTTTGGAAAGCTTGCAAACAATGGAAAAAGTTTGCCTTGAAAATTTGCTGGGTCCCTCTCCGTCCTCCTCATCAAAGTCCATCCTGAAACAAGAACACAAATAGACTTGCTCACAAATGGTTTTGAAGATGCATATAAGCAGAGCTGTTTTTTTGGTTTTTTTGCCAAATATCAGAAAGTACAACAAGGTTCTAGAAGCATATTTTACTTGATTTCTGATGTGAAGGACATTAGTTTTCATTAGTGATGAAATAAAAACAGTTTTATAAAGTAGCAGAACAGAACCACTCTGCCGTTGTCGTGTCTTGTGTGGGTGGGTGAACTGTTTTCTCCATGGAAACCTCATATTTGTGGACAATATGTATGTGCACTGCTAAAAAAAGCAGCACTTTAGAAGGACGATCATGAAACAGAGTGTTTTCCACAGTAGGAGTGTTCAATTTAAATTGAAGCTTAATACGCTAAAATTGGGCACTTCTTAATTATATATTTGAGATCACTGGCTAGGTCATACTTGGAATTATATATATATATATATATATATATAATTAATTAGAAAAAAAATACATTTATTTGATCAGAAATACAAAAAAAAAAAATGATATTGTGAAATATTATTAATTTCAAATAATGGTTTTCTATTTTAATATACTTATATATATATATATATATATATATATAGTAATGCACTGTCCTGTCGTAATAAAAGGCAAAAAAAAATAAAATAATAATATATATATATACATATATATATATTAAAAAATAGGAAAAATATTCAAAAGTACATGTAGCTCAGTAATGTCAGTGCTTGAGGTCCATGAGAATTGTGCATCAATAAATGAAATTGTTCGTTTTTTTTCCTTTCATTAACACCGAACACCTTTTCAACAAAACAAATAATACACAATAAGACAACATTATGTTACATAATAAGAGACAATGAAAACAAATGAGTGCTTCTTCATAATGGGTGCTGAGAGACAGTCATATCATTTCAGCAGCTCATTACAGCTGCATTCAACTACAAACACTCCTGATTCAGGATGGTTCCTGATGCATGCATTTACATTTACATTTTACATTTAGTCATTCATTTAGCAGACGCTTTTATCCAAAGCAACTTACAAATTAGGTCAATGGAAGCAATCAAAATTAACAAAAGAGCAATGATATACAAGTGCTATAACAAGTCTCAGTTAGCTTAATGTAGTACACATAGCAAGGGTTTTTTAAATTATATAATAAATAAAAAGAAAACCGATAGAATAGAAAAAGAATAGAGCAAGCTAGTGTTAGAGGTCTTTCTGCTTTTGTTAATTGTATAATAAATGAAAAGAAAACAGATAGAACACAAAAAGATTAGAAAGCAAGTGTTAGTTGTTGTTTTTTTAAAGAAAACAAGCAGCAAATGAATAGAGTGCAAGTCTAAAAGGGACAAGTGTGTTTTAAAGAATAGAATTAGAATAGAGAGTGCTAGAGTTTGAGGGTCAAATAAAGATGGAAGAGATGTGTTTTTAGCCGATTCTTGAAGATGCATGCATCACATAACCTTCAATAGACTAACAAACATGTATAAATTACACATCTGATGCAATAAGAAATTATGTAGAAAGAAATTATAAACATAGAAAAGAAAAAAAATTTGCATGTATATAGTTTCATTATTTAAAGGTAATTCCTGAATGTTATTGATTAATGGGCTATTAAAGAAAGAACAAAAAGGGCCAAAACCTGTGCAGTTGTACCCAATTCCACTTAAACAGCTAAGCAAATCAGATGAAAATGGGTATTTCTGACTTTTGTATTTATATTTTTTCATTTGCAAGACACCATTTTGAACTGTAAAGTGTGATCTTGAACAGAGCATCTATAATTATGACAATAATATGCTGTTTAGCATAATAACTCACCCCGTTGATCTCCGCTTGCCTCCTCGCCCTGGCATGGCGCCCGCCATCCTGACCTGACCCGTGCCCACCACAGCGCCTGGCATGACTACTGGTCCCGGCAGATCCGTGCCCATTTCTGAAAGAGCGAAACATCTTCACCATCAACCACAGAATCACTGACTTCACGTTCATACAGCTGGTGTATCAATGCTAGATGACTTTTATCCCACATATAAAATAACAAACATTAATTCATTTCAAATAAATAGTGAATATACCATCATGTCAAACATGGGTTCGCTTTATGAATTCACCATCAAGTCAACACAACTTTGATGACAAAGTCGGGCTGCAGTATAATTTTATTGATTCAAATTTATAAATTTATTTTATTTACTGCAGTATAAAGCACTAACATGCACATCACAATACAATTTTTTTATGTTTATGAATTAAGTCTCTCATGCTCACAAAGGCTGCATTTATCATGATAAAAATACAGCAAAAACAGAATTATTGTGAAATATTATTACAATTTCAAATAACTGTACTCTATTTGAATATATTATAAAATGTAATTTATTTCTGTGATCAAAGCTGAATTTTCAGCATCATTCCTCCAGTCTTCAGTGTCACATGATCTTCAGAAATCATTCTAGTGTGCCGATTTCTTATTATCATCAGTGTCGTTTCATAAATATCAATTCTGAGCTAAAAAGAAAATGTAGTATTTGTGCGTTGCTGGTCACAAAGCAAGACAAATACACCACACAAACACTTCACTAATTAAACACAGGATCAGTATATGTAACACACACACACACACAAGCTCAGACTAACATCGCCAACAGCAGCAGGCTCAGAAAATGAACACACTCTGACATGTTCAGCCTGATGATCGCAGAATCATATTAATATTTGATAAAGTCTGCCTTCCACTTCTCCCATACTCCGGAGCACAGCAGACCCTTTCGCTGAGTTGTCATTATTCATTTATGAGGTTTACAAACTTACACCTTATATTTCAAACCTCAGTTCATAAGAAGGTACAAGAGAAACTTGAATCCATGAAAGGAAATTCCAAAATAAAGTGCCCCTATTATGCCATTTCCAATATTGCCTTTTATGCAGTGTGTAATGTAGCTGTATGTGAATGTCAACGATCTGCAAAGCTGAAAGTGTACAATAAATAAAGTTATTGTCTCCCAAAAGAAACAATCGACTCTAAACAGCTGAAATGAGTCGTAAGTAATTCGAATCCCACTTCCGTGATGGCTACACATCACGGGGTAACACATTTGCATAATTCCCGCCTATGTTCTACGTTAGCTGATTGCGAACATCTTGACCCCACCCACAAACACGGCATTCTACTGATGACTGTTTCTCTAATCTTGGGGAGTTCAACACGGGATTCACAAATGCTCACTCTTGAAAAATGAGCTCAATTCCCAGTTTATTTGGACCAGCTGGCTCCACTGAATAACAACCTGTATGCATGATAAATAATAGACGTTCATATTTTATATTGAGCATTCAAAAATACGTAACTATGGCAACAGGCGTATCATTTCTGACACACACTGTATGCGGTCAGAGATTGTCTTACTATAGGGAGATACGAGGTTCTGTATTACTTACTATCGGAGAAAGCGTAACGGTCAACTTGGATCACGTGTGCCCTAATAACCAATCACATTCTCTTATAAAACTGCATTTTTTTTTTTTGGGGTGTAAACTGTAAAAATAGTTCAATCCAAAAATATTGTTTAGTGTAAAACATGCTGAAGATTAGCCGATAGGCTGTTGATTCATTAAATGATAAGTAGAGATGCACCGATTGCAATTTTCTTGGCCGATACCGATTTCTGATTTCTACATGTGGGCGGGAATTAAACGCCCCTTTCTGCTGATTGGTCAGCCGAAGATCAAACATAATAAAATAAGAACAAATAAAAAAAATGGCAAACAGCAGCACAAATAAATGCAAAAGAATAAAGTTTTTCAGGTTAAGTAAATTTTTATTCAGGTAAGAAATACTACAGAAATTAAAGTAATCAAATGTAACATAACACATCCAATGTTATTTTACATTTGATTACTTTAATTTCTGTAGTCTTCATTGTAAAAATTAAATACAGATGAATGCTTACCATTAAAGTTATAAAACGTATTCAGTCAAGAGCAGAAAATTATTTTCTTTGTCTTTTGTTCTTTGATTAACAGCAGCAGGAATATTGGACTGCGGTGCCTTTAAGAGTTTATCCACGTACCCAATATACTGTTACACAACATGCATTCTCTTTCTCAACTTTTTAACGTTCCAAAACTGACTGTGTTTAACTGGATACTCGCCAAGACAGGCATTTTGACATAATTTTGTATGTATTTCAACGTTTTAGCGCAGTTAGCCACTCATTTTGGTATTTGTGGCTCACAAGCTGTTTGAGACTGAGCGCGGATTGTGCGCTCCACTAATATAGATCAGTGGGGGTGCGCGCGCGTTTGGTATAAGAGCGAAACCTGCGGGAATGAGTAAAATAATGCACAATACAAGCACTATTTAACCGGAGCGAATGAGATGTGTGTGAGAGAGAAGGGGTCGTCGGAGAGAAGAGAGCGTTTTGTAGTTATTTTGAACGTAACGTTACACGATTAAAAATATACATTTTACCATAGGACTATAAATGACAGTATTAAGTTATTTCCCCTCCATGGGGAAAAAATCCAAGTGAACATCAATCAGTACTCAATATTAATTATAACTGCTTTAAATATGACTGCTGCTTATTTCCTGTGCACTTCAATACTGCTGTCTGTGCCGCTGGCAACAAAATGGATCGGCTCGAAATCGGAAAGAAGCGAGACTGACCGACCGATCACCGATTCGGGCCGATCATGAGGAAAATCGGCCGATTTCGATCTCTGGCCGATCGATCGGTGCATCTCTAATGATAAGCTGTTTCCTCTAAAAAGCTGTTTATTCAGCGTAGTGAAGCCTCTCCTCCGTTGACATCCATTAAAAAAAAACGGCCTCTGGTCTCCTTTCCCATGTACTGGCAAACCGGAAGCGTTAGCATTAGCTGTTACGCTTTTTTATCTAAAGGTTGCAGGCTTGCCTTCTAGTGGCTTTGATGCAGTAGACCAATCACAACAGACTAGGCCATCTGACCAATCAGAGCAGAGCAGGCTCACAGAAAGGAGGGGTTTAGAGAGACCGAATCTTAAAACTGCTTTGAACGAATCGTTTGAGAATCGATGGAAAACAAGGTGATATTAAATGCATATCTTGCATGCATGTAAACCTATTGTAGGAGACTGAAACCAATACTAGTAACCTTAAAAATGGCATAATAGGGGCACCTTAAGACTGCTAAAAGTTTTATGATTACGCAAACCAGTGTTATTTTAGTATAACTGAAATACAATTACAGTTTTGGTTAATATTTAATTTTATTTTATTTTTACATTTTCTGTTTTACATTAAGGTAAAGTTTTAGTAATTCTGTTTGCATATATTTTTTATTAATTGTCATTTATAAGTTCTAGTTATTTTAGTACTCCAAGTTAAACTACACAAAAAAGAGAAATGCTGCCACATTTTTTAAGTTTTGTTGTTCACAATCTACTTCGTACCTTCTGTCTATTTGACTTATACTTTTTTCAGCAAGTAAAAGGCCTTTTAAATCTGTGTATCATTCGATCATTCGTTTTTTGATTTAATATTGAAAGTAGAAAAATTAGAAAATGGCTCCTCTTTCGTTTTTTGTTTTTTTTTCCAAAAAAACAAAAACGAGAATTCAGCTTAAGTTTTCATTTTTCGTTCATGGGTGGAAAAATTAATAAACAGCTTGAATATTCGATTTCTACACGTGGGCGGGAATTAAACGCCCCTTTCTGCTGATTGGTCAGCCGAAGATCAAACCGTGCAGTCATCAGTTCTTCTGCAGTATCACGCAGCAGAATAATAGTCCTCTGCTGCTGCAGTTGTATGGATTAATAACCCATTTTATCAATTTCATATTTTTCTCATCAAACAGACTAATGAATAGATCGACACAACTCGTACCGGGGCAGAGTCTAGACAGGTCTTTCTTCTGTGTAGACCAGCAGCTCTTAAAGTGATAGGGGGTCTGTGAAATAATTTGCTATAGCCTACCGTATTTTACAGAGTGTAAAGTCACTTTTTTTTATCATGATACATAGGCCTACTGTGATTTATTCCAAAGTGACTACATGTAGAAATTGAATATTCAAGCGGTTTATTAATTTTTCCACCCATGAACGAAAAATTAAAACTTAAGCTGAATTCTCGTTTTTCGTTTTTTGGAAAAAAAAAAAAAACGAAAGAGGAGCCGTTTTTTCATTTTTCTACTTTCAATATTAAATCAAAAAATGAATGATCGAATGATACACGGATTCTTTTAGTATTATTGTAAAAATGTTTTTTGCTGTGAAATCTTTAAATACAAGAATAGCGTTCATACTAAGTAATATTTCAAGATGAACACTTACTGGACTGAAGGAGGTTATTATTACCATTTTTTTAGAAAAATCATGTTAAAATGCAAGTTTCAATATTGATCATCAGGCTTGAGGAAGGTTTATTTGTTCATCTCTCAATCACCACTGTATTGCATTGCATAATGTTTTGATGCTGCAAAGCTTTGATTATTAAACTAAACATTTAAATCTAATCTTATTAAGACATATTGGGAGCGGATATAGAGTGACAACATATTTGTATGCAGTTTATGTTACTGTTATTAAGATCTCTTTGTTTTACATTACAAGCTGTTAGAATTTCATCCTACTTTTTGTCCATATACATATCAGCTTGTTTTTGCTCTGTTTGTTCTGAGTAAAGTTGAGGTGTTTCCTTTTTTTTGTCTAAAGATTCAGCAAGCTGCTCCACTTTGAACTATTAATTCATACGTCAGGCTGTACAGAGTTACAATGTTTTTTAGAGCTGGTGAGTGAACATTCTTAAAAATATCTCCACTTCAGACGCCATACTGCTCTGCAGAACGTTCTGAAGCTCCCTCATCCGCTGTCGTTCTCTGTCAGAAAGCCCTCAGGTCAAACTCATTAATCAGTCTCGTGGGATGGAGTGAAGGCTGGCAGACAGATAGGACCCTGCTGTCTCCCATTTTAAATCACGACTCAACAGCTCACACGCTCCGCTCTCTCTCTTTTCTCTCCTCCAGATCATTCTAATGACCAGAGGCCCATTTCCCTTTCAGATCCACCCCAAAACAAAACATCTACACAGCACATGGTAACGGGCGCTGTCCCACAGGGTCCCATGTAACGTCTGAGCTCTTTATAAATGTGGACAGCACATCTCATTTTGTGTGAGAAATTAACTCCATCGAGACAGAAACAGGCCAAATGAGCAAATTCTTCAATCAAAGCGTAAAAAGAAACCTTCCCAGAAAACCATGCTGTCTTGGACCGCACAGCCCATGAGATTTCTGGTGGATAAACGTAGATAGAATGATTCTTTGGAGGAATGATTCAGATCTGGATTATCAGGACTTGAGATTCAAAGGATTGTGGGTATGCGGCAGAAGCTCAGTCGATTTTGGTGTTTTAATGGCCGATGATAGAATGCAGGGTTACTGAAATAATGTATACAGACTACTGATTAAAAGTTTGGATTTTGGTTGTAAATTTTTGGAACATTCTGGAGACTTACTCTCTCCAACCATTCCACAAAAAACATAACGATTCATTGCAAATCACATAAAAGACATATTTTGTATTCAAAACAGTGAATTTCACTGAGGTTTTGTAGCCCTGTATTAGGCCTGGGCGATAAAACGGTATCGATATTTATCGACGGTACACCGTCTTCGATAACGATAGAAAAAATGTTCGATATAGTGCACGTGCTATGAGTGACGCAGACAGCACACACAAACACGAACACAAGCTGAAATGAGTGCTGTGCCTGCCTGAAATTGTGATGAGGAAATTGTGAATTAAAAAAAAAGAATATTAGTCGAATTTAAAATAAACATTTGCATTTGAATGCAAAAAACGTACAATCAAATGTTAGGTGTGCATCAGGGAGCGTCATTAGTGGAGCGCAAGATGATGTAAGTGCGTTGTTGCATTTTAATGTTTTAAGTCTAGCCCACAAGATGCTGCTGCGTTATTCATTCAAAATATTAGAGAAATATAGTAATAGTAGTTAATCTTGATTAGGTTAAAACCGAAACCAAGCCATTCACACAGAACGCATATTCAGCGCATTTTTAGACGGACAAATATGACTCCTGCTCTCACGTCTCACACTAGAGATGTATAGAAAGCCATGCAAAGTTAAAACAGTTAAAACTTTTAGAAAACACGTCACGAATTTGTGGAGGTTTATTCCGTTTCACTGCGTCTCATATGTTTTTAAAGGCAATCTGTG
The DNA here is from genome assembly GCF_001515645.1 of Sinocyclocheilus grahami. Classification (NCBI taxonomy): domain Eukaryota; kingdom Metazoa; phylum Chordata; class Actinopteri; order Cypriniformes; family Cyprinidae; genus Sinocyclocheilus; species Sinocyclocheilus grahami. Next base: position 146,436 of record NW_015505319.1, on the reverse strand, counting down.
TAATGGGCAATTCGGCTCTTTGTATTAAGTAGGGCTGGGTATCGATTCAGATATCCCAATTCGATTCAATTTCGATTCGCAAGCTCGCGATTCGATTCTCGATTTTTTTATTACATTCAGTGAATATAGTTTTAATACAAATGCTATTGATATTTCTAAAAAATTAACAGTAAACATCAGTTTACAAATAGTGAATTAATAAAAAGAAATTAAGAACCACATGCCTGTATTTTAAACCTATTCTTTTTTTGTATGGGTCCTTTTTAAACAATAGTAGGGCCCTATAAAATGTTCTTAATTTTTCTGGTAATCAGATGAAGGCATAAAACATTAATTTAATTTATCCTAATCAAATGAAAAGTAAACCCTTTTATTTTTTGGCAAACAAAGTGCTGCACAACAGAGGTTTACTGTTAAAATTAAAAAGAAATCAGATGTGATTATTCCTTTAAAAATAAAGATGTATTAATATTTATTAGCAGTAGTAGCATTGAGTCTTAAGACTGCTAAAGAGTAATATATTCTGACAGTTTCTTAACGTTAAACTAAACTTTTATTTTGACAGGTTGCCGTGAAGAACTTGCAGCTGCTGTGTATGTGATATGATGGTAGTTTTCTCAAATGAAACGGTAAAATGCTAATGAAGTGACTCTCAGAGCAGCTGGAGATGACATTCGTGTTCATATCATCATATAGTGAGACGGCAGAAGCTGAAAACACCGCGAGCGTTATCCGCGCTTTAGTATGTGTGTAGTAAACAAAACAGTGTGCCGTGCCATCCGCCATTCATTCATTCATTGCGGAAATCATGGTGCCTATACGTGATATCAAATTCTTCCGCAGATTTATAGTATTACTATAGCACTTCACCTGAGCATTGCGAATCACATGTATGGCCATGATAAGCGCTGAATGAATGACAGGCTTTCTGTTGTAACATCACGCAAGGTAAATAAGGGTGACATCTAGTGGAGAAGACTAATGATAAGATTCACGTTAATCAGATCTTGTTTTAAATGTGTCCTGAAACAAATACAGAAAAAGATCAATTCGCAGCTTTTGAGAATCGATATTGAATCGACGTCATTTAAAGAAATTATTAATCGAAAAATAAATTTTTTTGCCCAGCCCTAATGTGAACTCAGAATTGCGAAATATGAACTTGCAATTCCGATAAAGTTAGAATTGTAAGTTAAAAATCCACAATTATGTTTATTACGTTTCAGAAATGTGCTTCCATAAAATGTTGTAACTAAAAAAGATTAGTATTTTAATGTAAGAAATACTAAATCTTTCTTCACTAGATGGGGACAAGAATAATTTAATAATTTCTTCATTTATATGCACCAATATGACAAAACATAGTAATTAATCGTAATATTTGCAGTAAGAGTCATTGAATCAAAGTTTTGAAGCGGTTCATTATAATCGACAGTTCGAACAAAAAATGAGCATTTATCGGCCGATACCGATATGGTGGCCGATATATCGTGCATCCCTAAAAATATTAATAAAGAGAGTCTGAGATTTATTTGACAGTGATTTCACATTTCTTGTTTGTATGAAGGCTAAATACCAATAAAAGGTGAACATTTATTTATTTGCGCCATTTTTTTCCTAAAATATTATATAGTTTTATAGGAGTAGGTTTCATAGAGTTGGCAAATTAATTTTTCATAAGTTTGTATGCACAGACATCTGTTGTGGCCGTTCTTGGCCGTTTTTATTAGGCTTTTTTAATCGTGTTCATATCGATATCGGAATTATATTGTATCGACCGAAATTAAGAAATATATCATGATATAAATTTTGGCCGTATCGTCCAGCCCTAATTTGATTTATTTCAGTTTTTTTCAATGACCAAAAATTTGAATAGTTTTAGTTTAAATATATGTGCTGCGTTTAACCAAAAGTCCAGATTATTCATAGAAAATAAATAGCTTCACATTGTGAGACACGGGTCAAAAACATAAGACTCAAAAAAGTGAATGTTAATGTTATTAAAAAAAACTATTGTTATAAAACAGGTAGCTCTGACTTTAAAATATTATACAGTCAATAAACGCACAATTGTGAAACATATCAGTTGAACATGGTATAAACAGTAAAGCAAATTTCACACACTTATATTGTCACACAGTATATATATCATCATATATAAATCTCAGCTTTACTCAAAGCCCATGCAGAAATGAAAATAAGTAAATAAAGTCAATCCTACAGCATTTGCTAGCTCATGCAGCAGACACCATATGCACACAATTCCTTCTTAGCAATGTTACACTTCTGGTCAGTCCTGTTATCCATCACTCCTTTCAACAGAAAGGCTTCCTTCACAAACACAAGAGGTCGGCAAACAGTCCGAACTGTTGCTAATCAACTGTGCCTGTAATCCCCATTCACAAACGCCTACTGCTATTTGCACGAAACACGTTCTTATCACGGCCGCGCTGCAACCGGGCATTGTGGGCATAACGGGAAAAGTACAGATGGCCTATAGATTTGTTAAGCAAGTGAAATAAAAGCTAGCTGACTTTAAAACAAAGTGCACTTCAGTTCAACTACAGTCATGTGACTCCACCCCAGAATGCTCTTGTGCATTTTAAAGCGTGCTTGGCAGCTCGGCATGTCAACCAGGTGCTAATAACGCTCACATTCTTTATTCATTTCGACTCATTTGCATTTACAATGAGGTGCTGGGAAAAGAATTGCCGCTGGGGGGGAAATAGTGTTTGTGGAAGCAATGGAGTCATGGAGCAATTTACTTTAGTAAGTGACTGAATAAACTGAGCAGCAGTAGGTTTCTGTGACATGTTTCCTCTGAACAATCACTAACCAAGTCTGAGTGAAGTCTGTTGCATAAAATTGATCAGATGTGAGATAAGATAAGTGTCTTTTTGCTGTGAAATGTTTACTGATCTTTATAAAATTAACTTTTATATTTTTTAGAAAGTTTCAAGATGAACACTTACTGGACTCAAGCAACTTAGGTTTACTTGATTACCAATACATTACTTTTTAGAACATGTTAGAAACGAGAGAAGGAAATATGATCCATCAGGCTTTTGAGGAAGGTTTATATGTTCGTCTCTCAATCATCACTGTATTGCATTGCATTATATGTTCTGAAACTACAGAGCTTTGATCATTAAATAGAAGCATTTGAATATCATCTTACTAAGTCATATTACTGGGAGATATAGAGTTATGCACATAGTCTGTTTTCAAAATAAGACATTTTTAAAAATAGTCAGAACTAAACTAATTTATTTTATATTTTGGGCTTTACAGAGTTATAGTTGTTTGATGCCTGATGTAAGCATGACTTTGACTTCACTACTATTTACATTCCATTTTCATAAGTTTGACCTTCTACGTCCTTTTTGGTTGTTATTCAGAGGTGATAAATATCTAAGCACTAGAACATTCTGTGATGACTAAAATAGACCACAGATGCCCACATAATCGTGACTCTGGAGGCAGAACAGCATTAAAACCTAAAACAGCAACAAGTCCACTGCCTTTCTCTTATTCAGTGACTAAAATCTTCACACATTCATGTAAATTGTCATTAAAAAGTTCTCTGCACGAGCTCATGACCAGTGTTGGGGAAAGTTACTTTTAAAAGTAATGCATTACAATATTGCGTTACTCCATAAAAAAGTAACTAATTACGCTACTTAGTTACTTTTTATGGAAAGTAATGCGTTATGTTACTTTTGCGTTACTTTTTAAAGGAGTCATATGATGCGATTTTTTTTTTTTTCCCTTTCTCTTTGGAGTGTTACAAGCTGATTGTGCATAGATAAGATCCCTGAAGTTGCAAAGACTAAAGTCTCAAAACCAAAGTTGCGAGCGAGATGAATTCATGCATATTCATATTTATTTTAGAGCTACAGTAACATCTGATTTCTCTAAACATGGGGACAGGAGAGCTGCCAATCAATCAATTTGGGGGGGAAAGTAACTTGCGTTACTTATTTGAAAAAGTAACTCAGATATTCTCTTGTAAATTAAAGTAATGCGTTACTTTACTAGTTACTTGGGAAAAAAAGTAATCTGTTACTTGTAACGCGTTACCGCCAACACTGATCGTGATAATCTTCCACCAACCATCTCGCGCTTTTGTTTACATCTGGCACTGTCACTTTACCGTTTTGTCTCATTCCTGCTACTTATCATGCTGCTATTTGTACATAATCATAAATGCTGTGTGTCTGTTGTCACAGAAGCATCAAAAGCTCATAACAAAATATCCTTACACCACTATTACAGTCCCATAAGCAACGTATCAGATTCAACAGTCGCGTATCAAGGAAATCAAAGCACGTACTGGCTTGAGGCAAATGTATTCAGCATCTAATTTGCATTAGCACACATCCGCGGCAGAATAAAGCCAAATGTGATACATTTCCGTTCTATAGTCACGAAAGAATGAATGTCGTGTTAGCGATATACAAGATGATACAATGTAGCGTTTTCAAATTCCAAATGTCGCTGTTGTTCCTTGCGTGGGGGGAGGGGGGGCTTGCGTGCGTGCGTGCGTTTAAAGCGTCGCGGTTTCTTTTGTTATCGCCAAAACACAATATTGCGTCAAAAAACCGACGTTCGGTTTCCGTTTAAACACTATCTCCGTTGTATTTAAAGGGGGAAGGAAAAATTCGCTACTCACCCGATGGGTTCACAGCGGCGGGTGTTGCCATATTGACTGAGTGGAAGAAACGCAGAAAGGCAGAAATGACGCACAATTGGGAAATAACGCCGCACGCGATCCTCTCCGGAGTGTCTCGAGCGCGCAAACTCCGTTCAGCGCCGCATGTGAAGAAGTGAGTGACGGCGATCGAGCAGTGCTGGATGGGCTTCGGAGCAGATTCGTAGCGGTCTGACAAACGCAAGATGTCTGAGAGCTTGCGTGAACACCGCGAGACTTCACTGAATTAATGAATGCAGGATCCACGCAGCAGCTTCAGCGCATTTCTGCCCTCCAAGAACTTAAGCCGGGCTGGAGTCCAGTCTGGCATTGTTGCTCTGTTATGGGCATGAGCACAGACAGCACCGGCTGCACAGAGATCTGCGCGAGAATGCAATGTAGAATCAGTGTTGCCAACTCATTTTCAGGGGAAGTTGCTAAAGGAAGACTGATTTGTTGCTAAATGATTGTGTCACTGCATCAAATCTCAGCAAAAAATATAAACACATTTATATATGTTAATTTAGATGTGTTTATAAAATAATATTAAAATATAAATAACTCATTTTAAATACAACATTGAATTATTAAACACTTTCACATTGTTTAACAATTACAATTTAAGTTGATTTTTTATTAGCTAGTAAACTAATAAAACTACTCATTCTGAACAATTTTAAGCAGTGTATTAGTAGTCCGTAGGCTACACTCTTAAGAAAAGTCTGTAAAAATAGGGCAAAATCTATTAATATGAAGGAATTTTCCGTAATTATTATTCACACGTTTTTTTTACCTACATTTTAAATTACGCATTGTGTTTTCGGGTTACAGGGTTATAATGGATAATGGAAAATGTCCTGGAAAATTACTACCTTTTTCATTTTTCTAGCTATTTTTTTTTACCGTGCACTAACTGATCAACAAACTCAAGTACAAGCTACTAACAAGGTGTATCATAAATGAACACTTATTCTATTATTATTATTAAATGAAACAATTGCTAATAGCAGCCAACTTAATTCATGTGAATTGTGGACTGCTAGGCACCTTTGGTTTCCTCTTTTTGTGTCATTTAGATGAAAAATGTGTGCCTTTTTTATCGTTTGAGTCACTTATCAAAAGTTGCTAAATGTTGCCAAATAAAATTTAAAAAAAGCTAAATTTGTTGCTAGGTGCTTTTGGAAGAAAAAGTTGCTAGGGTAGTCTGAAAAGTTGCTAAATCTAGCAACAAAATTGCTAAGTTGGCAACACTGTGTAGAATGCACGCACTGGCCTGAGCTTTCGAGTCAAAAGTCAAATTAGTTTTCTCTAAAGCGCCTTTGTATATTAGTTTCAAACTCATCGTTCAAAACTGTCTTAGAGATAGTTGTGAATTCTTTTAAAGTAAGAAAAAAAATTTTTTTTTTGCAAAAAAATATAAATTTTAATATTTCATATTCATATATATATAATGTAAATACATTTTCTATTAATATATTTTTCTGGCCATTTTGGTATATTTTTGAAAATATATTTTTACAATTTAAATATATATTTTAAAAGCATATATTTGGCCTCCATAACATATATTTCACTCCAAGAAAATACATTCACATGTCACTTTTGAAGAATGTACTGTAAGATTAGAAAATGTAGCCTATATTTTCACTTTCAGAAACATATTTAATAGAGCTTCACTGTTTACATTATACGTTCAATATTTAAAATGTATTTTGGCTATAAAAATATATATTTTTGGCTGTATGGGATTTTCTTTTTTCCTGGGCAATGATTCTGTCTAATACTGTTTTGTAGTCAAGCATATGTTAAATGTTTGTTTATATGATCAAATGTTTGCCATTATTTTAATAGCCTATATCGGGGGTCTCCAAACTCGTTCCTGGAGGGCCGGTGTCCTGCAGAGTTTAACTCCAACTCTAATTAATCTCACCTGAACCTGCTAATTAAGGTCTTGGGCATACTAAAAACTTCCAGACAGGTGTGTTGAGGCAAGTTGGAGCTAGACTCTGCAGGACACCGGCCCTCCAGGACCGAGTTTGGAGGCCCCTGGCCTATATTTAATTACGTGAAATTCATTATCAATTAAATGTCTATATTGCACAATATGGTCTAATGATCCTGGAGTTCCTAAAATCAGTTTGTTCTGTCACATTATTAGAACTAGTCTATCCACTTTATTTCACAATGCGGAAGTTTGCTATTTTCTGCCAGACTTCATTAGCAGCTATGTAAATAACTAAAAGAATAACAAAGTGCAGTAAAAGGTAAAACTGTTTGCTTTATGAACCAGTGTGTTCATGTATGAGTTCAAATAATATGGTAACAAATATCAGTTTGCAGTCTCAAGCAGCATATCGGACTGTTTTTGTATATGTAAAATAGGCCTAACTGGAAACTAATGACAGCGGAAACCTTGCAAATTCAAGTTACAAATGGCCTCACGCGACCTAACGTCAAAAATAAAGTGGATAAGTGAACTAAATCACGACAGGATCCTATAAAACATCAAGGGTGTAATATAATTTTAGTGTTATTTCCATAGGGCTTTTCCTGATTAATCTGTGCCTGGAGAACAATCTGAAGATGAATTCCATGAATAGATTTCTATTGAGGTCAAGGACCCAAAGAATGCTACTGTCATACAGTGACCCGTCATATCACAGTGCTCCAAAATCACTTATCATCACACACTGTTCCATGCAAGTTAGTCTGAATTGGATACTAAAGTTAATTTTTTAAGCTTTATGTGTTATCTTTTAAGCACATGTTCCTTTATCGGGCCAGTGGTGAGGTACATTAATGCTCACGGTTTCAGACACAAACAGCCCTTGGTTGACTCCATCTGGTTGTACGCATGTTTTACCACGACACATTCACCGCAGTGATAGTGCCCTTTTTATATAAAGATGATGAAACACAAACATGGTGAAAACATAAATGTTCCAGTGTTCCAGCACAGTAACACGCTTTTGATGATTTATGATGGAGTAAAAACCAATTTCCCTCTATAGATGAAGTGAGGGTCAAGCAATGAGTGATGTTCAGAGGAGGGGGGGGGGGG
>NW_015505319.1:138207-138547 GCF_001515645.1 Sinocyclocheilus grahami | reverse complement strand
AAGAAGGGGTGGTGGTCAGAGGAGGGGGGGGGGGGGGTACTTATGGGAAAATTTCATAGATAAATACTAGAGATCAACCAATGTAATAGATTATTATTAATATTTGTATTTGCATAATTTTCTATTTTGCACACCAGCAACTAAATAATTAGAGGAAACTAAAACACATGCATTATGTGTATGCATTTCAGACACAATATTACTATTTTTGGATGGATGGATAGGTGGGTGGGTGGATGGATGGATAGGTGGGTGGGTGGATGGATGGATAGGTGGATGGATGGATGGATAGATGGATGGGTGGGTGGGTGGATGGATGGATGGGTGGGTGGATGGATGG
>NW_015505319.1:114957-138172 GCF_001515645.1 Sinocyclocheilus grahami | reverse complement strand
AATGAATGGATGGATGGATGGATGGATGGATGGATGGATGGATGGATGGATGGGTGGATGGATGAATGGGTGGGTGGATGGATAGGTGGGTGGATGGATGGATGGATAGGTGGGTGGGTGGGTGAATGGATGGATGGATAGGTGAGTGGGTGGGTGGATGGATGGATGGATAGGTGGATGGGTGGATGGATGGATGGATAGGTGGATGGATGGATGGATAGGTGGATGGATGGATGGATAGGTGGATGGATGGATGGATAGGTGGATGGATGGATGGATAGGTGGATGGATGGATGGATAGGTGGATGGATGGATGGATAGGTGGATGGATGGATGGATAGGTGGATGGATGGATGGATAGGTGGATGGATGGATGGATAGGTGGATGGATGGATGGATAGGTGGATGGATGGATGGATAGGTGGATGGATGGATGGATAGGTGGATGGATGGATGGATGGACGGACGGACATATATATAGATAGATAGATAGATAGATAGATAGATAGATAGATATGGAAATTAAATAAATTATAGAATATAATAATAATCAATTAAATACAAGTACAATCAAGAATAATCATGAGTATAGTGTGTTCTGCAACAGTGTTCAGATTTGTGCCAGTTTTTCCCCCTCTGCTTTCTCTGCAGTGCTGCTCTGCCCTAGTTTATTAATAAGCTCTTGCACTGCAGACACCTGCATAAGAAGTTCTGCTGACCTCTACTTTATTAAACATGCCTTCCGGGCAAAGAAAACCTGGCCTGTGCTTTAACAACAGACAGATAAAGCAGGGATGACAGATCAAACTGAAAAGCTAAACTAAACGTGGTGTGTTCATTGAATTTTAATATTCATCAGTCACAAAAAACTGAGCCCTGTAAACTTCAAAGTAATCATTACATGACAGCCATCAACATCTTCATCTCAGGCCCCTCTGTAAAATACAAATACAAAAAACTGCCATAATTTTAAACTCATTTTTAATCTTCAGATTATAATTTTATAACCAAGTAACAGCTTTGAAAGAGGAATTCAATTTTCCTTTTTTGTGCAATTCTTAGTCTTTTATAACTGGCCTTTCTGAGCACTTCAACAGGATCTCAAAGCAATTCCTTCACTAGCTCACCTACTGAAAATCTTAAAGGAATAGTTCACCATAAAATTCAAATTTGAATATTATTTTCTTACCTATATGTCAAAGTATATGACTTTCATTCTTCATTCGCTATACTGTACAAAAGTTTGGAACTGGTAAGATTTTTTTTTAAAAGTCTCTTAGGCTGGCCGCACACTAGACGATTTTAAGACCGATTTTAAGAAGCCCGATTTGCATCCCCGAACGATCGGGGGGTGTGGCCCGATTCGCGGCTTGTCGCAAAAGATTTTATGTCCAAAAAATCCTCTATTGTGTGGTGTCATTACGATTATTTATCTGCTCCCGATCGAGACGGAGCGTCCCCGAAATCAAATAGTAAATATCAAACATGTTCGGGCCGCCTCTGACGTGATAACCGCGATAGCAAGCGTCACCTACCGGATGCTGCGTGCTTCTATAGATGAAACTTGGCAGCCACAAACATGCCATGAAAGCAGAGAACATTACCCATTTTCTTTTCTATACTTTGTTTTTCACTGTGAAACAGAACGCACGCTAGGAGAGCCCGCTGACAACGTTGATTGTCCTCTATTTGTTTTTCTTCTCTAGTCACGTTTGATCCTGCGAGTGTGAGATCGCATGTCAGGGTCACTGAAATCATTCCTACAATCGACAAGAGTGTGGTCTCGCGGTCTGGTCAAATCGTCTAGTGTGTGCCTTCAGAGGTTTATAAGGCAAAAAAAATCGGTTGAACTGTCTTCATGTCTGTGGTCTCCCATGGTTTTAAAATCGTTTAAGATTTGAAAATCGTCTAGTATGTCCAAGGCCTTATGCTCACCCAGGCTGCATTTATTTGATCAAAAATGCAGTAAAAACATAAATGTTGTAAAACATTCTCACTGTTTTAAAATTGATTTTTGAAATGAAAATTTGCTGAAACCCTCAGGTCCCGACTCCAGTCCATCAATCCTTCAAGTCTCTAGTCCTTCACGTCTTGTGAAGTGAAAAGCTGCATGTTTGAAAGAAACAAATCCATATTTAAGGCGTTTTAATTTTAAACGGTCACTTCTGGCCAAAATAGGAGTCCACAATTGTTTTGGATTGCTTTGGTTTTGTAAACATGCTTGTTCTGTGCAGATTTCTCTCCTGATTCAGATAAAACGACTTTTCACTGGGAAAAAAGCGATGTTATGGACTCATCTGAAGTTAAAACACACAGCTTTTTGCTTCCCAAGACATTAACTGATGGACTGGAGTGGCGTGGAATGCTTGTTTGGATACTTGGATTATTGTGATGTTTTTATCAGTTGTTTAGACTCTCATTCTGACGGCACCCATTCACTGCAGACGATCCATCCCAGTGGCAAATTGATGTTGAAAAGACTTTTTTTTAAAAAACTGATCAAATATTAAAATCAAAGTGACGTTAAAAACTTGACATGACATTGATTTGATGCAAATTAAATGTCAAACATATTGGCCTACATATAGATTAAACCAATTTCAGTGTGAGATTAACTTTGTTCTCAATAGAAGAAAAAAGCTGCTTTTATGCGTCAGTATGTCATATATGAAAACATTAAAGTGGAAACACTAGCACTGAAGTTGCCATTAGTCTTGAGCGATTTCAGGTAGCAAAATGAGCTCAGAATGCTGACATGGTATGTTACAGTTACCACTAATGGATAAGATAAGACTTTTTTTAGAGTATTATTTTAATAAATTTTAAATACAAACAAGTGAAAAATTCCAGACATTCCAGACAAGATTTATGCAGTGTTCCTCCTCAAGTAAAGTTGTGATGTTTAGATAAATTAAGAGGAAAAAACGTGACCAACCATTAAATATGTGCTAGATGGATCTTTATGACAAAATATTAATTTGTTATATATTTGAATATTTAGTAATAAATTGTACCTTAGTCTCATTTTACAATTTTGAATACTTTGATTCAAATCAAAATTTAAGTTCAGAACTTCAGAACTCCTCACTGAAAGAAAAAAAAAATCATTATGGAGAAAATACTTCCAGAACTGACTGAGGCCACTTAAAAAAGGCCAGTTAGTGTTGTGTTCTACAATATATGCTGAAGGTAAAGGGATAGTTCATCATTTACCCACCCTCTTGTCATTCCAAACCAATATGACTTTCTTTTGTGAAACATTAAAGATGGATGGATGGATGGATGGATGGACAGACAGACAGACAGACAGAGATAGACACAGACAGATAGATAGACAGACAGAGATAGACACAGACAGACAGACAGACAGATAGATAGATAGATAGACAGACAGAGATAGACACAGACAGACAGACAGAGACAGAAAGACCGACAGAGACAGACACAGACAGATAGACAGACAGACAGAGATAGACTGAGATAGACACAGACAGACAGACAGAGATAGACAGACAGATAGACAGACAGACAGACAGAGATAGACATAGATAGACACAGACATACAGACAGACAGAGAGATAGACAGATAGATAGATAGATAGATAGATAGATAGATAGATAGATAGATAGATAGATAGATAGATAGATAGATAGATAGATAGAGGACGGACGGACGGACGGACAGATAGATAGATAGATAGATAGATATGGAAATTAAATAAAATATAGAATATAATAATAATCAATTAAATACAAGTACAATCAAGAATAATCATGAGTATAGTGTGTTCTGCAACAGTGTTCAGATTTGTGCCAGTTTTCCCCCTCTGCTTTCTCTGCAGTGCTGATCTGCCCTAGTTTATTAATAAGCTCTTGCACTGCAGACACCTGCATAAGAAGTTCTGCTGACCTCTACTTTATTAAACATGCCTTCCGGGCAAAGAAAACCTGGCCTGTGCTTTAACAACAGACAGATAAAGCAGGGATGACAGATCAAACTGAAAAACGATTTTAAGGCCGATTTTAAGCCCGATTTGCATCCCCGAACGATCGGGGGGGTGTGGCCCGATTCGCGGCTTGTCGCAAAAGATTTTATGTCCAAAAAAATCCTCTATTGTGTGGTGTCATTACGATTATTTATCTGCTCCCGATCGAGACGGAGCGTCCCTGAAATCAAATAGTAAATATCAAACATGTTCGGGCCGCCTCTGACGTGATAACCGCGATAGCAAGCGTCACCTACCGGATGCTGCGTGCTTCTATAGATGAAACTTGGCAGCCACAATCATGCCATGAAAGCGGTCTGGTCAAATCGTCTAGTGTGTGCCTTCAGAGGTTTATAAGGCAAAAAAATCGGTTGAACTGTCTTCATGTCTGTGGTCTCCCATGGTTTTAAAATCGTTTAAGATTTGAAAATCGTCTAGTATGTCCAAGGCCTTATGCTCACCCAGGCTGCATTTATTTGATCAGAAATGCCGTAGCAGTAAGAGTGAGCGCTGAGCTGCAGCAGCATCAGTGTGTCAGTGTCAGCCGCTCTGCAGCATGCATCGGGAAACACACTTCATCCACACTTTCTACTCCACGGGATGTGAGTTCAGGTAGGACCATGTCCTTTCTCTCCTCTCTGCTGCTCTGCCAGCCACCCCGTGGGGAGCTTGGACGGGAGCCCGCTCACAGCGTCTCTGGTCTGGTCAGTTAGGATCCTGTCAGTTGTTGCACGTTTCATTGAATGTTTGAGCACTTCAACCAATTTAAAGCTGGATGTTGAGGAGTGTGGACTTCATCTTCATTTAATAACCGAGTTGTCTTTCACGGCTAAGAGAATGCAGAAAGTTTTTGCAATCTTGAAGATGAAAGCCCTTCCTTGTTGCTTTTGCCTGTGAATCGTTCAGTCTTCATGCAATCGCAGTAAAAAACCTGTTCGGTCTGACTAGGAGCAATTGTAACACTTTCAATTTCTCAAAGCACAGACAAGCTATGCATTATAATATCTTTCTGCTTGAGAAAAAGAACTGTGATTTTATCACTCTGTGAGAAATTTACAATGATTACAATGATTTTGAGGTATAAATGTGATGTTGTTTTTGGGTTGTCTAAAGTTCTGATGCGTTTGAATTTAAACTTCTGTATTGTGTATTTTATTTCTTGGTCATTGGATAAAAGTTATTAAGAATATATGCTAAAACTGTTGCTGATAGCTGACAGATAATACTTTATCATGGCTGCGAGGTGGAGGGCAATTATATCACATAAAAACAAATAAAAATCGTATGACTGATTTAAAAAAATTAATCTTTAAAATATCATAAGCATTATTTTATTACAATTTATAGCTGAAAGCAGTTTTCAAATCATCAGCTGATCAGTGTATTTTAGTAAAAAGGATTTAAATTCATGTAATTATTCCTGACATCTAAATAAGACAAACAGGATGACTGCGACATTCTGACTTCTTGTATTAAATTCAAAATTATTATCGGGACTTTCTCAATTGAAATATTGTTATCGGCACTGCAATGAAGGTGAGAGGAAGCTAGAGGAGCGTGTCTCTAATCCCAGCTCTTGATTCATATCTAAAGACAGTCCTTCATGCTAAAGCAGAATCGGAATCACTCTAATCATTTCTTATATGACTGCTGCTCTCAGGCGACTGTCAACATTTTCAAGGTGGGCTGTATTAATTATCACATACAGCACAGAAACACATGAGCAACATGCTGAAAATGTGCAACAAAAATAAATCTACAGTACAACGTTATACCGCATTATTTTCAGAATTTATGAATCACATGGAAGTTGCATAATTATATATATATATATTGCATTATATATACAAATATATATATCTGATGGAAGTATTAACATGCAATTTTTTTCATAATGTTTTATAATAATTTTATAATCTTGCAACTTTGCATAAAGAATAAGTAATAAAAATTAGTAATAATGTATTGTAGAATTTAGTCCCAGATCCAAATGCACTCTGTAAAATAAATATGAAATCACAAACTGAGCTTATATACTCTATCATCTATCATTGTAGCCTTTCTGACATCCTGACAATAGAGCAAACGCAGTAATTTAATACCAGTTAAAAACGAATGTCACAAGAGTTAAGTGGCAATCCAAAAGTGCAGGCTTTGAATAAACATCAACTTCAAATGAGAAGCATCACGATCCCTCCTCTGTTCATTTCCAAAGATTGTGAAATTTACTAGCATTTTCTGAGTGAAAATTGTTTTTACACCAAATTTTATTCAGTGTATACACAGTATTATATAGTTAGTTCATATAAATATTATATAATTAATTAATGTATTCATAAAAATGACACACACACACACACATATATGCACACACACATTAATACATTATAAGCAGTGTTGGGGAAAGTTACTTTTAAAAGTAATGCATTACAATATTGCGTTACTCCCCCCAAAAAGTAACTAATTACGTTACTTAGTTACTTTTTATGGAAAGTAATGCGTTATATTACTTAATTCCTCTGTGCTTCCAATTTCTCCCAATATGGGGACATATTACTTTCTGTACTTACATATGTACTTTCTTTGACTTGTCAGTCAATAAATGGGAAAACAAAGTAACTGGCATTACTTTTTTGAAAAAGTAACTCAGATATTTTCTTGTAAATTAAAAAAGTAATGCGTTACTTTACTAGTTACTTGAAAAAAGTAATCTGATTACGTAACTCGCGTTACTTGTAACGAGTTACCCCCAACACTGATTATAAGCATAATTTCTTTATTTTCTTAAAGCAACTATATGATCATCTCTAAAATGTTATAATGAAAAGAATATGTTCATCCTCAAAAATCTTACTTGATAAGTTGTTCTGCCTCTGAAATGACTTTCCTTTTCGGCTGACCTCACCAATCCATTTTCTCTTTCAGCTCCTCCCTTCCACCCACCTGTCATAAAAAGATACACTGCACAAACGAATCTGATCTTGATTGATAAAATCAAGTTCTTTTGTATTCTGTAATAGAAATTTAAATGTGTTGTAAACAGCTTTACTCTGCATTCATCCTAATGACCTCATACTCAAAAGTGGCGGCATAAAGAAGGATAGCAGACATCTATCTAATTTAACAAAATCTCACACAGAACAGGTCAATTCAAAATAATATAATATAATATATCTAATATGAAAAATAAAGCAGTTATTACTCATGAATTCCCTTTTTGAGGTCAATTATTTATATTAATACAATACAATACTAATATAATACAATATAATATATTTTCAAAAAGGTGAACATGTGAATTATTTTACAGTTATCTAAAACATTCCTATGTAGTAGAGTCTGCACACTACTATACCTGTGTGTGACTGTAGGAGTTCTCTTGCTATGAAACCTGTAAACAGCATTCATCGGCTCTATAGCGACACCACCTCTATAGCGGTTTGCCAGAGCATTGCAATTATTTTGCATTTACTGTATGCTCAGAGCAGCTCAGAGGGAACATTGCTGGCAAGCACACTTCATCAATTTGTGCTGGAATCATGACGAATATGATTTATTAAACCATAGCTTACTTATTTTTACTTTCACTCTTCAGCCTGTGGATCACAGAGTGGCTCCCATCTTTTTAACTCACACTTTCATGATTTTTGCTAATAATAAATAATCTCATTGGAAATGTTAATTCAGCTCCACCTTGTTCTGTCTCCAACTGCGAGTCTTTTAAAGGGGTCAAATGTATTTTGTATTTTGTGTATTAGTATTTGGTGTATTTGGTGTAATGAAATGTGTTTATGCGGTTTAAGGTTCAAAAAACACATTATTTTCCACATACTATACATTATTGTTTCTCCTCTATGCCCCGCCTTTCTGAAACGCGTGGATTTTTACAAAGCTCATCGGTTTGAAAAGCGAGGTGTGCTCTGATTGGCCAGCTATCCAGTGCGTTGTGATTGGCCGAATACCTCAAGCGTGTGATGGAAATGTTACGCCCCTCACCATATTGTAATGATGCCCTGTCCGGCCGGAGCGATGATTCAAAAACATGAAAACCCATTATAAACGAGGCATTTGTTGCATCCAGTGGGGACATAATTACTGATTACAATGACTTATACTGTCTTTTTATGCGTTGCGTTGCATCGCGCTGCGTAAACATAAAACCCTGTCTGCATTTGTGATCGGCAGAAGTGAAGATAAAAGTTAAATTGAGCTTTAAACTGTCCGGCGAGTACCTGAGGTTTATTGGGGTAGATGGAGGTCATGCAGGAAATTAATTTGAGGAATATTTTCTGTGCACCAAGTTATGAATTATCCTGCCAAAGAGACCTGAAGATAAAGGTAGGAGACAGAGAGACATAATGTAGGCTATATGAAACAGAATGAAAGAATAATAGCAGTAGACAGAAAGTGTTTGATTAAACAACCTTCCATCATATGAAGAGTGCTATTAGCATTCTCATTTATCTCAATGGCAGTTGCAAACTAAACGGTCGATTTCATGCATTTAAGAGCCTGCAAAATAAAACCTCAACAGTAGATTTATATGTTGCTCACTGTTTTTTTTACATTTGAATAGCTTTTAATTGAGAAGGATGCCTATTAGAACCAAAGTGTGCAATTCAAGCATCTACCAGCAGGGCCATGCACCAGATAAACCTTGAAATCACAATATTTATTTTGTTTATTAATATTTAATTTAATTTATTTTTATAATTTTATTAAATTAAATGTTTTTAATTTTTTAATATTCACCCAAACCTTGGACCCAATATTTATGTGAAAACCTGTTTGGTAACAATAATTATTTTGAAGAAAAAAACAAAACATTTATATTTATTTAAAAACCACTTTGGAAACAATTATTTTTGCAATAGACATTAATATTTACTTAAAAATCCTGTTTGATATCAATCATTATTTTGCATTAAACAGTCATATTTATTTTAAACCCTATTCGAAATGAATCATTATTTTTGCTAAAGGCATTCATATTTATTTAAAAACCTGTTTTGGAAATTTTGTTTAAAAAACTAATCACATTTATTTATAACCTGTTTGAAAACAATTTTTTTTTTTTTTTGCAATAGACATTCATATTTATTTGAAAACCTTTTTTTGATATCAATCATTATTTTGCAATAAACAATCATATTTATTTGAAATCCTATTCAAAATTAATCATTATTTTTGTAAAGGCATTCTTATTTATTTAAAAACCTGTTTGGGAAAAGAAAAACATTCACATTTATTTGTAACCCGTTTGGAAACAATTGTTTTTGCAATAGGCAATAATATATATGTGAAAACCTTTTTGATATCAATCATTAATAGACTTTTTAATAATCTGGCACCAACACTCATTCTCTATGAAGGAACATTCTTGTCAATAGGGTTTGCTGAAAACCGTGAGAATATGGTACTTTGTTATGGTAATTTCATGCAATAACAGATCAAATGTTTCATATTAGCAGCTATTAGCTGAAATTCCCTTCATTTTATACTTATTAAACTGAGGATAGTTCAATGAATTGCCCTGCTATTTGATGAGTAAACTTCTTGGACATAAATCCAAGGCAGGAGTCTTCAGGTACTTGGTGATGTATTGAATGTATTTGCATAATAAGAGTTTGCTTGCAACATAAAAAAAACAAAATAAAAAAAAAACATTGCATCTTCAAATGACTTCAATGTGTTTTTATTTGGCCATTAACTCTCCTAAAGACCGTGTCATTAGATTACTTCTGTTATCCTTCTTTATGCCGCCACTTTTGACAATCCAAAATAACCCTGCATATTTTTGATCAATGGACATATTTATTTTAACTCGATTAAAGTATTATAGTTTGAAGAACATGACAAACTTATCTTTAGCTTGCCATTGTGCTTCTATTGTATTTAATGAAAAATGTACACACACACTCTTGAAAAAAACAATGGGTGCTTTTTCATCTGAATATCCATTTTTCCTTTGTTTTGACATTCCTGCAATGATTGGAAACTGAGGCAAGGCTGTTTAGATGACAATACGGCCAGTCCAATAGATATATATATATATATATATATATATATATATGAGTAAACTTCTTGGACATAAATCCAAGGCAGGAGTCTTCAGGTACTTGGTGATGTATTGAATGTATTTGCATAATAAGAGTTTGCTTGCAACATAAAAAAATAAAAATAAAAAAAAAACATTGCATCTTCAAATGACTTCAATGTGTTTTTATTTGGCCATTAACTCTCCTAAAGACCGTGTCATTAGATTACTTCTGTTATCCTTCTTTATGCCGCCAGTTTTGACAATCCAAAATAACCCTGCATATTTTTGATCAATGGACATATTTATTTTAACTCGATTAAAGTATTATAGTTTGAAGAACATGACAAACTTATCTTTAGCTTGCCATTGTGCTTCTATTGTATTTAATGAAAAATGTACACACACACTCTTGAAAAAAACAATGGGTGCTTTTTCATCTGAATATCCATTTTTCCTTTGTTTTGACATTCCTGCAATGATTGGAAACTGAGGCAAGGCTGTTTAGATGACAATACGGCCAGTCCAATAGATATATATATATATATATATATATATATTTTAGATTTATTTTTATTTCTGTTTGGTGGACACAGAAAACACAGCTGCAGCTTTAATAATGAATGAAGCTGTTGGACTGGCAATGGCAGGATCTGTATCTGGATCAGAGTCAATATTGATAAACACATCAATATTGGCATAAGTAGCTTATCTGAAATAAGCACAAGGTGGAAACAGATGTGACATTGACCAGTGCTCCTCTGGGAACACACCTATTATAAAGTGTTGTTATTGTTAACTCAAACTAAAACTATTTCAAATGAAAATGAAACAAATATTAGATTAAAATTTTAAACTTAAACTTTAAAAATGAGAAATTGTGACTTTGAAACTAACTAAAATAAGTCTTAAAATCACTCAAACTAAAACAGATATAAAAATAAAATAAATAACAACAATAACAAAATCGCAACGAAATAACTAAAGCTTAAGCTATAATTAATATGAAAACAGAAAATATAAAAATAAAAAGATCATTCAAACTAAATACAATAATAGTATATACACTATATACTATATAAACTACGTCTAGGTGTATGATTCTTGCTTTGGGTGCGAGAGGCCCCAGGTTCAGATCCCGGACGAGCCCCCATGTTACGTCCAAGGACGTATTTGTTAGTTGTTTTTTCTCTTTGTATTTGCCTGGCTGTTTTTGCTCTTTTGATGTGGGAGAAGTTTAAGATATGGAGTTTGATTTAATCTCGTTTACGTTACTTCCCACTGTGGAAGTATATAATCGTTGTCGTAAAAGGGATTTAATTTCCATTGCAGACTAATTTAACATTAGTATACTTAAAGAGGCGCATAAACAGGCTATCAAAGAGGATTTATTTGGGAAGTTGTCCGGTGGGGAGGTTGGGAAATAATCTGAGACTGCTGGCTTTGATTCTGTTCTCAACATGGATTCAAAAGATTCTGGTTCTGATGCTGTATTGGCAGTTACGCTAAAAGAATTAGATCTTGAGTTAAAGCGACAAGAATGTGAGGCTCAGCGCATCAGGCTTCGAGTAATAGAAGCTGAACGAGCACGGGATAGTGAGCGACATGGAAATGAGATGGAGGCTCTAAGATTACGTAGCAGACCCACTCCATCACCTCGGATTAGATCTGCTGGTTCATCAGCTGGGATGCTGGCTTTGATTCTGTTCTCAACATGGATTCAAAAGATTCTGGTTCTGATGCTGTATTGGCAGTTACGCTAAAAGAATTAGATCTTGAGTTAAAGCGACAAGAATGTGAGGCTCAGCGCATCAGGCTTCGAGTAATAGATCCTGGACGAGCCCCCAAATTCTGTTACGTTCCCAGTTAGTCTAGGGTTAGAGGAACTGGTAACAGAATAAAAAGGTGATGTGTGGAGGCAGCAAGGTTCAATTCGTAACCCCAGAGCTTTAGCAAAGGCCATCTCAACATCAAAACAAGTTATTTTACAGATATGGGAGGATGTCAAAACTTCAAGAGGGGGCAAGGCTTAACTCTTCACGGCTTCCCCTCCTCCTGCAATCAGATCACCAGTCATTGGAATCAGGTGACAGCCATTACCTCCTGCTTATGGGAAGTAAAAGGGTAGAGAGAGAGAAATGGAGAAAACGAAAAAAAAAAAAAAATGAATACGTCCTTGGACGTAACATAAACAATAATAAAATAACACTGGTGTGTGTGTGGCTTTATGGCTGTCTTAATAGGGCCTTTCGCACCGCACTCACGGCTTCCCCTCCTCCTGCAATCAGATCACCAGTCATTGGAATCAGGTGACAGCCATTACCTCCTGCTTATGGGAAGTAAAAGGGTAGAGAGAGAGAAATGGAGAAAACGAACAAACAAAAAAAAATGAATACGTCCTTGGACGTAACATAAACAATAATAAAATAACACTGGTGTGTGTGTGGCTTTATGGCTGTCTTAATAGGGCCTTTCGCACCGCAGGAACTTTTTCATAGTACCAGAACTAATTGTGGAACTACCCACTTTTCGGCGTGTTCGCACCGCCGGAACTGGGAGCGATTTTAGTACCGGACTGCCTTTTTTGAGAACCAAATTAGCTCCTACTCCGGAGCAGGGTCTAACCAGCACAACTGGTACTAATCGTGACGCAAGTAGACATTGATTGGCCAAACGCGTATGAAAACGCCCTCACCCACCATGATTTAAAACTCCGTGCAAACATACTGTAAACATGTCAACGTATTTCACAAGTATGGAGAACAGCGATAGATGGACGGACGCTGAAGTGCAGGCACTTGTAGCAAATGTAGCACTGCCAGTTGTCGTTGGAGATTCTTAGTCCTCCTTTCTGTTCTTTCAATCCCTTTACGTATACGTCGACATTCCATGTCCACTGTGAAACCCGTGAGACACAACAAACACACAGCTCCGATCACAGCGTCCTCCATCCTCCCGTTGTTAATGTTGTTCTTCTTTGTTTCTGTTGTTGAACGCCGCGCACAAATGACGTCGCTGTCGACCGGCTTACGTCACTTCCTAGTACACACTCTCGGTGCGAATGCAACCCTTTAAATGGTACTGGGAAACAGTTCGCGCAAAATCGTCCCAGTACTTTAGTACCGTACATTTAGTTCTGGAACTAAAAGGTGCGAAAGGGCCTATTGAGTCTCCTGTTGCACTACAACATTGTCAGTTAGCTAAACAATAACCCCCTTAAAACATGCGCAGACACAAACAAAACACATTATGCAAACTAAGGCCTGAAACACACTATTTACTCAAGCGTGCAAGTAGATGCATGTGAATGCTTAGCCAGCATATTCCAAACACGCTTCTCAGTCGTACGAACTTCAAAATCAATGCCATTAAAGCAAACAGGTAGCCAGATATAATCATGATGACTTTAGCTAAACGGTTCAGCAACAATGTTTCTTACCACAAAAGCTAACAACATGTTAAGAATGCAAAATGGGGGAGTCTGTCTGTGTATGTGTACTTAATGCATACAAATATTTCTGTCCTAAAAGGCAATCATTTTTAGAGAGTAAAGATCTCTTTTTAAGTCTTAATAAAATTCATGTTGTCACACTCAAAGTCTCTGTCAATATTAAAAACCACGGCTGGCCCAGAGGTGCTGGACGACTCTCTCCTGGATTGATTATTGCAGCTACCAAACGTCCTGATAGCTAATTATCTTGAAGCAGCCTTCTGGAGTTACGTTTCTTTTGAAAAAGTAGTTAGCTACACTATATGCTAGGGCTGGGCGATATGGGCAAAAATTCACATCTCTGTATTTTTTGGCCGATTTGCGGTATATATCTCGGTATATTAGTTTTTGTATTTGCATTTAAAAAATCTGTATTTAATATATATATATTTCACTTACCGCCCAATGTTGTCCAACAAAACAATACATATTAAAGGATGAAAACAAATAAAGTGAATGTAACCATGCAAGCCTTTATATTGTGTGCAAAAAAGGTTAAAATCACATTTCATTATATCATTGTAACATTGCAATCTAAAAACAAAAATAAGGCTTTTAAAGCGGAAGTTAAATTCACTAAACTAAAAATGAAAATAAATGAGAACAAAAGCACAGAGTTGTGTGAGACTACTTTGATTACCCAATTACAGTCACTTTACAGTCAGTGCTATCATAAAAATAGACTTACTTGTAGGCTTAAAATTCTACATGTCACATCCAACGACAAATATTTCAGCGAAATTTATATTTAAGTCAGAATTATTGCGCTCATATTTAATTGAGCTCTGTCTGTTTGGCGCGCTCGGCAGAAAAAGCGCGCAAAGCAGAAGGCTCATGCACTTCTGACAGAAAAATGGAAATATTTCCATGGATTTCTAACATTTACAGATGGACAAGATACCTGTGAAATGTAAGTTATGCATTCAGGAAGACAGCACATCTCAAACACATTACACAGCGCGAGTAGCCTAGTGTCTTTGTCAGCGGCACACGCAGGCCGAGCCGTTGAAACTAACATGCGAAACCAAACTATAAACTATACTATGTCTTACCAGTTTTTAAAGGCCTTAATATGACGCTTGGCACATGTTTAGAACAAACTGGATTAAGCACTTTCTCCGCAGCTATATTTTCAGATGCGCTCGTATCAAACTACTGTATATCGAACGGTATTGCCTCATATCGAATCGCTTATAAAGAAAATATCGATATATCGTACAAACTCGATATACCGCCCAGCCCTACTATATGCTATATAAAACCTATTGAAAAGTACTTAAAATAACTTATAAACGACATTTTAGCTACCTGACTGGTAATATCTTTCAAAAGTTTGGGGTCAGTAAGGTTTTTTGAAAAGAAATTTGAGTGACAGTAAAGACATTTATAATGTTAGAAAATATTTAGATTTTAAGTAAATGCTGTTCTTTTGAACTCTCTATTCATCAAAGAATCCTGCAAAAATATATTGCAGTTTCCATAAAAATACGAAGTAGCACAACTGTAGCACAACTGTTTTCAACTGAGCAGCAAATATTAGAATGATTTCTGAAGGATCATGTGACACTGAAGTCTGGAGGAATGATGCTGAAAATACAGCTTTGATCACAGGAATAAATTACATTTAATAATATATTCAAATAAAACACTGAAATAATATTTTGCATTATTACAGATTTTTTTTCTACCCGGTCTCATGGCAAATACGTACCTGGGGGCACATTTTTGCAAGACGCGAAATACGTACCAATAAGTACATATCACTGCAGTTTCCAAAAAAAATTAACACTAGAGGCAGTAAAACGCCGACACCTTTTAAATAATTTTCACACAGAGTATGATTTACAGAGTTTCGATTAAAAAAGCGTAATTTTCGCACAATTACTTGAAGAGTATTATGTTGTGACTTCAAAACATTTTTAATATGCTGGGAGATTTGAAAACTGATGCTTTTGATTGTTAGCACCGCACATATCCAGCTTCATATCAATGGGTTTTCATAGACGATAGGTTTGTTCGGTAGTTTACGGAGTACGGAGACGTACTAGAAAGGTGAGGAGCTCCGGTTCGAATCCCGTGTAACTACGGTTCAACAAAACAGTTCATATAAACATATAAAGAAGTAAAAATGGCACGGTTGCATCAAAAAATTTGTTTTTCTGTCAGTTTTGCATTTGTTAACACTATCGGGTAGGTTTAGGGTTGGGTTTGGTGAAGGGCATATTTCCAACACGATAGAGCATTAACTTTTAGCGACAGTCCCCGGATATTTGAATTCTGAATCGCCGCAATACGTAACTGAAGAAACGCAATAAAAACACAGCAATACGTACCTATATCAACGTAATAAAAACGTGCCAGGGTTGACGTATTGAACCCGTGTTTTAGCTCCACTCAGTGGACATTTCTCTTTGAAACTGCGGCGAAACGTGCAGTAAGGTACGTAAAAACGGTGTTGCAGAAATGTACGCAGAGGTACATATTTTTATGAGACTGGGTTGTTTTTTTTGTATCAAATAAATGCAGCCTTGGTGAGCATAAAAGACTTCTTTCAAAAACATAAAAAAAGTCTTACCAGCCACTAATTTTATTTTTTATTTATAATTTAAACAGTTCTTTATTTTTTGTTGCCACAAAATCATTTAAGGTTAGCTAAGGTTAGTTGTGCTATTTAGAAAACAACACAACTACTGTATGATACTGAAAAATGTATTATTTTATATTTATTTTATATTTATTTATTTTTATATTTATTTATTATGTTTAATGATGAGCTGAATATACAAAACCCCTCGTCGGCCCAGTAAACAATTCAGAAAGGATATTATATACATCTATCTGACACTAATATGAAGCCGTTTATGTGATTGGTAGGCTCTTCGGTGCCAGATAAGAACAGTACTGTAGCCTCTCTTGTCCTGATGAGAAGCAGGAAAGTAAGAACAAGTGAACTCGTGTGGGCTTGTTGCCACTGGGATTGTGGGGGAATTGATTTAAGGCCCTTTGGCTGGTTTCCTCACTCACTCTGCTAAAAGAAATCACTTTACCCCAGCCCCCCCAATCATCTGACCCAGACACACATGTGAAATCAAATGATGGGATGCTGTGAAGTGTTCAGCTGTGTCTTACATCTTTTGTTGACTGTGTTAATGCATACTGAGTTCACAGGCATGGCTGTCAATGGGGTTGTTTTTCTGGAAATTGAGACTATTTCTCATTTAGGGTCATGAACATGTCTGCTAATTACGTATTTTGTTAAGCCAGTTTCTCAACTACACTGAAAACTATTTGGTGTGGAAACAAATTGGCAGTTAATTTCACAATTGATTACAAAGAAATGGCAAGTAACACATTGAAGACATGTAGAAAGACCGAAATAGTATTTTCTTTTAAAAGGTGCTCCAATAATCTTTGCTTTATTTACAGTTCTGTCAGGACCACTATCGTCAAAATGATAGATACTTAGCATAAAGTTTGGTTTGGCGGTATGGTTCTGTTCTGGGCAAAAACCTCCCTGCCCATCCATGCAGCCTGTCATGAATGAGCAGGGAGAGCAGCAATAATAACCCCCCCAGGGTTAACAGAACAGAACAAGGCAGATATCATTAATGTACTTAATGATATTTAAGTGTAACACTTTATTCAAGATAAAGGAGTCTGATTAGCAAGGAATATCAGAAAGCCAAGTCCTGGCGAAAGGTGGAGCTGGGGATGGAGGAGGGTAATTTGCTCCGGAGCAAGCTGAAAAGCTGCTGAATAATACTGAATAGAGCTTATATAGGAATGCCGCGATAGGTGTTGTATTCCTATAGGTAGATGTGATCAGCTGAGAATCAGCTGATGCTAGCTTGACTCACGTGACTTGCCAGAACTAACGCTAACGCTTAATTTTTGAATATATATATGTGTGTATACGCTGCATCGCATACATTTTTATCAGTTCATGCATGTGAATTTTGCTGAAAATTCGTACCCATGATCTTAAAAAAAAACATAATACAAAAATAAAAATAAATGAAAAAATTATTGTAAAATAAAAAATAAATAAAATACAATAACATTTTAATACAAAACTAAAATACATTTTAAATTTAAAACATACTGTTGTATAATATAAATACTGCTTATAATATTCACATTTTGTATAAAAAAGTATGTTTAAAAACAAGTTTTAAAAATCATATGTTCTCATATATTCTATTGAATTAAATTTGGATCAATTTGACCCGGAAACATTACAGTCATACTCAGCATTTTAACATAATGCAAGGGTTAAGCCCTGTAAAAATTCTCTTGATGTATTATACCAAAAAAACAACATCCATATAGATAGATTATGTGGAAAGAGGAGAGCGTATGAGGGAGAAGCAAGTGGGAATACAGCGAGAGAGAAGATTGACCATAATAAAGAGAAAAAAGGAGGGTGAAGGGAAACGTGTGAGAGGTATTACACGAAAATTGATCCCTGGGGTTAAATGCAAAGGAATGAACAAACAGAACTGTAATGGAGGAGTCGCTGGTGTATGTGAAAGGTCTGTAATCCTCTGTAACATCCAGAGCTACTGAACAAAACGTGTGAGTGTGTATTCATGCTGCAGGACTGGGCCGAACAGATGACAGATGGCTGTGTGATTACAGCTGGGAATCGAGAACCAGTTGTATTGGTTAAGAAATACTGGAACCGAATGATTTCCATGACTTTCAGTTTGATTAATAGTTTTTGAATGTCTGTATTCTGCTGCCAAAGCACATGGAAGACTGCACTAAAATACAGTGTTTCCTGCAGCATGACTGAAATGATGCAAAAGAAATGATATTTGAGCATGTAGACTGAATTAATCAAATGTGAGCCACTAAACAGAAAGGCTAGGATACATTCACAACATGATATTGCATTGTCTCACTAGTTGCGCACAACAGCAACCATAAAATGTGACCATGAATTTTGTTTCATGAACTCACTCTTTTTCTTGAATCAGTCAAAACGATTCATGTAACAGTCTCAAATTAGTCAGTTATCGTTATTTTTAATGTACTTAAAGTTTGTAACACTAGCTGGTTGTTCATACAGTTTAAAGTTTCATTGTATTAAAGTTGCTCAAATTTGAAAAATATGAAAACAAGCTATTCACTGCAAAAAAAAATAAAAAATCCTTGAAACAAGACAAATTTTCTTGGGAAGCACTTTTTATATATTATATATATTTCTGTCAGGACCACTATCGTCAAAATGATAGATACTTAGCATAAAGTTTGGTTTGGCGGTATATAATAATAATTATAAAATGAATGAATTATGAATGTATTCATATTAATAGCCATTTTTTAAATCACAGTAGTTTTAGAGAATAGATGGATTAGATTAATTTGAGCAGCAAATATATAATATATATGAGTGTATTTTGTTTTATTATTTAAAAAAAAAAAAAAAAAGTTGAAAATCTGCCAGTGCAGTAAAACAAAATACACTTAAATTTAATATTAAATCTATAAAAATAAGTCTTAATATTTTATGCAGTGTTGCTGCTCAAATACATTTATCTTGTTTTAAGGATATGAAGATTTTACTGGAAAAAGTAATTAATGTTTTTATTAAATAATAATGCATTAATAATTTCTTTTATATCTATAATTATAAAATTATATTAAAAAAGTCATTTTTGCTTATAGTTATAGTTAGAACTAATTATTAGGGAGGCTTCGTCAAAATTAAAATGAACTGATAATGGGATTGTTAATAAATCATGCTTAAAGTGTAAAAGTGTCATCTGAAGTGGAGAGATAATGGCTAAATTCCTTACAAATCCCATACACACACACTGACTATGACAAATGATATTATTATCCACTAGCTCTCATTTTGGGCACAATGCAACAAAACCCAACAAAGCCTCATACACAAGTCTGTCCAAAGAGGTCCAAGAGAGTATTTTCCCCTCTAGATTAAATTGACTAAATTGAGTTGTTCTTCATGTCAGGCCTGAGTGGCACTGTAGTTTCTGCCTCACACACACTGGCGTTATCTCCCATCCCAGCTTCGACAGCCTCAATAGCTGAGTTGTTAATCACAGCAGCCAATTATCAAAATACTGCAAATGTCGCACACTATCACAGCTTAAATGATAATGGCTGCAGAAATTATCTGCAGTGCAATGCAAGATGTAGATGACTTTGTTTCTTTATCGGAACAGATTTGGAGAAATGTAGCATTCCATCATTTGCTCACCAATGGATCCTCTGCAGTGAATGGGTGCCGTCAGAATGAGAGTCCAAATAGCTGATAAAAGCATCACAATAATCCACAAGTAATCCACACCACTCAAGTCCATCAGTTAATGTCTTCTGAAGCGAAAAGCTGCATGCTTGTAAGAAACTAATTTATAATTAAACCTGCTGACACAGGTGGAATGGGGTACAGTTCCCAACGAGGCCTCTTAGATTAGAAGATTGTTTCATTATTAAAGTAGATTTCAATAGTCCTAAGGGTTTGTCTCCGGAGTCTGTTGGACCATGCGTTGGGAAATTGGTGGAGGCCATGGGGAAAACTGAAAAGTGATGTGTTGAAGAAGCAAGCATTGATGGGATACAATACTACAAAATATATAGAAGACTCTGAAAAATAGGCTCAAAGAGTACAAACTTTTGTTTAATGCAATGTCATTGACCGAGCCGCTCTTAATGTGGCTCGATCATCTTATTTCTCTACTAGAAATAGTCCAAAAACAGGCCTAGAACATTATTTACTACAATTAAAAAGTTAACACAGCCACCCACACAGTCTCTATTGGGCTCTGATCAAATTTGTGACGCTTTCCTGAACTTTTTTCAGAGCAAAACATCTCATATCTGTCAACACCCTACCTCTGTTCCTACTACTGAACTTCCCTCTTTATGCCATGCTGATAGCTTCTCTAGTTTTGACTCTATTGTCCCCACAGAGGTTGATGAGATAATCAGGCTGTCTAATCCCTCTACTAGTCTTCTTGATCCTGCACCAGCTTTCTGCAATTGGAATTACTGGCACAGCCCTTCAATGGTTTTCTTCCTATTTGACCAGGAGGCAACAATTTGTTTTAAACCAGAAACACAAATCATCTACCAAATCCATCAGTTCTGGTGTACCCCAAGGTTCTGTTTTGGGCCCTCTCCTCTTTACCATTTATATGCTACCAATTGGACAAATAATTAAAAGCTATGGGTTTTAACTTCCACTGTTACGCAGATGACATTCAAATTTATTTTAGTGCAGCTTCCACCTCAGTGTTTCCTCTGCCTGCATTAACAAATTGCATCTAGGAACTCAAGTTTTGGCTGGAGGCAAATTACCTTAAATTTAACTCTGATGAAACTGAGGTAATTCTGATTGGCTTTAAAGCTGTTGTATCTAAGCTCTCTGGTCAACTAATGGACCTGGATGGTGATCTGATTATGCCTTCCACTAAAGTTCGCAATCTTGGTGTTCTCATTGATTCCACTTCCAGCTTTTTTCCACCTACGTAATATCTCGCGTATTCAATCCTCTCTCAGTCAGCAGGATGCTGAAACTGTTATACATGCCTTCGTCACATCTCAACTAGATTACTGTAATTCACTTCTTTATGGCCTGTCAGCTATGTAGGATATCAGACCGAATCAGACAATCTAAGATTTGGTCAAAACATGGTTGAAACATGAGGGGCCAAATTCCACAGAGGCCCAAGACACAGGATGTCATAAATCAGATCCTGATGCCCCAAGCCTGAACCAACCAGCAGCTTTGAGTAGCTCACAGCATTTAAACAAAAGAACACTAAGTTTTTTTGGCTGGAAGTTCTTTTTTGTTCCAAGTTAAGTTTTGCCCAACGCCTCGTCTCCGAAAGAGTGTCGTCTAAACTTCAACTTCAGACCACAGCTCCGCGTCGTCAGCCAACGCCCAACCACTGGCTTCCCCAAGACCGAACTTCCAGCCAATCAGCGACCGCGGGAAAACCCCCCCTCTGTTCTGCAAGGACCACAACAAAGGGAACCCCGTACAGGCAACGCAACACAAGTACCTCCAGATCCTAGCTGAACTGGTGCATTTAATATAAATTTTAACCTCATTGAGGAACTCAATGCGAGGGTTAATTAAGTGATTGATGGTTGTTCAGATCTATGCAATTGCACATATTGCTGTAAACTTGGGATTTCACATTTTCATTCTCTTAAACTAATTATTTCCTCACTTTCTCTCTTTCTGCAACTTGTGTGAATGCGTGTGTTCATGTGTTAGATTAGTTTATATGTCTTAGATTTATCCAATAAAGCCTCATTTATATTGAAAAGAGAAGTATCTCGTGTTTTGTGCTCACAAGTTAATGTCTTAAACTGCCGATCTTGTTACTGTACTAATTAATAGTGTTTTCACTAAATTTTGGATATTGATATCCATTGCAGAATCGATGTCATACGGCTCGTTCAATGAATCGCTGGCCGTCTCAGTGATCAGCCGTAAAACAGTGATTCTGTCCAAATTCCCTTTAAAATCTTAAATGATTCCCTTTGAGGTAAATTGACCTGTTTCCCTTACAGCTAATAATATCAAACAACTACAATATGTTCAAAATTCTGCAGCTCGCTTGATTACTCACACAAGAAAGAGCGATCACATTACCCCAATCCTTCATCATCACCTTCATTGGCTTCCGGTTTCCTTGCGCATAAATTACAAGATACTAATTCTCACTTATAAAGCTCTCCATAACCTTGGTCCTACATATTTATCTGACTTACTTCTGCATTATGTTCCTGCCCGCTCATTACGATCTTCTAGTGAGGGATTGTTAGTCACCCCTAAGTTTCGGCTAGTGACTATGGGCTCTAGAGCTTTCAGTGTTGTGGCTCCCAGATTGTGGAATTCTCTGCCCCAAAACATCCATCAAGCATCCTCCCTTCTCTCCTTCAAAAACCTCTTAAAAACACATTTTTTCTCTGAGTATTACTCTTCAGTTTTCAGTCTGTAATTTGTACCATTATGGATGTTTATCTACATTCTCATGTATCTTTAATTGACCTTTTAAGTGGTCTCTGTATATTACTCTCAGCTCTTGCTATGTGTTCTGTCTTCTGGTTTTGATGTTTATCTGTTTCTGTTCCTTAAACCTGACTTGTAAAGTGACCTTGGGTTTTGGAAAGGCACTATATAAATAAAAATTATTATTATTATTATTTTCTAGATAGATAGATAGATAGAACTGCAAGATGTTTAACAGGCACCGAACAGGCCAGACTTTTTCTATTAGCATTTTCTGCACTATTTTTTGGGGAATGGATATAACAAAATAAACAAAAAATAGTTATAAATAAATTCAGAGATTAGAGCGGACTCTGGATCAGACTCATAGGCCGGAGCGGACTCATGAGCTGGGGTGAACTCTGGAGCAGACTCAGAAATGGATTCTGGAACTAGAACCGGCTCGGGGATAAATTCAAGTCCTGGAGCGGGCTTCTAATTGGTCAAAACACCATTTGGGAGGTGTCCAAAAGCCCAGTTTAAATACTCAGGACACCATCAAATCTCGCTCTTGTCTCTCTTCTTCAACCCCCTTCTTTGCTCGCTCTTTGTTTCACTCTCTTCTTTTTAGTCATAGCTTTGAGCTATGCTTTTTAATCATGCTTCTTTAGCTTTTTGAGTGTGCTCTGGCTTACACGCCAGCTCCTCCAAAACCATGAGGAGAAACGCCA